>NC_056660.1:183455381-183805381 GCF_018350195.1 Panthera tigris | reverse complement strand
TCTCTCTCTGCCCCTCCCCTGCTCTTGCTCTGTCTCTGTCTCAAAAATAAATACACATTAAAACAAATTAAAAAATAAAATAAAATAAAATAAAATCCTTATTCTTTCCCTACCTTTTTGAGGAGTAAAAGAAGCATCGCCTCTGTCTTACTGGTCATCCGCCAGAATAGAATGCATCACCTATGCATCTGTTCATTTAATCAATGTTACCACCTTCATCATAGTCTTAACTAGTGTTTATTTAGGGATGCTCTGTAACAGGCATCCTGCTGAGCATTTTAAATGCATTATATAGTTATGTGTGCACAACAGCCTATGAGGTTATGGATCCTGGGAAGATCTGGCACTTACACAAACATTCTCTGTAGGTTAGATTGTGATCCTGAGTTAATTAGTCAAGGATGCAAAGTCTTTGTGTAAGTGAGGTGCATGCTGAGAGACAGCAGGACCAGTTTCAGCACATCTTTGCATAGCTTTTGCTCAGAGATCACCCAGATGTACTGACAAGAAGGATTTTGCTAGACTGGAGAGTGTCATCTTTGCTATGCCACAGTCAATTTTGTGTCACTATTCAGAAAGTTGCACAAACAATGTCTATATTACGTTTTAAGGGAATATTTACAATAATGGGACACTCATGATTCTGAAACCAAACTTAATAATAGTAAACCTGTATTCTTATCTGGAAGCAGAAAGTAGATTTACAGCTTTCTTTGGTTTTCTTCAACTACATAAATCCATTTCCTTGAAGTTTACCTCGACTCTGGTTTAATAGTCTTTTATTTGGGTAGTTCTGATACTCAGTTCATATGAGGACCATGAAAAAAATCCATTTTTCCATAGCTAGATGATATTGTTGTCACTTTAAGATGAGGAAATTGAGACTCAGAGATTAGGGAACATGCACAAGGTCTTACAGGTAGTAATGAGAGGATTTTGGCTTTGAGACCAGTCCAAGTTCTTAACAATTACACTATTTGTCTATTTTTTTTAAGTTTATTTATTTTGAGAGAGAGGGGAGGGGAAGAGAGAGAAAGAGGGAAAGAGAATTCCAAGCAGGCTCTCTGCTGTCAGTTTGGAGTCTGACTCAGGGCTCAATCTCAAGAACCCTGAGATCATGACTTGAATGAAATCAAGAGTCAGATGCTTAACTGACTGGGCCACCTGGGCGCCCCAGGATTTGTCTGGTTTTTAAAAGAAATAATGCCTTGGCTTATCCTGTGTTGTTTTGTGGGATTAGTTAGTTGAGTAGCTGGTGATACAATATTTGAGGAAGATAAATTATGTAAAATGTAAAATCACCATATGAATTTAGATTTCCTATAAACACAATTGTTGCTTTTGTATGAGTAAGACAGTAGACTATCAGAGAATCATTGTAATTCCCTCATCTTTTATTAAACAATGCGTTATTTTTACCTATTTTTTTCTTGAATTGTGTAAAGTATTTGCATTGGTAGTATGTGTGACTTATAAAAAAATACATGGACCTCATTCTTTACTGGGATGATTATATGCAGCCAATGTGTGTGTCTGGTATGTTTAAAAACAAGGGCATAGAAGTAGAAGCAAAGGGGAATGAAAGTATAAGGCATCTGCAGAAATTCCATAAAAAGTGCCTGAAAGTTTTTTTTCCTTGCTTTTTTGCAATCTGCACATTGCCCATTCTTCAAAGATTTCTTTGAGCCCAAATCTTGATAAAGGCTTCTGTGACCATTTCAGATCTCAGTAGTATGAGACTTCTTGCATGAATTTGTAATGCGCTTTTTGACATGTGGAATACAAATTGTTTTCCATTATATTTTATTTGATTCCAAGTTACTGAGGAAGGATAAATGATAGTTGTTATGAGGAGTAGTAGCCTACATCAAATTATACCTTGATTTTAAGATATTCCTACTTTTATTCATGTAAACATTTGATCTATTTATTTTTTTCATTTTCTCCAGTTTTTTATTCAGATACAGAGTTTCAATGCCTTCCTCTCAAAAAGATAGTTTGATCACTTCAACATTATTCCACTTTATACAAATGATTTTTTTAAATGGAGGATCCTTTCATTGTTAACAGAAAGAAGTTCAGAACTAATATATGTATATATATACATATATATATACATATATATGTATATATATATGTATATGTATATGTATATATATGTACATGTATATGTATATATATGTACATGTATATGTATATATACCTTAATTTTATTTTCCCCAGTTTTATGCCAAATTTTTATTTAATTCTTGATATATATATATATATATATATATATATATATATATTCCCCTCTCCCTCACCCCCCATTAACCCTCAGTTTGTTCTCAGTATGCAAGAGTATCTTATGGTTTGCCTCCTTCCCTCTCTGTAACTGTTTTTTTACCCCTTCCCCTCCCCCATGGTCCTATATTAAGTTTCTCAGGATCCACATACGAGTGAAAACCTATGGTATCTGTCTTTCTCTGCCTGACTTATTTCACTTAGCCTAATACTCTCCAGTTCCATCCATGTTTCTAGAAATGGCCAGATTTCATTCTTTCTCATTGCCAAGTAGTAGTCCATTGTATATATAAACCATATCTTCTTTATCCATTCATCAGTTGATGAACATTTAGTCTCTTTCCATAATTTGGCTGTTGTTGAAAGTGCTGCTATAAACATTGGGGTACAAGTGCCCCTATGCATCAACAGTCCTGTATCCCTTGAGTAAATCCCCAGCAGTGCTATTGCTGGGTCATAGGGTAGATGCATTTTTAATTTTTTGAGGAAACTTCACACTTCTAGAAAACACATGTTTTCTAGAGTGGCTGCACCAGTTTGTATTCCCACCAAGAGTGCAAGAGGGTTCCCATTTCTCCACATCCTCTCCAGCATCTATCGTCTCCTGATTTGTTCATTTTAGCCACTCTGTCATGTAAACATTTTAAAAGCCACTGAAATTTAGGGTCTAAAAATGAGGCAAATGTGTATTTGTTGGTGTGGTGTTTAATTAAAAAAATATATCTGTGCCTTCTTTCTATAGATCTTATATTTGTGAAAATGAGGAATTAATATATTTAAAATTCTTATAGTACCTAGTGCCAGTGCTGAATATATATACCCTCTATTTTGGGTGGGGATGGGTTAGCAGCTTTAGTAAGACATAATTGACATACCATACAAGTTACCTGTTTAAACTATATGATGACAGTGGTTTCTAGTATATTCACAGAGTGATGCAAGCATCACCACAATATTGGAACATTGAAATTGCCCCTAAAAGAAACCCTATACCCTTTAGCTATCACCCTCCAATCCCTACACCTCCCCTCATCCCTACACAATCACTAATTTCTGTCTTTATAGATTTGACTATTCTGTACATTTCATAAAAATGGGATCAAATAATGCATGATCTTCTACGACCAAATTCTTTTATTTAGCATAATGTTTTCAACAGTATTCCATTTTGAAGCAGTGTTCTATTCCTTTTTATTGTTGAATAATATTTCATTTCCTGGATGTACCACATTTTGTTTCTTCACATATACCACATGTTCATGAACATTGCAGTGATTTTCACATTTTGGATATTATGAATAGTGCTGCATTTGGGAATAAGTTTTTCTGTGGATGCATGTGTTTGTCTTTGGTATAAACCTAGGAGTAAAATTGCTTGGTAAAATAGTAATTGTATATTTACATTTTTGAGGAATTGCCAAACTGTTTTTCAAAGCAGCCGCACCATTTTAAATTCCCACAAACCTTGTATAAAGGTTTCAGTTTTTTTCTACATCCTTATAAATTCCCATTATCTGACTTTTTGATTCTAACCATATTAGTGGGTTAAAGTGGTATGTCATTGCGGTTTTGATTTGCATTTCCCTAATAACTAATAATACTGAGCATCTTTTTATGGGCTTATTGGTTGTTTTTATATCTTCTTTGGAGAAATGTCTGTCTATTTAATCCTTCACCGATTTGTCATTGGATTATCTTTTCTTTAAAATTTTTGAGTTGTGGGAGTTCTTTATGTATTCTAGATACAAACACCTTGTTAGATATATGACTTGCAAATATTTCCTTCCATTCTGTGAGTTGTGTTTTTTCACTTTCCTCCTAGTGTTCGTTGAAGCATAGCATAGATGTTTTCAGTTATGGTGAAGTTTAATTTATCTGTTCTTACTTTTGTTGCCTGTGCTCAGTTTCATGCCTATGAACCTCTGCCAAATCCAGAGCTTATTTCTGGACACTCACTTGTATTCTTTTCATTTATATGTCTATCCTGTGCCAGGACAGTGCTGCCTTCATTATAGTTGCTTTGTAGTAACTTTTACAATCAGAAGTATGAATCCTCTAACTTTGTTTTCAAGATTGTTTTGGCTATTCTGAGTTCTTTGAGTTTGTATATATTTTTTTAGTATCAACTTGTTCATTTCTGCAAAGGAGCTATTGGGATTCATAGAAATTGCATTGAGAGCAGAAGGGAGTCTCAGGAGTCAAGCACAGACTAGAGGCCCACGGAAGAGGGTAGGAAGGGCGGCGAGGCGGTGCGCGCTCCACGGACTGGCGGGAGGGAGCCGGGGCGGAGGCGCGGCTCGCTGGCCAAGCAGAGCCCCCGAGTCTGGCTGGCAAAAGCGGAGGGGCCGGACAGACTGTGTTCCGACAGCAAGCGTGACTTAGCGTCTGGGAGGTCATAAGTTAACAGCTCTGCTCGGAAAGCGGGAAGGCTGGAGGACAAAGGGAGGGAGAGCTGCTGAGCCCCCGGACGGCAGAGCTCAGCTTGGCGGGGAACAAAGGCGCCAGCGCCATCTCCCCCGCCCATCCCCCAGCCAAAATCCCAAAGGGAACCAGTTCCTGCCAGGGAACTTGCTCGCTCCGCGCAAACACCCAACTCTGTGCTTCTGCGGAGCCAAACCTCCGGCAGCGGATCTGACTCCCTCCTGCTGCCACAGGGCCCCTCCTGAAGTGGATCACCTAAGGAGAAGCGAGCTAAGCCTGCCCCTCCACCCCCCGTGCACCTTGCCTACCCACCCCAGCTAATACGCCAGATCCCCAGCACCACAAGCCTGGCAGTGTGCAAGTAGCCCAGACGGGACATGCCACCCCACAGTGAATCCCGCCCCTAGGAGAGGGGAAGAGAAGGCACACACCAGTCTGACTGTGGCCCCAGCAGTGGGCTGGGGGCAGACATCGGGTCGGGCTGCGGCCCCGCCCACTAACTCCAGTTATACACCACAGCACAGGGGAAGTGCACTGCAGGTCCTCACCATGCAAGGGACTCTCCAAAATGACCAAAGGGAAGAATTCCCCTCAGAAGAATCTCCAGGAAATAACAACAGCTAATGAACTGATCAAAAAGGATTTAAATAATATAACAGAAAGTGAATTTAGAATAATAGTCATAAAATTAATCGCTGGGCTTGAAAACAGTATACAGGACAGCAGAGAATCTCTTGCCATAAAGATCGAGGGACTAAGGAACAGTCACGAGGAGTTGAAAAACGCTTTAAACGAAATGCAAAACAAAATGGAAACCACAATGGCTCGGCTTGAAGAGGCAGAGGAGAGAATAGGTGAACTAGAAGATAAAGTTATGGACAAAGAGGAAGCTGAGAGAAAGAGAGATAAAAAAATCCAGGAGTATGAGGGGAAAATTAGAGAACTAAGTGATAAACTAAAAAAAAATAATATACGCATAATTGGTATCCCAGAGGAGGAAGAGAGAGGGAAAGGTGCTGAAGGGGTACTTGAACAAATTATAGCTGAGAACTTCCCTGAACTGGGGAAGGAAAAAGGCATTGAAATCCAAGAGGCACAGAGAACTCCCTTCAGACGTAACTTGAATCGATCTTCTGCACGACATATCATAGTGAAACTGGCAAAATACAAGGATAAAGAGAAAATTCTGAAAGCAGCAAGGGATAAACGTGCCCTCACATATAAAGGGAGACCTATAAGACTCGTGACTGATCTCTCCTTTGAAACTTGGCAGGCCAGAAAGGCTTGGCACGATATTTTCAGTGTGCTAAACAGAAAAAATATGCAGCCGAGAATCCTTTATCCAGCAAGTCTGTCATTTAGAATAGAAGGAGAGATAAAGGTCTTCCCAAACAAACAAAAACTGAAGGAATTTGTCACCACGAAACCAGCCCTACAAGAGATCCTAAGGGGGATCCTGTGAGACAAAGTACCAGAGACATCACTACAACCATAAAACATACAGACATCACAATGACTCTAAACCCATATCTTTCTATAATAACACTGAATGTAAATGGATTAAATGCGCCAACTAAAAGACATAGGGTATCAGAATGGATAAAAAAACAAGACCCATCTATTTGCTGTCTACAAGAGACTCATTTGAGATCTGAGGACACCTTTAGATTGAGAGTGAGGGGATGGAGAACTTTTTATCATGCTCCTGGAAGCCAAAAGAAAGCTGGAGTAGCCATACTTATATCAGACAAACTAGACTTTAAATTAAAGGCTGTAACAAGAGATGAAGAAGGGCATTATATAATAATCACAGGGTCTATCCACCAGGAAGAGCTAACTATTATAAATGTCTATGCGCCAAATACCCGAGCCCCCAGATATATAAAACAATTACTCATAAACATAAGCAACCTTATTGATAAGAATGTGGTCATTGCAGGGGACTTTAACACCCCACTTACAGAAATGGATAGATCATCTAGACACATAGTCAATAAAGAAACAAGGGCCCTGAATGATACATTGGATCAGATGGACTTGACAGATATATTTAGAACTCTGCATCCCAAAGCAACAGAATATACTTTCTTCTCGAGTGCACATGGAACATTCTCCAAGATAGATCATATACTGGGTCACAAAACAGCCCTTCATAAGTTTACAAGAATTGAAATCATACCATGCATACTTTCAGACCACAATGCTATGAAGCTTGAAATCAACCACAGGAAAAAGTCTGGAAAACCTCCAAAAGCATGGAGGTTAAAGAACACCCTACTAACGAATGAGTGGGTCAACCAGGCAATTAGAGAAGAAATTAAAAAATATATGGAAACAAACGAAAATGAAAATACAACAATCCAAACGCTTTGGGATGCAGCGAAGGCAGTCCTGAGAGGAAAATACATTGCAATCCAGGCCTATCTCAAGAAACAAGAAAAATCCCAAATACAAAACCTAACAGCACACCTAAAGGAAATAGAAGCAGAACAGCAAAGGCAGCCTAAACCCAGCAGAAGAAGAGAAATAATAAAGATCAGAGCAGAAATAAACAATATAGAATCTAAAAAAACTGTAGAGCAGATCAACGAAACCAAGAGTTGGTTTTTTGAAAAAATAAACAAAATTGACAAACCTCTAGCCAGGCTTCTCAAAAAGAAAAGGGAGATGACCCAAATAGATAAAATCATGAATGAAAATGGAATGATTACAACCAATCCCTCAGAGATACAAACAATCATCAGGGAATACTATGAAAAATTATATGCCAGCAAATTGGACAACCTGGAAGAAATGGACAAATTTCTAAACACCCACAGTCTTCCAAAACTCAATCAGGAGGAAATAGAAAGCTTGAACAGACCCATAACCAGCGAAGAAATTGAATCGGTTATCAAAAATCTCCCAACAAATAAGAGTCCAGGACCAGATGGCTTCCCAGGGGAGTTCTACCAGACATTTAAAGCAGAGATAATACCTATCCTTCTCAAGCTATTCCAAGAAATAGAAAGGGAAGGAAAACTTCCAGACTCATTCTATGAAGCCAGTATTACTTTGATTCCTAAACCAGACAGAGACCCAGTAAAAAAAAGAGAACTACAGGCCAATATCCCTGATGAATATGGATGCAAAAATTCTTAATAAGATACTAGCAAATCGAATTCAACAGCATATAAAAAGAATTATTCACCATGATCAAGTGGGATTCATTCCTGGGATGCAGGGCTGGTTCAACATTCGCAAATCGATCAACGTGATACATCACATTAACAAAAAAAAAGAGAAGAACCATATGATCCTGTCAATCGATGCAGAAAAGGCCTTTGACAAAATCCAGCACCCTTTCTTAATAAAAACCCTTGAGAAAGTCGGGATAGAAGGAACATACTTAAAGATCATAAAGGCCATTTATGAAAAGCCCACAGCTAACATCATCCTCAACGGGGAAAAACTGAGAGCTTTTTCCCTGAGATCAGGAACACGACAGGGATGCCCACTGTCACCGCTGTTGTTCAATATAGTGCTGGAAGTTCTAGCATCAGCAATCAGACAACAAAAGGAAATCAAAGGCATCAAAATTGGCAAAGATGAAGTCAAGCTCTCGCTTTTTGCAGATGACATGATATTATACATGGAAAATCCGATAGACTCCACCAAAAGTCTGCTAGAACTGATACATGAATTCAGCAAAGTTGCAGGATACAAAATCAATGTGCAGAAATCAGTTGCCGTCTTATACACTAACAATGAAGCAACAGAAAGACAAATGAAGAAACTGATCCCATTCACAATTGCACCAAGAAGCATAAAATACCTAGGAATAAATCTAACCAAAGATGTAAAAGATCTGTATGCTGAAAACTATAGAAAGCTTATGCAGGTAATTGAAGAAGATATAAAGAAATGGAAAGACATCCCATGCTCATGGATTGGAAGAATAAATATTGTCAAAATGTCAATACTACCCAAAGCTATCTACACATTCAATGCAATCCCAATCAAAATTGCACCAGCATTCTTCTTGAAACTAGAACAAGCAATCCTAAAATTCATATGGAACCACAAAAGGCCCCGAATAGCCAAAGTAATTTTGAAGAAGAAGACCAAAGCAGGAGGCATCACAATCCCAGACTTTAGCCTCTACTACAAAGCTGTCATCATCAAGACAGCATGGTATTGGCATAAAAACAGACACATAGACCAAGGGAATAGAATAGAAACCCCAGAACTAGACCCACAAACGTATGGCCAACTCATCTTTGACAAAGCAGGAAAGAACATCCAATGGAAAAAAGACAGTCTCTTTAACAAATGGTGCTGGGAGAACTGGACAGCAACATGCAGAAGGCTGAAACTAGACCACTTTCTCACACCATTCACAAAAATAAACTCAAAATGGATAAAGGACCTGAATGTGAGACAGGAAACCATCAAAACCTTAGAGGAGAAAGCAGGAAAAGACCTCTCTGACCTCAGCCGTAGCAATCTCTTACTCGGCACATCCCCAAAGGCAAGGGAATTAAAAGCAAAAGTGAATTACTGGACCTTATGAAGATAAAAAGCTTCTGCACAGCAAAGGAAACAACCAACAAAACTAAAAGGCAGCCAACGGAATGGGAAAAGATATTTGCAAATGACACATCGGACAAAGGGCTAGTATCCAAAATCTATAAAGAGCTCATCAAACTCCACACCCGAAAAACAAATAACCCAGTGAAGAAATGGGCAGAAAACATGAATAGACACTTCTCTAAAGAAGACATCCGGATGGCCAACAGGCACATGAAAAGATGCTCAACGTCGCTCCTTATCAGGGAAATACAAATCAAAACCACACTCAGATACCATCTCACGCCAGTCAGAGTGGCCAAAATGAAGAAATCAGGAGACTATAGATGCTGGAGAGGATGTGGAGAAACAGGAACCCTCTTGCACTGTTGGGAATGCAAATTGGTGCAGCCGCTCTGGAAAGCAGTGTGGAGGTTCCTCAGAAAATTAAAAATAGACCTACCCTATGACCCAGCAATAGCACTGCTAGGAATTTATCCAAGGGATACAGGAGTACTGATGCATAGGGGCACCTGTACCCCAATGTTTATAGCGGCACTCTCAACAATAGCCAAATTATGGAAAGAGCCTAAATGTCCATCAACTGATGAATGGATAAAGAAATTGTGGTTTATATACACAATGGAATACTACGTGGCAATGAGAAAAAATGAAATATGGCCTTTTGTAGCAACATGGATGGAACTGGAGAGTGTGATGCTAAGTGAAATAAGCCATACAGAGAAAGACAGATACCATATGGTTTCACTCTTATGTGGATCCTGAGAAACATAACAGAAACCCATGGGGGAGCGGAAGGAAGGAAAGAAAAAAAAAAAAAAGAGGTTAGAGTGGGAGAGAGCCAAAGCATAAGAGACTGTTAAAAACTGAGAACAAACTGAGGGTTGATGGGGGGTGGGAGGGAGGGCAGGGTGGGTGATGGGTATTGAGGAGGGCACCTTTTGGGATGAGCACTGGGTGTTGTATGGAAACCAATTTGACAGTAAATTTCATATATTAAAAAATAAAAAAAAAATAAAAAAAAAGAAATTGCATTGAATCTGTAAATCAATTTGGAAAGTCTTGCTATCTTAACAACATTAAGTCTTCTGAACATGACTGTGAGATGTCTTTCTATTCATTTAGAGTTTCTTTAATTTCCATGAGCAGTGTATTGCAGTTTTCAGGATATGAATAATATACTTCTTTTGTTACATTTATTTCTAAGCAGCCATTTATTCACTTTGATGCTTTTGTAAGTTGAATTGTTTTGTTAACTTTATGTTTATATTGTTTATTGGTAGATAACAAGAATATGATTTTTTTTAATGTTTATTTATTTTTGATACAGAGAGAGACATAGCATGAACGGGGGAGGGCCAGAGAAAGGGAGACACAGAATCTGAAGCAGGCTGCAGGCTCCAAGCTGTCAGCACAGAGCCCGACGCGGGGGGGCTTGAACTCATGGACTGCGATATCATGACCTGAGCCGAAGTCGGCCGCTCAACCAACTGAGCCACCCAGGTGCCCCATGATGGGTTTTTTATATTGATTTTTGTATCCTGCAACTTTGCTGAAATAATTTCTTTTCTAACAGTAGATTACTTACAACTTTCTCTGTGCAAGATCATGTCATTTGTGAATAGAGATAATTTTATTTCTTTTTTCTAATTTAGGTATCTTTTTATTTTATTTACTTGTCCTAATGCCCTGGCTACAACTCCCAGTACAATGTTTAGTAGAAGTAAAGAGAGTAGACATCCTTGTTTTGTTGCTGACCTCTAGAGGAAAGTATCCAGTTCTTCAAAATTAAGTGGATGTTACTTGTGATTTTTCATAGATGATCTTTATTGTGTTGAGCAAGTTTCCTTCTATGCCTAGATATTTTTTTAATCATGAAATGGTGTTGGATTTTGTCAGTTGCTTTTTGTGCAATTTAGTGTTGAGTATATGGTTTGGGGTTTTAATTTTATCTGTTGATATGGTCTATTACATTAATAAATTTTTCCATATTAAACCAACCTTGCATTCCTGAGATAAATTCCATTTGATCATTGTGCATAATCTTTTTTCATATATTTTTGGATTTGGTATGCTAGTATTCTATCGAAGATTTTTGTGTCTGTATGCATAAGAGAAAATGGTCCATGGTTTTCTTGTTGTGTCTTTTAGATTCGTTAAGTGTTTTGTCAGATCACCAGCGAAATTATCTCTAGTTGGGCTTTTTGTGTGTGTGTGTGAGGGGGGGGGATTTTTTTTATTCCTATTTTAATCTCTTTACTTGTCATAGTCTGTTCATTTTTCTATTTTCCTTTGTATGCATCATATTTTAGTTAGGTTTGTTTTGAGTAAGTAAAAACCCATTGAAAAATAACTTCTCAGAACCCACAAAGAGCTCTTATCTGTGGAGCAGATTATTATGTGTCACATTCTGATCCTTTTCATTTAAAAGTAAGTACCTGAAATTTTCTGAATTTCCTTAGTATCTTGCATTTCAACTTACAAATGATTTTCATCTTAAACATCATTTAATCTTATTAATTTTTATTCTTATATACAGATGAAAACCAATAGTCAGAAAGTTTATGTGACTAGCTCTAGTATTAGAGCTATTGAGTCTTATTACTGGGATTTAAAAATAGGAATTTTATTCCACATATTATAATTCATCCCCCCCGTATCCATTACCAGTTTGCAATTAATAGTATTTCAACTTATATTTGCATCTGTAATATCATTTTTTTTCAATTATTCTTCTAGTCTACCTTACAGCTTCAAACTTTGAAGTTTTACAAAAGTCTAAGATTGAAGATTTCTGCCTTTGGCTATGATAGAATAGGTTGTATGTGACCAATCCTTTATGGAGAATTGTCATAAAGGTGGAGTGAAAAAAATGCAAAAGGCATTTTAAAGCAACCAAAACACCCAGGGCTTGAGGTTTACAGATACTGAAGAAAAGGGTGAGATAAACCTAACATTCTCTTCCACTTCTTAAAAATGTTCTCTAGTTTATAAGTGGTATGGGTAGAGAGCAGTGGCTCAGACCTTTTACATGTCTTCGGGGGTTGAATTGATAACAGATGGAGTTTAGGGCTATAAAGGAAGTCAGCACTTGAGAGGCCAAGTTTCTAGAGAAGAAAACAACAGCACCCCAATGGACCTGACATTCTATGGTTCTTTCCCAGTGGAAACATTCTGGGTAGGGCAGAAGGCTAAAAAGCCAAGCATAAAGGAATGGAGGCTAAAAATCTAAGCAGAGTTTCTATCAGAATCCTGATTTTAGCAATACAAAAATTTGTAGTTCAAGGATTTAAAATTGCTCATTGTTATGTTTAAGAAAATAAATAAGAATGTAGGGAATAAAACATTAGAATCAATAATAAAGAATCAAATGGAAATTTTAGAATTAAAAAAATAAAATGACAATTATAAACCTAGTAGGTTTAATAGCAGAAAATAAAACTATTTACTACAGACAGATGAATTGAAAATGTTCAGATAGAAACTATTAGGGAAAATATAAAAGAACATTTGAGATACATGGGATAGTACAAAAAGGTCTATCAAATGTGTAGAGTTCTAAAAGGAGAAGAGAGAATTGAATAAGATACACGCAGTCTTTAGAGGTAGAATGGCTATGGTTTTTCCAAATCTGATGAGGTATATCAATGCAGATTTAGGAAGTTTTTTTTCTCAACACCCCAGCAGTATAAATTTTCAAAATAAAAACCAAACACACATATACATACACATACCTGGGTTCATTATATTCTAATCAAAGATTAAGAAAATATCTCAAGAATAGCTAGGATAAAATTCCAAAGTTACAACAGTAAGAGTAACTAATAGATATTTAGCATAGGTGATGGAAGCCAGAAGACATTAAGATAATATCTTTGAAGTAGTGAAAGGAAAAAACTTCTCGTCTTAAAAATCAAAAGTGGAGAAAACTTAAGAAACAAAACAGATGAACATAGGGGGATAAAAAGAGAGGCAAACCAGAAAACAGACTCTTAACTATAGAGAACAAACTTAGGGTTACTGGAGGGGAGGTGGGCAGGGGGATGGGTTAAATAGGTGATGGGTATTAAGGAGGGCACTTGTGATGAGCACTGGGTATTGTATGTAAGTGATGAATCACTAAATTCTACAACTGCAGCTAATATTTATTACACTTTATGTTAACTAACTGGAATTTAAATAAAAACGTGGAAGAAAAAAAGTGAAGAAAAATATTATCTGGAAAAAATGGAATTTATTGTCAGCACACTTAAAGTGAAAGAAAATTTTAGGGGAGTTGTTCAAGGAGAAGGAAACTTATCTCTTATAAAAGTGTGAAAATTCAGTAAGTAATGAAGAGCAATAAAAGTAAATATGTGGGTAAATATAAATTTATATTGACTACAAAACAATAAATGTAATTGGAATAAAAATAGTTGATAATTATATGAAATAGTGGAGAGGAGTAAATGGATTTAAAGAGTTCTAATATTCTTGCATTGCCCTGGTAGTGGTAAAAGTACTAACTTATAGTAGAATTTAATATGTCAAAATGGTAGTATAATCTTTAAAGTAATTTTCAAATACTCTTTAGATTTCTGTTAATTAACATACAGTGTAATATTGGTTTCAGGTGTACAATACAGCAATTCAGCACTTCCATATAATACCCTCTGTTCATCACAACAAGTGCACTCCTTAATCCCTGTCACCTATTTCCCCTACCCCCTTACCTACCTCCCCTCTGCTAACCATCAGTTTATTCTCTGTAGTTAAGAGAATAACTGTTTCTTGGTTTGCCTCCCCCCTCACTTTTTTCCCATTGTTCATTTGTTTTATTTTCTTTAAGGTAACTTTTTAAAAATGATAACATATAACTTAAAGCTAATGGTGGGTGAAAATGAAATAAAATATGGTTAGTTACTTTACAAGAAAACAGGAAGGAAGAAAAAAAATAACAAAAAACCAGATAAGGCCATTGAAAAACAAAGAATAAAGGCATAGGGGCACCTGGGTGGCTCAGTCTTCTAAGCGTCCATCTCTTGATATCGGCTCCACTGGTGATCTTGGGGTCATGCATCAGGCTCCACCCTGAGCTTAGAGCCTGCCTGGGATTCTCTCTTTCTCTCTGTCTCTGCCCCTCCCCCACTTGCACATGCTCTCTCACTCTCTCTCAAAATAAATAAATAAACTTAAAAAAAAGAATTAGAAAGTAAAATAAACCCAAACATACTAATAGTCATATTAAATGCAGGTGGACTGAATGACCCAAGTAAAAAACATTGTCAGTCTAGATAAAGAGCAAGCCCTGACTGTATACTATTTATAAGGAATATACCATAAATATAAGGGTAGAGAAATATTGAAATAAAAGTATTAGAATAAAATAGAAAAAGCAAACCATATATAATAGAATGCTGTCATAATTATACAACATCAGAAAAAGTAGACCATAAAAAAATTGTTGGATCTACAGACATTTTATAATTACAGAAAGATCAATCTAGTAGAAAAATATAACAATTCTCTCTTTGTGTATACAATAACATAAAAAAATAAAAGCATTAAAAATTAGTCTACTTCACACCCAGCAGTTGAAGATTTTGACAAGCCTGTCTCAATACATATAATAGAAAATTCGTAGAAATACATAAAATTTTCTCAGTGCATGACATGATATAATTGATATCTATAGAACACTACACCAACAACTACAGGGTTCATTCATTGCAAATGTACAGACCATATGTTGGTTCCTAAAGCAAATCTTTACAAGTTCCAAAGATTACAATTACAATTACAATTACAAACCAAGTGATAAAAAGTACTACTTATGAAAGCATGTAAGATACAGATTTAGCCATACTTCTAGGAGAATATGTAGCCTTAAATGTATATATTGGAAAAGAAAAAAAAAGTTGGGAAGAATAATTTTATTATCTAATTAAAAATGATAAAAGAAAATAGGAAATAAACTAAAATAAAGGAAAGAAAATGATAGGTGAGAAAAAGTAATAAAATAATAAATTTGTATAGGGAAAAGTCAGAGAAGCTAGTCATCTTTTTTTGAAAACTAATATGATTAAAATACCTTTAATCAAGAAAGACAACACAGGGGTACCTGGGTGGCTCCGTTGGTTGAGTGACCAACTTCGGCTCAGGTCATGATCTTGTGGTCTGTGAGTTTGAGCCCCATGTTGGGCTCTGTGCTGAGAGCTCAGAGCCTGGAACCTTCTTCAGAGTCTGTGTCTCCCTCTCTCTGCCCCTGCCCGCTCATGCTCTGTCTCAATGCTCTGTCTCTCAAAGAATAGATGAGCATTAAAAAGCTGAATTTATTAATTAAAAAACATAAATAAAAAGAAAGCACAAATTGTCGTTATCAGCGATAAAGAAAATTAAAGTACTTTGGAGCCTACAGACATCAAAATATAAAAAAGATATAAAAAAGAAAATAAAATAACTTAGGGATGCCTGGCTGGCTCAGTCAGTAAAGCATGCAACTCTTGATCTTGGGGTCATGAGTTCAAGTCCCCACATAGGGCATAGAGCTTACAAACAAAAAGCTTTAACAATACATATTATAATTTATGTGAAATGGGTAAAACCTCTAAAAACACAGTTATCAAAAGTGAAAGAAGAAGAAATTGATATTTTTAATTGTTTCTACATCAAAGGAAAATCATGAACCCACAAAAATAAATACATGCATAAATTAATACTAAAATTTTACAAAAGAGAGCATTAGATGTATAGATTTTCACTAGCAAATTCTTCCAAAAAATTTAAGAAAGAGATACACCAGCTTTATCCATAGGATAGAAAAAGAATTTTTATCAACTCATTTTATAAAACTAGCATAGTCATGGTATCAAAACTTGTCAGGGGCATTACAGGATAGCAAAATTATGGACCAAACCTTATTATGTGACATAACTGAAAAATGTGATAAAAATATTAGAAAACCAAAACATGCAATATATAAAGTATTACCTAGTATCATGAAATAGTATTTAATTCAAGAATACAAGATATAATATTTCAAAAATAATCACTGATCTTCATCATATTAAGAGTTAAAGAGAAAACAAATATGTGATTATCACAATAAATACAAAAATACAGAATTTAATAAATGCAAACACATAGGCATGATAAAATCTCAACGTAAGTAAAAGGAGTAAAAGGGAAATAACACAATTTTATAGAATATAAAAAAGCCTACAGTAAATGTCTTAATTTAGAATGAATTATTGAACTATTTTCCCCTTAGATCCAAAATAAAACAAAAATATCCCCAATGACCACTTCTCTCAAACATTTTATTGGAAGTTCTAGCCAGTGGCAATAATGAAAGAAAAGGAAATAATAGGTATCAATTTATGAAAGAAAGAAAAAAAAATCATTATTTACAAATACGATTCTATACTTGGAATACCCATAAATATCTACTGGCAAACCATTAGAGTTAATAAATAGGCTTAGCAAATTCTCTGAAATCAGTCAACACACACACACACACACACACACACACACACAAACACACACACTTTTAAATGTCAGCAGTAAACAATCAGAAAATAAAAATTTGAAGCTATAGCATACATAATTGCAAAACAAAGCAAATAATTAGAAATAAGACTATTAAATTATGTATATTTACACAGAAAATAACAAAATGTTATTTAGAGAAATTAGAGTCATCAATAAATAGATGGATATATCATAATAATGGAACGAAAACCAATATTGCAATAATGTCAGTTTTCACCAAAATAACCTATTTGCAATGTAATTTTGGTCAAAATCCCTGTAGGTTATACTTTTTTATAGAAATTCATAATTCTTTATCTGGAAAGGCAGAGGACCAAAATAGTCAAGGAATTACTGACTGAGAACAAAATTGGAAGACTTATTCCACCCGCTATTGAGACTTACAAAGCTACACAATAAATGGTATACTATTGACAAAAAGTAGAATATAGGGTCCAGAAATAGAACCACATATATATGCTCAATTGATTTGTGAAGAAGATGTCACTGCAATGCGTCAGTAGTTAAGGGGTAAGGGTAGTCTTTCCAATAAAAGGTGCTGGATCAATGGCATATCTAAATGGAACATAATGACTTTAATCCCTATTGGCACAATGTACAAAAATAAATTTGGACTGTTGACTCAATTTAAAAGTTGAAACAATAGAGATTTTAGAATATAGCATGGTTCACTTTGGGAATTTAAGAGAGGCAATGATTGATAAAACAAAACATAAAAAGCACTAGGCATACAGAAAAAAAATATTGCTGAATTGAATTTTTCAAAATTAAGAACCTGTTAAGGACCCCAGAGAGTGGAAAAGCAAACCCCAGGGTAGAAATTATTTGCAAGACATTTATCTCATGAGAGATTTGCATCCATTGGAAATTTTGTAAAAAAGATGAATTAGTAATGGCCCAATGACTTCAACAAACACTTTACAAATGACTAATAAATATGGAAGTGTGCTCAATTTGTTATCAGGAAGGTGCAAATTACAATACAAAGCAACTATATCCTCATCAGATTGCTAACATGAAAAAGACCAGTAATGTCCAGTGCTGTTGAGGAGATCTGTGACCAATTCTACAAGTAGGTCTAGTTCTTTTGGACATGCACACGTATGTTCACCAACATATTAAAAATGATCATAGAAGCGCTATTTGTGATCCTTCCAAACTGGAAAAATCCCAAAAGCTCATCAATTGTAAATTGGATAAATTGTGAAATATTTATAAAATATACTTACATGCAGCAGTGACAGTGAACAAATATCCCTGCATGCAGTAGAATGGGTGAGTCTTAAATAAAATGTGTGAATGAAGCCAGACACAAATTAGTAAATACTGTATGTGTCTACTTATGTGAATTTCACTAAGATATAGTGTAATCTTTGGTGCTAGAATTAGAATAGTGATTGTTAGGAGAAGAAATAACTTGGGAAGGAGCACACGGGTGACTTCTGGGGTGGGAGTAATTTTTAATTTCTTGTTCTGGGAGGTTTTTACGTGGGTATTCTCATGTTAAAAATTCCTTAAGCTATATATTTATGACCTGTGAACTTTTCTGAATCTGTTGTATGTCAGTAAACATTTAAAAGCTATAAGGATTTTTTAAAAAGCTTTTGGAGGATTTTAAAGGAAAAAAATTCTTAATTAAGAATCAAACTGCCTACATGGCCTAAGATGTAATGGGGTTTCCACTTAATAGATGCTTTGGTTCAGTGGCCTGTCCATTTCATTATCATGTGGCCTTTCTGAACCTACCTTGGTGACCCTGTACAGGTGACTTAATCTTTTTAAGAAGCAGTTGCTTTAAATATAGATTTTACTTCCATATTTAAAGCAACTGTGCTGAACAAAAGAGATGGATTAATTGATGCTTTAAAAATCCTATAAAAATGCTAAATCCCTGCGAATGAAATCTACATCTTAAACAATCAATTTTCACAAGAGAATATATAAACTCAGGAAGAAACAGCCTGGCAAATTCATCTGGTGTTCTGTATAAATACAATTTTAAACTACCTTCAGTTTTTTCATGCTTTGCCATCTGCCGAATGGCGCTTGGAATGGAATTTTAATCTCTAATTGCAAATGCAGGGATTAAAAAGGTTACATTCAAAATGTGCTGCGAGACCAGCTAACAATTCAGAAAGGAAAAAAAAGTCTCTATCTGCAGGTTTTTCTGGCATAGGTGTTTTCTGGAAATGATAACCTGGCACCAGGTCTTTCACAGTCAGAAGTGGAAAAGAAAATAACCTGCTCCAATTGGGTCTGAACTGTCTGAACGAACCTTTGTATAAACTCCAGCTGCTTTTGACTGTGGAATCAGAGCAAGAATAGACAACTTTGCTCTTTCATTTCTTTAGAAATGGGAGCATTATGTTAGCTGTCAGTTAAATGATTAAAACAAAGAAAGAATATACCACATTCTTTGATTTGGGGGTCCTCAGCATAGATTTAGCTAAATGAAGATAGAAAAACAAAATCACAATTGGAAATGGTAAATTCTGCAAAGAAATGACAAACTGGTATGCATGCTTCTAAATTGGGTAGAAATTTATGAAAAGATTTCAACCTAATTTTTAGTTTTAATATGTTTAATATATAGATATAGATATCAATTCTCCTTCCTTCTCAGCTTTCTCTCTTACTATTTCTTCACCAGGCCTCTGCGTCTTTATTATACTGCTTCTATACTATACAATAGTATATTGAAATGTGCACGCTTACTTCTGCCTCTTCTGTGCCTTTATATATATGGTGTCTCTTACTTGGACTGCCCTCTAGACAGCCAAGTCAAATCCTCTGTGTAATGACTTTGACAAAGTGAGGGGTCATTATGGAATAAAATTATGCACACTTCTGAGCTTTGTATCATAGAAACTTCAACTTGTTTTATTCTTCAATTATTTTATATGTGTATATTTTTCTACTCAATAGATCAAGGACCATGACTTCTTCTTTCATTTTCCCTAATGATAGAGAGATTATAGGGGACTTATAAAAGTCGTGAAAAAAAATCAGCAAAAAGACCATTTAAAAGTTATAATGCATAAATTTTTTGTGTGATAGAAAAGACTTTTTATAATACATTTTAATTCCCCCATGTTTCATGACTTTTTGAATGGGACACACACACACATACATACATGTGTGGGTATATTTCATATATATGTGTGTGTATATATATGTATATATGTATTTATTTACATACATATGCATATGTACTTCAAATATATGAACATTGTCACTCTATACTGTCACTCTATACTATAATTATAGTATATGTGAGTATTTCCTTACATCTATTTTCCTTCTTTTCTCCCTCCCTAAATGACCCAGTCATTTTGACCTAGTCAAAAAGAGCTTAGAGGAACCTGGTTAGAGTTTGGCCAAGGAGAGTCTTTGTCACTTTTCATCTTGACCCAGGAGTGAAGAAGCTTGAATTTGCACAGGAGTTAGAGGAGGAATGGTAAGGACTGAACATGCAGATTCCAAAATTCTATATCTTCTTTCACCCATGGCAATGACTTCTTTATGTGATCTGACATTTTCTGTTTTCCTAAACCAGTCTGCATGAAGGCATAAAAGGTTTCATACCTAAATCTATAAAAATTCATGACTCACACAAGCCTATAACCTACATAAGATGTGTGATAAGTAAGATTGTTTCTTATTCTGTGATGATTTTATCTTTCTAACAGTAAAGAATTATTGACTTACCATTAAATAATATGTACAAGTACAGTATCTTTTGCAGAGTATATATAATCTTTATTTATTTATTTAACCCAAACTATTCATCTTGGGAATGCCCAAGAGAGGTCAAATTGCATATTTTTCAGGAGAAACTTTAGAAATAATCTATGGAGCAATTCTAGTGGGTCATGTTAGTATACTCCAAAGAAATTGCAAAAAAAAGCGCTAAAGCCAAAAGCAAAGCGAAACCAAACAAAATTAGAAATCCCCCCACCTACCCCCCCCCCCGACGCCAAGCAGAATAAAACAAATGTAAAACTCTTAATGGTAGAAGTCATTATTAAAATAATTGTTTGGGTTTAAAAATAAATGCCTCCGTCATCTTAGGCTATGATAAATACACCCACAATTTTATTACCCACGTGTTTCCTCTTCATCTGGATTGAATTACTCTTGTCAAAGCTTCGACCTAACTATTACATGCCTGGGGTGACATCAGAATGGAACATACTGTCAAAGTCAGTTGTCAGCACAGAAACCCCAGAGAGAAAGAGTGTGAAATGGAAGAAATAACAAATATTCTCAGTGCCTATTGAATTCTTTGGAAGAATTTGACTGAGCCACATCATCCTATCTGCCTAAGTGAAAAGACTTTGTAAAAGCCGTGTGCTTCTGTCCTTCCATCAGTCTGTTTGTCAGTGTAAGAGGAGCTAGGATGCTAAAGGAAAGGCATCAAATAATGGAGCTTAGGTGGGAGGGGGCGGGGAGGAAAAGCCTTGAACTTGTTGTTTCAGGTAGAGGTAATAGGAAAGTATGAGTGGTGTGGTCAGAGACAAGGGAATATTGAAAGACCATGTTGAAAGGTTATGGGTCAAAGGTTGTTTTTCAGGGGCTTTTGATTGTTAATGGGTGACTGAAATGTGTAAAGAAGTGATTAGTGCAAAGGTAAAGATTAAAATTTGGATAGAAAAGTTATTTATATACAGAGTTTTCAAATTAGCTATATGAGTGTGAACTGCCAGCTAGCAAATCACTTGTTCTTTGTGTGAAGTCTGTATCTTCTTCACAGTCCTGTTATATTTTCTTCTCAGACCTACACACACCTGGTCAGATGTATACACACACACACACACACACACACACACACACACACACAGACTGTCTGTCTCTGGGATATTTGGGAATCTTCATAACTTCAGTTGATGTGAAATGATGATAGTGGGTTTATTGATTTCTGAATTTTTGATTTTTGCTGATGTTTTTGTGATACATGTTTCAAATAAGAGTCAGAATTTCTAAGCCTCTTGATTGAATCTCTGGACAGCTTTCAAGTGTTCACTTTGGTGTCCTAGTTTGATAGTTGGTCCTACAATTTTCTCCCTCATAGGAAGAAACTTTTCCACTGTCAGTCAGATGGCTGTCAGATGCCTCCCAGCTGTCACTAGGAATCAGGAAAAATGCATCTGAACTTAATCTGACTTTCCTGGCATCTTTAGTGATGGACATTAAAAGGTCTGGGATGAATGTCCTAGTCTTTGGTTGTACAAATATATGCATTTCTTTATTTCCTTAAAGCAGACTTCACAACAGATAACAGATTTTTTCTCTGGCACTTCAGCAGTTCTTCTGACAGATAAATTTGAGAGCCACTACTTTCTGAAAAGCTTTTGGAGGAAAAAGGCTAGTTTGCAAATGGAGCATATTCCTGGTTTGCAAATGGCACCATGCATTTGTTGGTACTTGGGGGTGACGACACCTGCCTTTGAGCATATTCACAGAAGTAAAAGACTTCTTTCTTGCATATGGAAAGCAATATTTTGAAGTCCAACTTCTCTTATTCACCAAAACTTTATTGAATGTCTTTCAAAGTGTCGGGCACTAGATTAGACAATGGGGATAAAAAGTTGGATATGATGCTGTACTTGCCCTCAAGTCATTCATGGATTGGATGGCTATTTGATGTTTTGTTTCTTGTTCTGAAAAATAAGTGAAGAGTATCAGCATAATAGGAGCAAGAGTGCAATTGAAAAAGAAGAAAAAACCTCTAGATTAAAGGTGGGTTTTTTATTGTTGTTGTTTGTTTCGTTTTTGTTTTGCTTTGTTTTCATTGCTTCGGCTACTATATAGGCATATGGGAGTGAAACATGAACATTCCATTACAGATTAATTGGTGGGTTTACCAACTGGCCTGATTTTCCTAGGATTAAGGGGTTCCTGGGTCATAGGGTTTATAGTGTTTAAACTGGAAAGTCTTGGGCAAACTTTGGCATAATGCTAAGGTTTTCAAAGAAAGGGACATTTTTGAACTGTTTATGTCTTTATATGTCTTATTTTTAAAGGCACTATTCAATAAGAAGTTGATGTTTAGTTATTTGCATTGGTAGAGTGTGTACAAAAGTATATTAGAATGTAACATTTAATTTTGGTAACATAGCTAATTGAAGTTTGGTGACTATTGGTGAGTCCTTGTGGGCAATCCTGGGTGGGGAAGCGAACCACAGCAGGGTAAGAAACATGGCATAGAAGAGGAAAGAATGCTCCAAGGATTACCATTGCTTTCAGAGTTTTCCACCTTGGTCCTTGTCATAATCATTTGTAAATACAGATTCCTGGGCCCGCTCAAATTAACGTATCAAATTCTTTGGGAGTAAAGTGCAAGGATCTTTAGTTTTCACAAGCTATACTCACCAAAGTTGAAGGATAGCTGTTTTAGCCTTCTTGTTTTGTTTAAATAAATTGAGCAGTTCAATTCTAGGTCTATAGTTTGTGTTTTCTGTGCATTCTTAGGTTCTTTGGGCACTTTTGAATAATACTAGATTTGGGGGAGAGGCAAGCTTAGAAGACTCAAAATATTAAAGTATTACTGCAGAAGATATATTCATCATTTCTTTTTGTCCTGATTTTAATTTAAACATCCTGAGGAATCAGGGACACCTGGGTGGCTCAGTCAGTTAAGTGTCCGACTCTTGGTGTCAGCTCAGGTCATGATCTCACAGTTTGTGAGCTCAAGCCCCACACTGGGCTCTGCACTGACAGCTCAGAGCCTGCTTGGTAGTCTCTCTCTCTCTCTCTCTCTCTCTCTCTCTCTCACTCTCTCTGCCCCTTCCCCACTTGCTCTCTGTCTCAAAAATAAATAAACAAACAAAAAAATAAAAAAAAAACATCCTAAGGAATCATTTTCTTTTCTTGGTTGTTCTTTAGGACAGTTCCTTTTGGGGGAGAACTATTTACTGCCAGTGTGGCTTGTTCATGCACACCAATGATACGGAGCCCTTCTATGTTCCTTAAACATGAGCTCTTTTTGTTGTTTTTGTTGTTGTTTGTCTTTTGCCCTGGCTTGAAGTTTCATGTTTCTTATATATTCTTTGCAGAAAAATGTACTCTGGTCTCTATTGTCAGAGGAACATTCAAAATTATCTAATAATATGAACACTCAAGTTGTAGAAAATGTAAAATTTATACCTGGATCAATATTTGACAAAGCAAATATAAAATTCACATGCTAATTAAATTTGGCACAGACATCAGCAAGAAAGCACCAGGAAATATCTGGCCCCTCAAAATGAATAAAACAGTTGTAATGTTGTTAAAAGTAATTTAATGAGGAGGCCACTAGATTGGGATGGCTCTGATGCCTTGGTAGCCTACCTATGTAAACCAGAACCTAAGCCAGAGTGAGTGCGCTCAAGTCTGAGAAAATGAAACTTAAAACAACCAATCACCAATAGCCAACTACACTCTCCCAAATAAGCCAACTGCTTAAGCTGTGTCCAGTCAAATAATTTTCTTGCTTTGCTTCCATATCTTCTTTATAAAACCTGTTCCCCGAGCTCCTCTCAGTGGAATGCTTTTAACCACCTTGGGTTTGGTGCTGCCCAGTTTCAATCCATGTATGCTCAAAGAAACTCTTGGAAAAAAAACACTTTAAGGTGCCTCAGTTTACCTTTTAATAATGTTTTATGCCTCATAACTTAGGTGTGTAGGAAAACATAATTTATTTTTGCATGCCTGAACATAATTTGCATCTTATGTGTCCATTAGCAGAAAATATAATTTTACATTTTGTAGCACACCTGTATTTTAGTAGTCTCAGAATATCATGCCTGCTAAACTGATTTTGTCGTAGATGTGATACAGATTTCGCTGTCTTTATTCAGCATTTTTACAGTTCACGTTTTTAGAAATCACTTAACCAGCAATGAAGTAATACTTTAAAGTCCTAATGCTAATGATTGTGAATTTATCTTGCTATGGTTGAAGCCAATGATTGTCATAGTGCAGTCCCCAGGCCAGCAGCGTGTCACTTGGCAAACTTAGAAATACATATTCTTGAGCCTCAGCCCTGACCGCCTGAAATGTGGGTGGAGCTCAAGTTTGAGTACTTCTGGCTTAGGTATCTTTTGCTGTGGTAATATGATGTTGTCAGCGACTCATTGCCAATCTTTTCTCTCTTGAGAGGTCCAGAATAAAAGAAGTGCCGAAAAGATGACCAGAAACACATTGTCATCCATAAAAGAATAATATAAGAATTCTCCTTTTGTCTTAAATGATGTGAATATTTTCCGAAATTTGTCATTAGAGTAGACACATTGGGCCCATCTAAGAGAAGATGTATCTGCTAAGGATATATCTACTATTCATTAACTTTGAATGACAGATTTAAGAAAGTTTTAACTTTTATCAGAAGCATTGCAACTTACAAATTTTTTTCCAGTGAGACTTTTGGGGTTCAAATTAGCTTAGGGGACAAGAGAAGATAAATTGTTGTTTTTAAAATATGCTAGTGAAGTGTTCTTTTAGACAGTGATAAGGTGTGATACCATCAGCATGCAGTGAACAAACCCAGATAAATGATTTACTGTTTCCAAAAAAGGTGAGGGTAGAGGGAATACTGGCTTGTGGGAGACTGACCTTGAATTCTATCTCTTATTTTCAAAGGGATTTCTGTTTTCCATTCCATTTGACAACTGTGAGCTGCACCTCAGTGAACTCTTTAAACAGAATATCAATAAAGATGCTTTGCTTTGCATTTGTAAGCCACACAGAAGCTACTCTTCTGTTATCTCTCACCTTCCAACTCTTCTAAGTATGCTTGGCATCAGCAACAAAGCTAAGGCAGCTGATACAAATCAAAGAAGCAATTAAATGGAAAAGTTTCTTTTCCCTCTCGTCCTTACTGGATAAGGTATTTTAGACATAGTGAAAATAATCTCTTGGGTGCTGAGGTAAAGCAAGATGCTTCCTGGAAATCCTATGCTTGAAATCCATAACGGATAGAGAAACTCAGAGATACGTGGAATTTTTTGAAAGCTTAGTGAGAGTAAATTTATGGTCTTTTCTTTTCTGAAAACAGAGGGATAGATATATACATAATTTAAATAAAATAAAATCTAAAAATATACAAGATTAAATACACTAGTTTATGACACTGCTTGACAGTAGTATACTAATAAGACTAATGTTACAGCTAACCACACAAAATAATACATATGCGGATTTCTTTTTTCTACATATTCAGGTCAATGAAGAAATCTCCCCAAAATTTAGATGAAGAGTGTTTGCTCTAAGCAAACCTGTGAAGTTGTAGTGATTACCCATTTATGGATGATTATACTCAAGCTCAGAGAAATTCAGCAAGTTGACCAACGTCCACAGTCTGCCATTGGTGGGTGTCAAGACATATTCAGGTCTGCTTAATTTCAGATGTCAGTCTTTCTGTTTCAGTACAATACACTGGGATTCTGGTTATTTAGTGAAGACTTCCCTCGAGAGCTAAAGCTGCTTTTTTCCCTTTCCTTCTTTCCCTGTGGTCAAGCTAATGTCTTGTAATGAGAGTTATCCAGAGATTCATTCTAAGATCTTGGAGATTGCAGTGAGCTGAGAATTCAATCTGTAAACCACATTTGGAAATTGCACCTGACGTTTATTAGGAGCTCGGTAAATATTTGTGAAGTGCACGTAGTTCATTGGCTTATAGAGGATACCATGTGATTTTTACATCTTTCTTTGTTGGGTGGTGTGAGAACAGGAACAATACTTTACATTTCAGCATATCTCCCCCTTTTCCTCATATAGCTCCGGGTCATGAGGACTAAAGTACGTTTACTGAGCTCCAAAGTTTGTTAATTCAAAACCACATTTCTGTGAGAGTTAGGTCTGTGGGGGCCTTGGGATTCAGCCTGCCAGCATTTCAGTACTGTGGAAAGTGAGTGTTGAATATTTATTTAACACTAATGACCCCCTACTCAGGACTTCCTTTGTCTGATATGGTTTCTGTTGTACTCTATCATTTCTGTAACTTACAGCCATGTCAGTGATATTGAATGTAAGAAGCCTTTTAATGGAGCTTGTTGCCCCTCACCCTCTTTACCAGAATTCTAATTGATGGTCTTTAGTCTTTGCCTTGTGCATACCACCACAGTTACTTCTTATAGAGTACATGACTGGTCAAATTTACTTTTGATTTAATCAACTCTGTGATTTGTCTTGTACTATTGTAAACATATAAAGCAACTTCGTATTTATTATTTTGCATTAATAATAGTAATAATTGTATAAATGAAACTCATAGCAATTCAACATTGATGAATTATCATTAACTGTTATGACAACCATGTGCATATCCTCCATTGGGAGATGAAGAAGAGTGTGTGTGTGTGTGTGTGTGTGTGTGTGTGTGTTTAAAAATAATGATACCAAAAAATCACAAATCATATTTAAAATTTATTTTTTAGTCTCATTATTATATGAAGTAGAAAGAACATTTTCACAGAACCAGGACCTTTATTTTCTCTTTTTAGTTCCTGCTATTTATTTTTTTACCCATAAATAATCTTTAGTTCATGGTATCAAAATCTCCTTCAAAGTAACTAAATTAATTGTGAAATTATAAGCAAAACATTGGATTAAGTACCAACAATAAAGTAACAATATCATAAATACCAAAATCTTAGTACTATAATCATGTAAATATGATCTGAAGAAAAAGAGAAAAAAGTAAATTGCCACAAACTGTAAAATTTACTTTTGAGTTCTTCATCCAAGAACTGCTGATGTGAATAACCACAGATTAAGTCTAATTTTCCAAGCTAGACAATAGATGTTGATCTGGCTGCTTGGTACCCATTCATCCATATTCTATTAATTGTATTGCTTTTCTACTCTGAGCTACCTATCGTCCCCAGGTTTCTATCCAAGGGTTTCTGGGGGAGTTGGCTCATTCTTTGTTCATGGGTGGATTGATTACCTGATTTGGGCCATAACTAACCAGCATCTCACATTCCCTGGGCAACTGTGATTGGATCAGGAGTGGGCCCTCTGCCTATTCAGAACCATAAAGAACCAATAATTCAATGAAACCTTTCTGGAAATCCTGGAAGATAGATCATTCTTTCCTCCTGGACTTGAGGTGGTTGAGAAGAGGTTTGCATTCGAAGCAGTAGTCTTCATAGAAACACACAAAAAAAGAGTAGTTTGAGAACAAAGCAAGAGCACAGAAGAGTGCAGAGATGGGTCAGAAGATTGTGTACTATCAGACTGTCTCTGAAATGAGTGCTACTACTCTAAGCTCTCCATTCACAAGAGCCAATAAATTCCCTTTGGCATAAGAACATTTGATTTGGGCTTTCTGTTATCTACAGCTGAGATCCAGTATGCTCTGACAATATGAAGAGAGCATATAGGGGATGATAGTTCTTGAAGCTTCTCACCACAACTAAGAGAATGGATTCTCATCAGAGATTGGTGATAACTTTCCAGAATACCAGCAAATCCTGGACTTGCAACAAGGCAGACATTATTGAAGAAACAGAAATGTCTGTCATGTGTAAAGGCACGTCTGCTATAAGGAAAGTAGCAGGCCACAAACTATCTTTATTCTCCATATTGCCTTGAGCACAAATTTAGCTAAAAGGATTATTGATTTGAATATAGGTAGACTATATAATCCAACTGCTTTTTAGATTTTCTATTATTTAATCAGTTTTGGTGATGTATGGAAAAGACTTCACCAAAATGCTGAAAGTTATGGTAAGAACTCTGTTATAAGAGAACAAAAAGAGAAGTCTAATATGTGGATGTTAGATAAGTGTAAGCAAACTCATGGATTGTTTCAGGAGCTGTGTGCCAACGGGGGACATATTATGGAAGTGGCTGAGCATATTCTGGATCTTCTTTGAGCCACAGGATGATATTAGAAATGAAGGAACTGGTAAACTAGAGGGAAAAAATGGGGACTAGTGATTTCCAGTCTGACATGTAAAGACCTTTGAAGTCTAACAAGTCTAACAAGCTTTGTCCTAACAAGTAAAAAGGTGAATAAACTGAAAAATCAGCACCTTTTCTTAGATTTTCCAGAGAAATGAGGTCACAGGGCAAACTTCTGCCCCCAACACTTGGAGAGACAGGCAGACAAATATAGAGAATCATAGTTTCTGTTTCCCTTGCCTCTGGAGACAAGTCTAGTAAAAAGTTTCTGTGGCCGAGATCAAAGAGGTTGTTGTTTGTTTTCTCCACTAGGATTTTGATGGCTTCCTGTCTTACATTTAGGTCTTTCATCCATTTTCAGTTTATTTTTGTGTATGGTGTTAGAAAAGTGGTCTAGATTCATTCTTCTGCATATTGCTGTGCAGTTTTCACAACACCATTTGCTGAAGAGACTGTCTTCTTTCCATTGGATATTGTTTGCTGCTGCTTTGTTGAAGATTAATTGGCCATTCATTTGTAGGTCCATTTCTGTGTTCTCTATTCTGTTTCATTGATCTATGTATCTGTTTTTGTGCGAGTACCATACTGTCTTCATGATTACAGCTTTGTAAGACAGCTTGAAGTCCAGAATTGTGATGTCTCTGGCTTTGGATTTCTTTTTCAACATGGCTTTGGCTATTCAGGATCTTTTCTAGTTCCATACAGATTTTAGTATAGTTTGTTCTAGCTCTGTGAAGAATGCTGGTGTTATTTTGGCAGGGATTGCATTGAATGTGTAGATTCCTTTGGGTAGTATTGACATTTTAACAATATTTGTTCTTCCAATTCAGGATCATGGAATATTTTCCACTTTTAGTGTCTTCTTCAATTTCTTTCATAAGGTTTCTGTAGTGTTCAGTGTATAGGTTTTTCCTTCTTTGGTTAGGTTTATTCCTAAACCTAAATGGTTCTTGGTGCAATTGTAAATGGGATTAATTCCTTGATTTCTCTTTCGGTTGCTTCATTATTGGTGTATAGGAATGCAATCAATTTCTTTGCATTGATTTTATATCCTGCAACTTTGCTGACTTTATGGATAAGTTCTAGCAGTTTTTCAGTGGAATCTTTTGGATTTTCCATATAGAGTATCATGTCATTTGTGAAGAGTGAAAGTTTGACTTCCTCCTTGCCGATTTGGATGCCTTTTATTCCTTTGTATTGGCTGATTTTTGAGGCTAAGACTTCCAATAGTATGTTGAATAACACTGGCAAGAGTGGACGTCCTTGTTGTGTTCCTGACCTTAGGGAGAAACCTCTCTGTTTTTCCCTATTAAGGATGATATTAGTGGTGGGTCTTTCATATATGGCTTTTATGATCTTGAGGTATGATCCTTCTATCCCTACTTTCTTGAGGGTTTTTATCAAGAAATGATGCTGTATTTTGTCAAATGCTTTCCTTGCATCTTTTGAGAAGATCATGTTGTTCTTGTCCTTTCTTTTATTGGTGTGATGTATCACATTGACTGCTTTGCAGATGTTGAACCAGTCCTGCATCCCAGGTATAAACCCACTTGGTCATAGTGAATAATTCTTTCAATGTATTGTTGGATCTGGTTGGCTAGTATCTTGTTGAGGATTTTTGCATCCGTGTTCATCAGGGAAATTGGTCTGTAGTTCTACTTTGTAGTGGGGTCTTTGTCTGGTATTGGAATCAAGGTAATGCTGGCTTCATAGAATGAGTTTGTAAGTTTTCCTTCCATGTCTATTTTTTGAAACAGTTTCAAAAGAATAGGTGTTAACTCTTTAAATGTTTGGTAGAACTCCCCTGGAAAGCCATCCAGCCCTGGACTGTTGTTTTTTGGTAGGTGTTTGATTACAAATTTGATTTCTTTACTAATTATGGGTCTGTTCAAATTTTCTATTTCTTCTGGTTTCAGTTTTGAAAGTTTATGTGTTTCTAGGAATTTGTCTGTTTCTCCAGATTGCCCAATTTATTGATGTATAATTACTCATAATATTCTCTTACTATGGCTTGTATTTCTGCAGTGTTTGTTGTGATGTCTCCTCTTTCATTCTTGATTTTACTTATTTGGGTCTTTCCCTTTTTCTTTTTGATCAAACTGTCTAGGGGTTTATCAATTTTGTTAATTCTTTCAAAGAACCAGCTCCTGGTTTCATTCTGTTCTATTGTTTTTGGTTTTGATAGCATTGATTTCTGCTCTAATCTTTATTATTTCCCCTCTTCTGCTGTTTTGGGGCTTTATTTGCTCTTCTTTTTCCAGCTCATTAAGATGTAAGCTTAGGTTGTGTATTTGAGACCTTTTTTCCTTCTTTAGTAAGGACTGGATTGCTAAATGCTTTGTTGCATCTCAGAGGCTTTGGGCTGTGGTATTTTCATTTTCATTGCCTTCCATGTACTTTTTAATTTCTTCTTTAACTTCTTGGTTAGCCCATTCATTCTTTAGTAGGATGTTCTTTAGTCTTGAAGTATTTGTTGTCTTTCCAAATTTATCCTTGTGGTTGATTTTGAGTTTCAGTGCATTGTGGTCTGAAAATATGTACAGTATGATCTCAGTGTTTTTGTACGTGCTGAGGGCTGATTTATGTCCCTGCATGTGATCTGTTCTGGAGAATGTTCCATGTGCCCTCAAGAAGAATGTGTATTCTGCTGCTTTACGATGAAATGTTCTGAATATATCTGTTAGGTCCATCCAGTTCAGTGTGTCAAAGTCATTGTTTCCTTGTTGATTTTCTGTTTAGATGATCTGTCCAATGTTATAAGTGGGGTGTTGAAGTCCCCTACTATTATGATATTATTATCAATGAGTTTCTTTATGTTTGTGATTAATTGATTTATATATTTGGGTACTCTCATATTTAGAGCATAAATGTTTACAATTGTTAGATCTTGGTGGATGGAACCCTTAATTATGATATAATGCCCTTTTTCATCTCTTGTTACAGTCTTTATTTTAAAATCTAGATTTTATGATATAAGTATGGCTACTCTGGCTTTCTTTTGGTGACCATAGCATGATAGATGGTTCTCCATTCCCTTACTTTCAATCTGAAGGTGTCATTAGGTATAAAATGGGTTTCTTGTAAACAGCATATAGATGGATCTTGTTTTCTTATATATTTTATTACCCTGTGCCTTTTGATTGGAGCATTTAGTCCATTGACATCTAGAGTTAGTACTGAAAGATATGAATCTATTGCCATTACGTTGCCTGTAGGGTTGGAGTTTCTGGTGGTATTCTCTGGTCCTTTCTAGTATTTGTGGCTTTTCTTCTTCTTTTTTTTTTTTTCTGTTTTTTTCTCCCTTTAGAGAGTCCCACTTAAAATTTCTTGCAGGGCTGGTTTAGTGGTCATGAACTCCTTTAGTTTTTGTCTGGTTAACTTTTTATCACTCCTTCTATTTTGAATGACAGCTTTGCTGGATCAAAAATTCTTGGCTGCATATTTTTCCAATTCAACACATTGAATATATTCTGCCACTCCTTTCTGACCTTCCAGGTTTCTGTGGATAGGTCTGCTGCAGATCTGATCTGTCCTCCCTTGTCGGTTAAGGACTTTTTTCCCCTTGCTGCTTTCATGATTCTTTCCTTGCCTGAGTATTTTGTGAATTGGACTACGATATGCTTGTTGGTGGTCGGTTTTTGTTGAATCTAATGGGAGTTTTCTGTGCTTCCTGGATTTTGATATCTGAGTCTTTCTCCAGGTTAGGGAAGTTTTCTGCTATGCTTTGCTCACATAACCCTTCTACCCATTTTTCTCTCTCTTCATCTTCTGGGACCCCTATGTTTTGGATGTTATTCCTTTGTAATGAGTCACTGGGTTCTCTAATTCTTATATCATGCTCTTTTATAGTCTTATTCTTTTTTTCTGCTTCGTTATTCTCCATAAGTTTGTCCACTGTATCACTCATTTGCTGCTCTGCTTCATCCATCCTGGCTGTCGTGGCATCATTCAAGATTGTGTCTCAGTTACAACATTTTTAATTTCATCCTGACTAGCTTTTACTTCTTTTATCTCTGTAGAAAGCCATTCTATGCTATTTTCAACTAGCTAGTGTTCTTATTATCATGATTCTAAATTATGGTTCAGGCATCTTGCTTGTATCTGTGTTAAGTCTCTGGCTGTCATTTCTTTCTGTTCTTTCTTTTGGGGCAAATTCCTTCATTTCATCATTTTGTAGTAAGAAAATGAATTAAATGAATTAATAAGCTAAAAAACATAAAAAATTAAACTAAAAACAACACCAAAAAGAAAATACACGATGCTAGATCCTAAGTGTGTTTTGGTTTGGTTGTTGAAAGAAGCTTGATAGATTAGAGAAAAAAAGGGAAATAAAAGAAAAGGAAAATGTTTGAATATTTGATAAAAAAGAATACAATAAAATAGAATAAAATGAAATGATGAATGTAAAATAGAATTGTAAAATTTTACGAAAAAGTAAAAAATATAATAGAAAAAATTAAAAATCTGTTTTATAGAAATGGAAAATAAAAGTAATTTTTTTCTTTCTGTATTCAAGAATAAGAAAAGAAAAAGAAACAAAAATTAAATAGAAAGATCACCAAACAGAATGAAATATGATTGAAATTATATCCAGTTTCTCTAGGAGTCAAACTATGAAGTACTTTATAGTCTGTAAACTAAGCAGATGGAGAGAGTTGTGGTGTTCCTTAAGAGCATGGTTGGCCCACTTGGGCAGAGCTTAGTGTAACAGCTCCATTTTCTACTAGATGGTACTGATTAGGTTACTGGGGTGGATTGTTGTGGTGCTTGTAGGCATTTATGCACACATGTGGGAGGGGTGAAAATGGCATCACCTAGCTATGCAGTCTGAAGTATCAGAACTTTGTGCTCTCTCCAACAGGCAATCAAGCACCCCTCATTTGTCTCCTGCTTCCATCCTCTCCCTGCTTTTGCACTGTCTGTGACCAAGCTGTCAGGCTGCCAGGTGGTACCTCCCTCCTGAGTTTTATCTCATATGCGACTGTGTTTCCCAACCCCTCACTTCTGAGGGACTGCGGCTTTGACCAGCTCAGACCCTCGGGGTAGAGTATCACCAAGCAATGGCTGGGTGTTGGCCCACCCCCCAGGAATATTGTTGCAACCATTTTCCTGCAGATGCCCAGAGACTGTGGTTGGGTGCCAGCCCTCCCCAGAAAAAGTTCACGTGATCATGTAGCAGCAGTGTTTTAGGGATTATGTTAAATCACAACACACATCTGGCACCAGGCTTCACCCTTGACATCCTTGTTCCAACACTAGCAAATGTGGGTCCTCTTTGGGGTCAGCTGGGACCTTTGCCTCTGGGGAGGCCACACAGCTTCTACCAAATGTCCTCCCAGCAGGGGTGAACCACTTCTCCCCTTGTGACCTGACCTTTTGAACCTCAGTCTCTGCTTCTGGGGATTCTCCTTTCCCACCAGAGCACCACTAGATATTGAGCTGCAGAGTCTCAGACTCTGTGCTCCCCCTGTTTATAGTCTTAATGGAATTTAAACCCTCTCCTTTCTCCTTTTCCCCTTTTTTTGTTCAGTCCCTTGCAGCTGTTTCCATTATTCCCCTTTTTCTCCAGCTGCTTTTGGGGTGGGGGGTGCTTTTCCCATACTCTCTCCCTGTCTCCATCCTCTCACCACAGGCAAAAATAGCTCCTTGCCCTCTGCGGCTTCTCTGTCCCACAGTTCACCTCTCTGCTATGTACCTACTGAGTTCTGTGGTTCAGGTTGTACAGATTGTTTTGTTAATCCTCAAATCAGTTTTCTAAGTATGTAAGATGGTTTGGTGTCGATCTGGCTGCCTTTCAGGGATGAGAAGGGCAAAAAAAACTTCCATGCTATTGTGCCATCTTGGCCCCTCCTTATTTTTCTTATTCTTAATTGATCTACCAGATAAATTGTCAAAGTAGTAATAGCAACAGTGTATTTGATTATCTACTCATGTGTCCTTATATGTAAGTAAAATGAATGACAGCAATGATACAAGGGATAGTGGGAGGAAAGAATTAGGATCATTTATTATTATGAAGTACTTGCACTAACCTGTGAAGAGGTATAGTGTTATTTGAAAGTGGACTTGGATTTATTGTAAATGTGTATTGGAAACTCCAGAGGAAATGCTTTAAAAAGTTTAAAAAATATAATTGATATGCTAACAAGGAGAGAAAATGGAATCATATACAATGCTCTGTTAAAATGACAAAAGGCAGAAAAGAGTGGAGGACAAAAAAATAGGAACAGAGAACAAGGACAATGAATAGAAAACAATAACAATATGATAAATGTTAAACAAACTATATCAGTAATCACTTTGAACATCAGTAGTCTGAATACATGGACTAAAAGCCATAGATTGTCAGAGTATCACTTTACATCTGTAGAATGGCTAGACTCAAAAGGACAAGAAATAACAAGTATGGTAAGAATATGGGGGGTGAAAAGGAACCCTTGTGCACTGTTGATGGGAATGCAAATTGGTGGAGCTCCTCTGGAAAATAGTATGGACATCCTTCAAAAATTAAAAATGGAATTATCATATAATTCAGTAATTCCACTACTGGATGTTTACTAATTCGAAAAGATATATGCATCACTCTGTTTACTATGGCATTATTTACAATAATAGCCAAGACATGGAGGCAACCCAAGTGTCCATTAATAGACAAGTGGATAAAGAAGATGTGTGTACACACACACACACACACACACACACACAGAGGAATATTATTCAGCCATAAAATGAATGAATCCTTGTGCGGAAATAGGTTCTACTTACATAAATGGATTAGAAAAAAGCTTACGGTGAAAGCTGCTACCACAGGGTGAGAGCACATGGGGTTAGCTAGCAAGGTATTGTAATGGGGTCACGAGTAACTTGTTATATAACCTGCAGGAAATTACTTTCCATCTGACACCAATATACTATTTTACTTTGATCATGAACTCCACTTGCCCCCCAGACCCTTTGCTTCTTACAAACACAAGTTAATGATAGCTGATTGTTTTTTCCATGTTTACCTATGTAAGATCTTGTTTTCTTCATGTTCAACATGTGAGTATTATCTTTTAAACTCAATAAATATGGTGACAAAACCCCTGTTTGGTGCTCTTGTCTCCTCCCAGACATTAGCCTCTCTCGTATTTAATTCTGGGTCCATTCTCTTGCTGGACAAGAGAGAACTCAGACTTACAGTCTGTGAGAAATGCTGCTCTTTGCAACAACATGGATGCATCTAGAGGATATAATGCTAAGTAAAACAAGTCAGAGAAAGATAGATACCATATGGTTTCACTCATGTGTGGAATTTAAGAAACAAAACAAAGAAAAAAAGCAATAAAAAGCCCCACAGACTTTAAATACAAAGAGCAAAACTGGTGGTTTCCCAAGGAGAGGTGGATATAATAAAGAGAATTAAGAGTACATTTATCATGATGAGCACTGAGTAATATATAGGAATGTTGAATCATTATATTGTATACATGAAACTAATATAATACTGTATGTTAATCACACTTCAATAAAAAATAATAAATTCAGGACCGAATGTCAGAGTAAATTAAAAAACCCAAGATGTTTTTCGTGTGTGTGTGTGTGTGTAAGTTGCAAATATGTGTTGTATAAAATAAATCCACTTTAAAAATAAATACACAAATAGATTAGAAGTAAGTGGATGGAGAAAGATAGATATACTATGCTAACTTTAATTAAAGAGAGAGGAACTATATTAATTTCAGACAAAGCAGACTTCAGAACAAGGAGATTTATTGTGGATAAAGATAGGCATTACATAATGATAATGGGGTAATTCTCCAAGAAGACATAATTCTTAATGTGTGTGAACCTAACAATAGAGTGTCAAAATGAGGCAAAAACTGAGATCACTGTAAGGAGAAGTATATGAAGCCGCTATTATAGTTGGAGTCTTTAACATCCTTCTATCAGAAATGGACAGGTCCAGCAGGCAGAAAATCAGTAAGGGCATAGTTGAACTCAACAGTACCATCATTTAACTGAATATAATTGACATGTATTGAGTATTTCATCCTTCAGCAGCAGAATACGCATTCTTCTTAAGCTCATATAGTACATTAACCAAGAAAGACCACATTTGGTGTCATAAAGCAAACCTTAAATTTAAAAAAGTAGAAAATCTATGTTTCTTTTCAGACTGCAGTGGAATTGAAGTAGAAATCAATAACAGAAAGATAGCTGGAAAATCCCAAAATAGTTGGAAATGAAAATACACTTTTAAGACATAGGTCAAAGAGAAATCTCAAGTGAAAATAAAAAAAAATTTGAAGCAATGAAAATACAACATCAAAATTTGTGTGATGCAGTAAAAGCAATACTGCATTGGAGAGAAATTTAGAGCACTGAATGCATATATTGAAAAGATGAAAGATCAAGAATCATTAATCTAAGCCTCCACCTTTGGAAACTAGAAAAAGAATATCAAATTAAATCTACAGAAAGCAGAAGACAAGACATAATAAAAATTAGAGACTAGATCAATGAAATTGAAAGCAGAAACTTGTTTAGAAAATTAACAAAACTAAAATCTGTTTCTTTGAAAAGATTAATAAAATTTATAAGCTTCTAGCAAGGTTAAGAAAAGAAATAGCACAGATTACTAATAATAGAAATTAAATTGACTTTAATAAAAATTAAAGAAATTGTATTAAAATAATATAATTACTAAAGATCTTAAGGTCATTGACAGGATACTAAAGGAATATAATGAACAACTTTCTTCCCACAAATTCAGTGACATAGATGAAATGGACCAATTCCTTGAAAGACATGATCAGCCAAAACTCACAGAAGAAGAAATAGACAATGTGAATAATTCTCTCTGTCTCTCTGTCTGTCTCTCTCTCTAGTATATAAAAGAAATTGAATCAATAATGAATAATTTTCCAAATGGCCCTAGGCCTAGATTGGTTCCCTGTTCTACTAACATTTAAGGCAGAAGTTATAACAATTCTCTACAGTCTCTTTCAGGAGATAGAAGCAGAGAACATACTTCCTAACTCATTCAAGGAAGCCAGCATTACTTTAATACCCAAACCATATAAAGACATTAGAAGAAAAGTAAACTACAGAGTAATATCTCTCATCAACATAGATGCAAGAATCCTCAACAAAATATTAGCAAATTGAGCAATCCATAAACAGAAATTTAACAACATTTAAAAAGAATGATATATATCAGGACCAAGTGAGATTTTTCTTAGGTATGCAAGGCTGGCTCAACATTCAGAAATCAGTTTAATGTAATCTGTTCCATCAACATGCTGAAGAAGAAAAATCACACAATCCTATGAACAGATACAGAGAAAGCATTTGACAAAATCCAGTATGCATTCATGACAAAAATTCTCAATAAACTAGTTATAGAGGGTAACTTCCTCAACTTGATAAAGAACATCTGTAAAAACCTACAGCTAACATCATACTTAACAGTGAGAAACTAGAAGCTTTCTCTTGACTGTTTCCTCTTACCAGTTCTTTTCAATGTAATACTGGAAGTCCTAGCTAATGCAATACAAGAAAAAGAAAAGTTACCTGTTTGGGGGAGGAAAAAATAAAGATTAATTATATCTTATGGTGTGATTTTAACTGAAATCTTGATTTTTTTAAAGCTATAAAGGATATTTGGGGCCAATTGGAAATATTTGTGGACTTTTTATTAAATAATATCAAAATTAAATCTCTTGTTTATGATTATGGTATTGTAGTTATATAAAAGATATTTGGTGAAGTATGTTGAGGTAAAGTGTTTTCATATTTGCAACTTCACAAGTTTCAGCAAAACCATATGTGTGCTCAATGATGTATAAATATGAATTAATTAATTTTATTTTCTATTGTAGGAAAGATTAGTAAAAATGATAACATACAAATACATTAAGACCTTGTGAAGGCAAATTCATACACTACTCATTGAAATTGATACCACTTCCTGTGAAGCAATTTTGTATATATTTTTTAAAAGTCTCAAAATTTATGTATATATGTTAACATAACATTACTATTTCTATGAATTTATTCTATCAAAATAATCAGAAAACAATACAGATATATATATAAGAAAGGATATTCCTTGAAGAGGAATTAAATATGATGAAAATTATAAAAATAAGATGATAATGACATTTTCATTATAATGAAAATGAAAGGGAAAAACCTAAATTTCACCAGTGATGGTTGACTTTACTGAAGTTTCCAGGGTTGGCATATATATTACTCCTGACCAATCAGAGCATTTTATCTTTGCACCTCCAGGGACTGGTTCAAGATTGGACACATGTTCCTACCAGAATAAACCTAAGACTTCTGCTGAAGTGTTCAAATAACATCATAGTTAACAGTGAGAACCGGAAAGACCGTAACCCCGATTTGCAGGAATACATCATGGAAGGAGCCTTTTTTTGAGAATAAAGCCAATATATAGGAAAATAAATTTAAGATATGGAGGGAGGTTATTTAGGGAGCTGATCATTTAGGGATCTGATTCCATCTATAATTGAAACTCTAGAGTCTTTAATTAAGTTACTACATTTTTTTGTTGTTTGTTTTGTTTTTGCTTTTTTCCCCCAAATCCAATTTGAGTTGCATTTTCTGTCACTTGGAACAGAAATCATTCTGAACAACTCAGTATTCTTAGACGTGAGAATTAGAAATGTGCAAACATAAAGGATATGCCAACATTCCTTGTGTTGGAAGTATGGACCCATTATTTGTATTTGTAGCCAGAAATGAAATTGCTATTAAATATAGTTTTAAATTAGCATAATCATATCATACTGCTTTTCAATGTTATTTTTAATCTCTGTTTCTCTACAGTAATTTTTGATTCAACTGTTCAACTGGATGAAGCCTAAAAAAAAGAGACAGTAAGTATTCACAGGATGTTCTTTTTGTTTGCTTCACAGATATCACCAAGCTTGTCTATATTACAGTGATTCACTTTTCTGTTCCCTACTGAGTCACTTTCAGGCGTGGAGGGTAGCAATATAAGTTGTAATTCACATTGTAAATGGAGTGAGGATGGTTCCAGTGAAAGTAAGATGAAAATAAGTATTTCTTGTGTGTGGAGATAGAGGTCGGCATCTGAAGTATTGAGACTCTCAAAATGATTTTTTTCAATTTCAAATGTTTTAAGTAGGTTGCTTCTGTGGGTATGCAATACCTAAAGTATAAGATGATTTCTTCAACTGTTGGTCCCTCTTAAACTAAATTAATCATCCTATGAAATTGTAACATTAAAAATAAAATGAAGCACCATATGCGTTTGAAATTAAAGTCATGATTTTCAAACTTGGTTCCTTTCATTGGTGCTTCAGGAATTCCACAGTGTTTTACTTTTTTCCATTGACTTAAAAAAATATTTTTTTAGCATTTTATTGGGTTGAATGGTGTCCCCACCAAAAAAACAATTTGGGACTTCTGGCTGCCAAGACTGTGAGAGGATAAAGTTTTATTGTTTTAAACAGCATAGTTTGTGGTAATTTGTTAATGGTAGCCACAGAAGTAAATACAAGTATGTCTTAAAACTTAATTAAAATACATTCTGAAAGCACCTGCATAAGTAATCTGCCAAATCTGAACACACTGGAGATCAGTAGTATGTTGTTATTTTCAGGGTATCTCATTTTTGTGCAGAAATTAGGTATCTTACCTTTTATAGTTAGTAATACTATCCTAAGATTTCAGTATAAGATATTAAAATACTGTTACGATACAGTCAGTCATCTCAGTGAATCAAATTGTTTAGTTAAGACTCCTTGAGATGTAAATACAACAAATTTAGAAAGAGAGAAAAAAATAACTTATTAGTTTATTAAACTTAAAATTTCTGAAAGTAGTATGCTTGATTCAGGAACTCTAACATGGGTTTAGAATAAATCTCAAATTCTGTTCTATGAACTAAAATGTCTTACAATATCTGATTTTTTTTCTAGTTTCTTCCCATTTACTCATCTCATTTCTTTCTACTCCTTGTTTTATCTACACTACTCTAGCGTCAGTAAACTTCATGAAGTTTCTAGAATAGTTTGTCTGTTTGCTTGGAATGTTCAATTTTTTGGTTTTCTTATTCATATCATTTTGACCTCAGTTGAAATGCCACTTCTTCAGTGAACTTCTTTGGCCACCCTATATGAAATAGACTATGTGTCTTTTATCTATTACTTCATAACAGACTACCATAAATCTTAGTGTCTTAAAACAACTATCAATTGCCCATGATTCTCTGTGTCAGAATCAAGTAAGACTCAGTGAGTAGCTTGTCTTTCCCTCTATGTAGTGTTGGCTGGGTGGGTTGTTTGGGGCTAGAGAACCAATATTCCTTCCCTCACTAGTCTGGAGCCTTGGTGTAGGCTGTCAGATTAGGTGCCTCAAATCTTCCCCACTTGGCTTCTCTCCTCATAAATTCTCTCATCTTTTGGAACTTCTCTTTCCATGTGGCTTCACGGGGCTTTGCTATATAATAGCTTTCTTCTAAGAGTGAAAGCTGAAGCTATCAGGCCTTTAAGGGCTGATTAGAAGTCCCAGAATGCCATTTTCACCTCATTTGTAGTTGGGTCAAAACAAGTCATAAGATTACCATGTATTCAAGTGGTGGTAAAATAGACTCCCTGTTTGTTGGGAGTTCTGTCATGTGTACAGGGATTAGATAATTGTTGGTGATGATTTTTGTAGATAAGCAACCACAGTCCACCTTATGGCTATACCCTTTCTCATTTGTTTCACATGTAAAATATACTCATCCCCTCATAGACCTCCAACCCCTATCCAAATATAGCATCGGGCCCAACATACAGTGTCTTGTAATATACAACTGCTCTGGAGAGGAAAAGTCTCTATGAATGTAGTTCTTCTTGATGGTAGTTTTGTGAACTAAGAGTCAAGATATCCTCTCCCACACCAAATGCAATACAGGAGCAGGCTAACTATGGTAGACACTCCCATTCAACAGTGGGAGAAAGGAAGACACATAGCAGTCACTGGTCCATAGCCATTCTAAAACCATCTAGTCACATGTCACCTGTTTCCCTAATCAAGACAACGTTTCTTTAGTAGAGCCTAGTTTTTCTGCTCCCCGACAGGGGTTCTCTAGTGCAGTTTTCCTTGACGCATGGCTTTGTGCCTTGAGAATTTCTGTTTGCAGTTTAACAGCTCCCACCTCCTGCTGTCTATCTGCATAAATTTGAGGGCCCATAGGCCTCTTTTCATTTTCATCTATCTCAATCCCATTCAATCCAAGATAGTAGTACTCCTACCAGTATAGATGTCTTAGAATATTTGTGGACTTTTCATATATCTTATAGGGATTCACTCTGTGTGCCAAAGTCACATTGATAACTTTTTTCCCCTCCACTTTGGGCATACCAGGTTGATTTAGGGCAATGCCTTAAGATTCTTATTTATACTTGTTTTAATTTCACTGAAGGGTGTAATAAACATAACTCTAATTCTTCTCAGTTTTAAACAAAGGATCTTATGGCTACACTCTTGATTTTATTTTCATCTGGAGGCCATTTCTTACTTTGAGAACATGTTTCTGACTGAAAAACTGTCCTGGGTCCTCTATATTTCCTCTAAACTATGCTTATATATGTAGCAATTCTTCTTTAGTTTGTCTCTCTGCTATACTTGATCATGCATAACACAACAGGAAACTTATTGGCACTTTCAGACTTACATCTAAAAACCTTAGCTAGAGTCACAAATGTTGCCAAATGTTTCACGTTTGTGGATCATAGGTCATCCTGTCCCCAGTCCTTAACAGCATTTTTCCAATGCTTTTCAAATCTCCATTAGTAGTTCTCAGCTTTCTTCAAGCCTCTGTCTGTCACCTAGTTGCAAAGGCAATGCTGTGTGTTCCAGGTTTTTGTCAAAGCAGCACTCTATGTCTGGTTCTAATTTCTGTTTCCCTTACTATTGCTGCAAAACAAAGCACCCCAAAACTTAGCAGCTTAAATCAATAATTATTTTTTCATCCATGATTCTGTGAGTCAGGAATTCCAGTAAGTTTTCGTGAGGATGGTTTATCTCTGTTCCTTTCGCATGGTAGCTGTTGGCCAGAGTATCTTGACTGGGGTCAGAGGATCAAACATAGCTTCACTAATTGGTTGAGGGCCTTAGTATGGCCTATGAGGCTTCATTTCTCCTCTCTATAGCTTTTTTTTCTCATGTGGTCTCTCATTGTTCAGATATTCTCTCTCTTTAAGGCCTTTCTCTATAGCAGGATAGTCTAGATTTCTTTACGTGGGGTCTCATTTCCAAGACTAAAAGGAAAAGCTACAAGGCCTCTTAAGACGGAGGCTTGGGAGTTTCTCAGAATGTTACTTCTGCATCGTTCTGTTGGCCAAAAATACTTATAAGCTCAGCCAAGGTACAAAGAGTGGAAAAATAGACTCTACATTTTGATAGAATTCAGTGTCAGGCATGTAGAGGGACTGAAGGAATTCTTGTGAACTACTTTCGTAGAGACTAGCAACTTTTTCCATGAAGGGCCACACAGTAAATATTTTAGGCTTTTATAGCCACATGTTGCTAATGTTGTATATTCTCTATCTCTTTAACAATCCTTAAAAAATGTAAAGAAGAGATATGATCTAAGACATGTAGTAGTTGGCATTAGACAACATAGCACTTCCACTTCGTCATGAGCTTTCTTACTATGCTTTGTTTCTTACAGGGCCTCACATCACTCTGAAATTATTTTTTGTTTAAATTACTATTAGTCCCACTACAAAGTAAGCCATCCATCATGTGGGCAAGACTATTTGTTATTTTATTTTCTACCTTATCCGTAACTGTTCTGGCCCATAATAAATGTCCAATAAATATTTGTTGAATAAATAAATTAGTAAACAAATGTATCAGAATTTATTTTCACTTTATCATATAGAGATGTCTTCTATTTTGGTGGAATCATTCTCAGGGTTCTATATAATATTAAGATGGCTGTGACTAGCTCCAGACCAAATTCTTCCAGATTCAAATCCAGTGACTCTCCCAATAATCGCAAGAAAATGTTCAGAATTTGCTTCTTTTGTGAATCTCAACTGTGTCAGATACTCTGTTTCGAAGCAATTCTTGCCAGGAAAAATAAAGAAGTCTGATTGGCCAGAATTGAGTCACATGCCATGGGTGGAACTACAAATATCCCCAAATGTGTGAACTAGAAATTGGGGAGGCATCTTCCAGAGGAATCACCTTACTGGATGAATGATGAATAGATGCTTTCTGGCCAAAATATGTCCAAATCACAGACTTTTTTTAATCCAACTTTCTTCAACCTTAGTTGAATGAAATGCTGAAAGAGGGCAAATCAAAAGCTGTTATATGACAAGGCTTGTGTCTGCATTTGGACTTTCTAATTGTTGATATCATGAAAATAGCTTTATTTTTCTAACTTAATGACTTTAAATCAGTGCATTTATATTTCTTTAAAGACATACACTATAAAATAATACCATTATCTGTCTTATTTCTGAGAGTTTTCTCTTTGGTTTAATTGGGGGGAATAGTGGTGCCAGTGTTGTTAAAGTAAAATTGAAAGGCAGTGATCTAAAATTAATGAATCAGTCACATGCGCTATGTTTGTTTTATTAGGATTGCCTGCATCTTATTAGTTACTCTGTGTTAACAGAGGATATTGCCTCAGTGGAAAAGAAATATCTTTCCTAAATCAAGAGCTTTCAGTCAGAAATCTATTTTCTCAGGGAAATCTGCAAATCCATTCTACATTCTATTTAAAATCAGTATATTTTATCTGACTACTGTTTTGAAGAGAGCTTACTAATATTTGTTTTTTAAAATTTGGCTGACTATTGAAAATCAACTTTTAAAAAAAGTACTGCATGTTTGAACTTACACTTCCTACTCTTTTCCTAACATTTGAGGTAAAAATAGGTGTGGGAAATATCAACATATTGTCTTTTTCTATAATAGCTCTCAAATTCCTATGGTTTTAGTTATAAAGCATTTCCAGTCTAAATTTTTCAGGCTGGATAAATATGGAATAGATTCCCATGTTCCAGTTTGTAATCACTTGGCAGTATGTGTCTGTATTCCTCACTAGGTTGGCAGTTTATTTGTATATTCTGAGTTAGGAGCTTCCTCCTTCAATATTACATATTAGTTATGCATTTTCTCAAAGATTGCATGGCTAACAATAGAAGAGAAAAGATGTAGTTCCCAGTATCATTTAGAAAACATTGATTTCAAGTTTTCACCAAGGCTTTTGTAAGGTTTTTCTAATAACCACTTTGAAAGGGTAGGCGGAGTTAGCTAGATGGTACTATTAACAAACAACCAAGACTGATGAAATGACTATTTTGGAATGCCTCTTTTCAACCAATTTAGAATCAAAGCTACGTTTCTGAGAAATTGCATAAGTGCCAGTTATTCTATGTTGTTTTCAAGTCAGTCTGCAATATCGTTATGTGCTTGAACTCCCTCTATAATTTTGTACACAACAAATCAAGAGGGTTTCTTCTTCTTCTCCTTCTCCTCCTCCTTCTTCTTCCTCCTCCTCCTCCTCCTCTTCTTCTTCTTCTTCTTCTTCTTCTTCTTCTTCTTCTTCTTCTCTAAACACTAACATTGATAAAACAAACAACAGCTCTTCTACTGCATCTCTTCTTTTAATGCCTCCTCCCATTTAAGTAAGCATGTTTAGAATTAGGTTTATAAACAACCCCTTGGGAAAAGAGACTCCCTTCCTCACTCTGTCATTCAGTGAATTACAGCACAGCAGGAATGTATTTCAAAGTAACATATACAGAAGAGAGTGCCAAATGATTTTGCTGTAAAGCAATATAATCTACGGACATCTCACAGTAACCTTATTTTATATTGAATTCTTGTTCTCTTTGTTTTCCTATCCCTCTCATTTTACAATAAATTTTAAGTCCTCCTGGGAGCCACCACAATTATGTAGACACAAGAAGATGTACATTGTTTTAGTTCTCCCAAGAGTGGAAATGAATTAACATTCCATATTGATTATTCTAACTCCTCATTCTTCCCTGAAAGATATTTGATGGTTCCTTCTGGTAGACCCCAATGTGCCATCACTTTTCCGCCAAGCACTGGTGCCCTTTGTTTTTTGTTTGAGCCATCTGATCTAATCTGTTCTGTCTTTTTATATTGAAATTAACAAGGCATATACCCTGAGGCATAGGCCGTATCTACAACAGTGAGGCACAAACGAACTTGAACATGAGGTCAATCAAGTGCACAAAATACATCACACAGTTATTCTAAGTCTCATGCTGGGTCTATAATTGCCCCTTGTTCTGTCATTAGGGCTCCCTTACAAGTCATTATTTTGAGTCGGCAGAGCTATGGGGAGTATTCTTCCTGATGGTTAGTATAAAGTTGAATTGATAACATAAATATCTCCCAGCACAAAATACAAGGAGCAGGTATTTAGATTAGATCTAATAAAGTGTGCAGCTGTTCAGTCTCTTTATGAATCCTGGCTAAAATAATAATCACAACTTTCAATTGGGTTCTCCTTCAGTAGTTCTGTAAAAGAGAAACTTTTTTCTAAATGAATGGACACATACCTTATTACAATTTGCCTGTCTGCTCTTATCCTGTTTGTTTTTTGCTTGGCCAAGACCAGCATTAACCAGATTTCATGGGAATTTTGCCTTAGTCAGCATTGTGTAAAAATTATTCCATTTTAAAGTAGAAGCATCATTTATTCATTTGTATTGCGGAGAGAGGTGGTGTGAGTTTAATGCTGAAAGAATATACTAAGTTTGTGGCCTCAAGCACATTTTTAGAAGTATTACCTTTCCTGGGAAAAAAGAGAATTCAAACCCCTGCTCAGAACATAGTAGCTGACAGTGCTCAGATGAAGTTTGTAGAGATGAATGTAGTTTAGATTCTTGATGTGGATCTAGCCTCTGGACAAAAACAAAGTTGCAGAAATGATGGGGAGGGAAGACCTGAGTGATTTTGGAAATACCCATGCACTCAAAGGAAGACACTAAGATGCTTTTTAAAAAGTGATCAAATTAGGCGAATCAAATCATCTGAGGTCCAGCTACTTCATGTTGGAAAAGATATTTTCCAAAATAGGGATGCCTTTTCCTTAACTGTAAAATAAAAGGATTAGACTGTAATAGAGACCGCTAAATAATGGTGTGTGGTCTGGGTTCAATTCACAGAACATTGTGTTTGAATTGTGTTGCATTGTTTAAAAACCATGAATTTGTTGCTAATGTAAAAAAAAAAAACTTTCATCATAGGTGAAATACCTATACCCTACATGGATAAAGGAAAGGTTGTTAGAAAAGGAAAGCTAGTGGAGGCCAAGAAACGTAATAAATAGATGGAAAACATCCCCCCCCCCCCCCGCCCCCGGTAACTCAGCATGATGGTTTTTCAAGAACTTCTTTCAGGTACAAATCGTGAAAGTCAGAAGATTTCACCTAGGAACCTGGATTTGTGTATCAGTTATCTACTACCATGATAATGCTGCAGAGCAAACAACCACAAAGCTTTGGTGGCATGCAAAAAGTAAGTTTATTACTCATGTGTCTAGGATAAATTGAGGTTTAGTTATGTGGCTTCCTTGATCTTGGCGGGCTCACACATCTGGCTTTCAGCTAGAGCAATTTGTCTTTTCTCTGTATCCTTGACTCTTAAATATGTGTTCTCATGCTGATGGTAAAAATAAAATAAGAGTATGCAGAAATGTGTAAGACTTTAAGCTCTAGGTTTAGAAACTCTGGCATTACTGTCACTTGTACTTTATTCTGTTGGTCAAAAGAAGGACATAGGAAATCCCATAGTTCGAGTATGAAGACATTGTATAGTTATAAGCCAAAGGGCATAGACACAGGAAGTGGGGATATTTTTGGTATCCACCACATTTTGCTTAAAAATTCAGAACATCTGACAGTATTGGAATCTACACTTCAGGCATGGCACATATAGGTAAGGCTGGGTAGCAGCTGCCAGCTTTAGATGATCAAGTATTTGTCAGTTTGTGACAGTACCTACCCATGCTTTATTATCTCTCTGAGACCAAGACCAGTGTTGTTTTTTGTCATTATCATTGCACTTTTGTGGTAACATTTCTTTGGGAGATTGGTTTCTGCCTCCAGGCCATTCTGAAAAGTGGGCAAATGGTAGGCAGACCAAGATGACCATACAATTTTTTTTTCACACATAGATTGCTTCATTCACTTATGCCATTTGCCTAGATTCTGGTGTCATCTGAGTTTGAGGTACCTGATGAAGACGACTTCTAATTTTGAAACAGTCTTCATTAATTTAGAATAAAGGTAAAATAAAGACACTGGAAGTCCTGAAAAAGCCTGACAAAACTGAAAGTTCATGATAAAATTGTAAACATTTTAAATTGCAAAAAGTATTCTTGTGAGAGCTGGGAAGAGTTGTTAGAATTTATGTGAACACAGTGCAACCGCACATAACTGATTTGCCCTAAGAGCATTCATTTCATTTCCATCAGAGACAAATATCTCTATCCTACATGGATAAAAGATGAGTTAGTAGAAAAGGGGATCCTAGTCCAGGTCAGAAGACTCAGTAAACAGAAAACATGTTGTTGGTTTTTTTCTTTCCAGTGACTCTGCGTACTTCTCCAAGAACTTCTTCAAGCTTGCATTTCCTCAAAATTCTCAATACCTACCACAAAACATATCTAATTTTACTGTTATCCAGACAGAGAAAGGTATGTTTCTTGGTGCTCTTCAAGACTATTTTTCATTTCTTCTTCCTATCCTTTTCAGGGCCTCACTCCACTCTTCTCAGGCATCCTTTTGAATATGTTTGAGTATGTATATATGTGTAGGCATATTATGCCTACAAATCTATATACAATTTCCTTTTACCATCATTATTGCTATGGATGATTTGCATTTTTTGTGGGATAGAGAGGAAAACAATTAGGGAAAGAGAATTAACTGAGGGGAAGTTTAAATGGGTTAAAGAGGTAGGTCCTTAGAATGCTAGCCTACCTTCCTGTCTCAGTTTTCTCATCTCTGTAATGGTATGATGGCTTGTAGTATAAAGAGAATAGAATGCAACTCATTTTTTTTTATCTGTATAATGGGGTTAATGGCTTATAATATAAATGGAATAGAACCAAATCATATTATGAATAATAATCATATTATTTGCAATAGCCATGAACATTATGAATACTATTGTTTCTAGACATGTTTTTGTAGAAATACAGAGTTAATATGATTTGGGTATATTCTTGTGGTACCTTTTTATTCTTTCTTTCCATTTGGATCCTCCTCTTCCCCCTATTTTCTTATCTGGGGAATATTTCTTTGTTGTGCCCTATATTAGGGAAATTTTGCTTTTCATAAGTGAATATCCTTAAGAAGGTTTTTTTTTTTCCTGAAATTCTTCCACATTACTAGGTTTTGGGAGGAGACTTGTGAGAGGTACTTCCCCTAGGCTTATTATTCTCTAGGAAGGTCCTGCCTTGTGGTAAGCTCAGGGCTCCCTCTATAGTCATTTTTAAATATCATACCCTGGTAAATCCTATACTTTGCTGAGGACATTACCTTTCTTCTCAGACTAGGAGTCCTCTGACCTTTGATAATCCTGATGCCAATATAGTATCTTTGTGTGATGATTTCACCATAATTATCGCCATTTTAATGCTCTCTGTGGCAAGAATATGATGAGAGGGATGTGTTGGTACTCCTTGCTTGGTGATGAGTGAATATAAGCATAGAGTACAGTTTATCTTCCCCTAATATGTTCCAAAAGCCCTCTGTTATTATCTACAGCATTATGTATTCTGAAGATAACCCATGTAGTGTGCTATTTTGCCAAAAAGGAAAAAAAAAAATCCGGAGTCAAGTGTATCTGTAAAGTGTTGCAAACTGCTCCCCTCAGAGTGAGTTAGTTTCAAAAAAAGAACTCTGGCTGTCAAGCCTGAGTGGAATTCATAGAAGAATTTGGGAAAGCTCAGAACCTCTAAGGAAACCTGAATCACTAGACCTTGCAAAGAAGGGAGAGTCCATTAGTAGGAATAGAACAATGATGCTTCAGGGCAATTTTTTATCCTTATGTCCATCTGTTAAAGCAGCACATTTTTAGGAGGGAGAACCTGATTAGCCTTGACTTGGTCACGTGTCCACTAGTTTGGGAGAGGGGATGTAACCTGAGCACTCCCATGGAAAATCCCAATGCAAGCAACCATTTTGCTCCCCAAATGAAAAGTGACCAGGTGATGATGAGGAACAAAGAACAGGTATTTACCACACACTTCCCTTTTGGAGTATCACAAGGCATGTTAGCTCTCAATATTCTCTGCAGGAAAGACACTTCTAGAACCACATATAGCCTGGATGTGTTTTATATTGTTTTTATGTAATATCTATTACCCTCAGGAGAGACTAGTAATCCTTTGAATATTCTCTGGAAATGATGACTTATATCTTTTGGGTATCATACTTTAATCTTTGATTGGGTTCCTCTTATGCTGTATATTACAACTTCCTAATCCTTTCATAGTTATACCAACAGTGTCTCATATTTTAAAGTACCAAATGCTGTAGGTGACATAGGTATTTGCTTCTTAATCATTGTGAATAAAACAAATATTCCTAAAGATGTGCTTTGGAGCTATTCATCTTCCTTTTCTCTCTGCCATTGTCTTGGTCTACAATCCTTCTCCGATTTCTGAAGTTATTCTTCTTTGGAATGTCCTTTATATTCTCTGGCTCACCTTTCAACACACCACTCTCAGCTTTTAGGCCTTATCCATATATGACTCCTGACAAAGCCTTCTTTCTTCTGGCTTTCTGTTTTTCTAGTTGTTGACCTTAAACCCTTCCTTGTGTTTCAGTTGGACATATTCTGTAAATACTGCCACTCACAAGATGGCCCATGCATGCCCTGCATCTCACTGCTGTCTCATTCTTTTGTGCATGTGTCACTTTACTTATTGATTATTTAATCTTTCTTCTATCTAAGGTCCCCTAGTTATACTTTTTCAGGTTGTTTCAGCATTTGACTTAAAATAGCAAATTCTGAATTTGTAGAAACTCTAGAAGGAGAGAGAGGTGATTCACACAATAATAACTGTTTACCAAAAGTGAGGTTAGCCAGTAGTCTGGGGGATAACTCAAAACATCGGATTTCAAAATACAGGTGAATATGTGCTCTTAACTAAAGTTTTTTTTTTTTTTAATGTATTCTCACTTGTTCTACACTTACCATTAGGTAATCATGTAGCTGGTTAATAAGTGATCATCTTTTATGGGGGGTGGGGTTTGTACACATCCATCAAACTCTTTCAAAGGCTTTACTTTTAGATTTCTTTTCTGTCAGTTTCTCACAGCCCATCTCCCATTCTGCTCTTATCGTTCATTTCTTTTCCATTACAACTGTAAAAAGACACATAAATTGGATGTAGGAAATGGATACCTATTTTATTTCTCTCCCCAAGGCCAAGATAGTTTACTACCACACCCACTACCTTTTTAAAAAATTTATTTAACAAAACTCCAATAACAGCAAACAAAACGGCCAAAAAAAAAAAAAAAAAAAAAGGAAAAACAGAAAAGCCCTTTTCACTCTGAGTTCTGACAGTTGCCCAGTGACATACTCTATTTGTTGTACAGTGACAGATGATGAAATTGAAAGGACTTCCTTTAGTCCTATCCCCTGGCTTTATGCCATAAGCTCTATCTAATCTTTTCTAATAGACATCTAGACTTTGTCCATATCACATCAGTAGTAGATGCAGTGTTTCAACGTCACTCTTCATATTCTCTCTATGGATCTTCTTCCATTGTGATTCTTGAACTTAGTTTGGAACGAGAGAAGGGTTGCTGGAAGATAATGGAGAAACCAGATATAGGTACAGACAATTTGACATTCCTGACTATTCTTTGTGACCCTTTAAACAAATGTCATCTATTTACGATTCTGAATATAAATGACATCAAACCTTTATTGGACCCTTTCTAGGTTCTGGTTATTGAGACAAGACTGTTACACTTAATTTCACATTGAATCTTTATCTTAACCGGCTAAAGAACTAGTTGTCTGCCAGTATAAATTCTCTACATTCCCCTTTTCTTCCTTTAGTAATAGTAACCTAGCTGTAGCTGCATTTCTCAGCTTCCCTTGCAGCTACTATGGCCATTTGACTAACAATAGTAGAAGTGATATGTGCAGATTCTGAGTCATAGCATTAAAAGGAAAGCTTTCTTTTTTTCTTTTACCACTTGCTGCCAAAAAAGCCACCTCCAAATTTAGTGACTTTAAACAACAATAATTTACTTTTACTCATAATTCTGCAGGTTGGCAATTTGGGCTGGGCTCAGCTAATGGAGTATTGTGGTGTTATCTGAGTTTACATCTGTGATTAGCTATCAGATCAAGTGAGGCTGACCATCACCTGAGTCAATGACTATCAGCTGAGGCTACATGTCTTTCTTTATTCCAGGCTAATCTGGGCACATTTACACAGTGCCTGTCAGGGCACCAAGAGAGCAATGAGACCTGTTGAAATCTAGATCCAGAACTCATTTTTGATGCATTCTTTTGGTTATAAAGTAAGACTCAAGGCACTCCTGCATTCAAGGAGTAGAAAAATAAACTACTTTCTGAAGTTACTACAAAGTCACCTTGTGAAGAGGCATAGATACGGGAAGAGTGGAGAATGATGATTATTTTTGTAGTGTACCTACAAAAATGCACCTTGGAGTCCACCTCCTATTTATTCACTTTTTCACTGGCTGATACATGGAAATGATAAGAGCATAAGCAGCATTTTTTTTTTTTTTTGCTGAAATATTGAGGATGGCAGAGCCATATGACAGAATGAGCCCTGTCCCTGGCACCATAAAACTGTTGTATTAGCATGTAATGCTTAGCTTGTCATTTGAGAGAAACTTTTATTTTGTGTCAGTATTATTTTATAGTCTGCTATAGCAACTGAACCAGAAACCAAACTATTACTATACCCATTTTACAGATGACAGAATTGAGCTTTAAAGGGACTGAGAAACTTGCCCAGAGTCACCAAGCAGACACATAACAGGACATCACTTGAACTTAGCTTTGTCAGATCCAAGAGCCCATGTGTTTAAGCAGTCTCCTGTATTTGAATATTGCAACGGTATTTACTTTTACTTACCTACAGGGAGTAAACCTTGGAAGATCTGGTTTTCATCTTCAGTAGGAATTTATGGCTTCTATCAGATATGTACACTCAATTTAAGGTCTCAATCATTCATTTGTATTTCAAAATGTATTTGTCTTGGGTAATTGAAGAAAAAGATATGTCTATTAAAGATTATCTATCTCTCTGTCTTTAGACATACAAATATTAGTGCTTTGACCAGTCAGCTTTTGGATTTATCCCTTAGAAGTTAATGTTGTATAATTAAGGCCAAACTTGAATGATGAGCCAATCAAAAGAGAAAAATGTATAAAAAGTCAAATAATATTGGGTGATATGTAATTGATATCTGATGCTGAGTGGCAAAAGACAGAAAGCATTGCTCTATTCTTGGGATAGAAATTGTAAAGTAGATATAAAATGGTATAAGCGCAACAGTCAAACTCAGGCATTATGAATATCTATAGTTAGGAACAACTTAATTATACATCCTGGTTTATACTTATAATGGCGCATTCCACCACTCTAATGGAGTTTGAGACTAGTCATTTAGGGGACTTGATAGGGATGTGTTGAAACTGGGAATGAAGGCCATTTGTTGAGGTTTGATTTTTGTCTGACTAAGATGAAATTAGTGATCCAGAGCAACTGTTCACCAGTACTTTGCTTCCTTATACTTATGCCATTGTATTGTTCCTTTGGTTTGCTCTAAAGACTTAAAGCTGGATATTTTTATATTCAAGTGAAGGTTTTTCTATGTCAAGTTATTAGAGGGAAAAAAAAAACCACTCAATGCTGCCCATGTAGAGAACTGAGAATCTTCTACAATTTCTTTCAATCCTTTGTGTACATGATGAGCTAGAATAACCTCACTGAACTGAATTATCCTTCCATGGTATGGTTCAGTGAATACCATTATATTTCAGCACAGCTTGAGTGATTTTTAATGCCAAAAACATCAGCAAGAAATACAAATGTTACAAAAATATTGAAACAATACCATAAAAAAGCCCAGGATCATAAATACTTTACTTTGCAAGGTCTCAGAGGTCAAAATAGCAATACCATGGAAAATTAAAATGCTCTCTGTATGAGTGCCTTTCAGGGGAAGACACACACACACACACACACACACACACACACACACAACAGTGGCTTACTATCAAAATTCTCAAAACCATTTTCCAAGTTTAGGTTGATTATCAAAGAAAAAATAACTTATAAAGTTATTCATCTGCATGTTTCCTTATTTGGTTTTAATTATATTCTAATTAAGTGAGAATTACAGCCTGTAAAACAGAGATAACTTTTGTATGAATTATGTCCTTTAATCACACAAAGGAGCATGGCATACAAGTAGATGTTGGATGAGGATTTGGATTTGGATTTGGATACTTAAGACATGACTAACTGTTACCTAAGAACAAAGGCTTTGCATCTGAGAAGTCTCCTTTCATTGGAATGTTCTCTGAGAGACTGTGCTACAAGTGTATGTAAAGTGAGTCAGGAGAAAGAAAAAAAAACATCTTGCGAGATCTGTGCACAGCTGTGAAAAGTTGTTCTTTACTCATCCTATGGTACTGAGATGTGCTGGTTCCTAATGAATTTACCCACCATGGGTCAAATCATTCTCTCTGCTGCTTTCCTGGGTGATATGTCAGCTTTGATTTAAGGCAGTGAATTCATGGGAAAAGAGTCCAACCTGATATTTCTAATAAAGAAAAATGGCCCAGTGGAAATAGTCGTTTAACAAAGAAGAGTGGCTCTGTGTTACTGTATAGGGCATCTCAGGTTTGTAGAGCCATCATTGTTCTGTCAAGCCTCTCTCTACCCATCTCCTCATGTATTTGGGCTTCTCATTTTTCATGTGTATTTTAGGTAGCTTGCTTAGTAGAACTGTAGTAAATTCCATCATTTTATGAGTTTTATTTAAAAAAGTATTATTAAAGAATTCCAAAACAGCTCTTTCTATATGGACAATTAAATTTATTTATTTATTTATTTATTTATTTATTTATTTATTTATATTTTAGTTAGCCAACATACACTGCAATATTGGTTTCAGGAGTAGAATTCAGTGATTCATCACTTACATACAATACCCAATGCTAATCACAGTGAGTGCCCCACTTAGTCCCCATCATTATCTAGACCATCTGCCACCCACCTGCCACCATCAACCCTCAATTTGTTCTCTTTTGTTAAGAGTCTTTTGTGGTTTGTATGTTCATCTGTTTTTTTTTTCTTAAATTCCATATATAAGTGAAATCATATGGTATTTGTCTTTCTCTGATTGACTTATCTTGCTTAGCATAATACAGTCTAGCTCCATCCACATTGTTGCAAATGGCAAGATTTCATTCTTTTTAGTGGCTGAGTAATACTCCATTGTATACATATACCGTATCTTCTTTATCCATTCATCAATCGATGGACATTTGGTCTCCCTCCATAGTTTGGCTATTGTTGATAATGCTGCTATAACCATTGGGATGTATGTATCCTTTTGAATCTGTATTTTTGTATCTTTTGGGAAATACCTAATAGTGCAGTTGCTGGATTTCAGAGTAGTTCCATTTTTAGTTCTTTTTGAGAAACCTCCATACTCTTCTCTCGAGTGGCCAATTAATTTTAGTTAAAGGTGCAAAGGAAATTCAGTGGAGAAGGAAATGTTTTTTTCAAAAATATTGTGTTGGAAATAGGAGATCCATTTGTAAAAAGTGAATCTAGACCTATACATTGCATCTTTCATGCAAATTATCTTAAAATTTTTCCTAAAACTAAAACCTAAAATTATAAAATATTTAGAAGAAAATATAGAATAAAATCTTTGTGGTTTTGGAATAGGCAAATATTTCCTAGATATGACATTAATGACAACCATAAAAAAGAAAAAAATAATTTGGACTTCCTCAAAATTAAAAATGTCTGCTCTTTGAAAGACATTATTAAAAGAATGCGAATCTGTGGGCTAAAAGGAATATTTGCAAAACACATACCTGATAAAAGATATATATTCAGAATGTATGAAGAACTTTAAAATTATGATAGTAAGAAAACAGCCCATTTGAAAATATGGGCAGAGGTTTTGCACAGACACTTCACCAAAGAAGATAAATGCATGTGAAAAAGGACATGAAAATATGTTCAATATCATTAGTTATTAGGGAAATGCAGATAAAACTATGTTGTGACACTATATACCTATTAAAATGGCTTTAAAAATCATATATGACAAAACCCAATGCTGGTGGGGATCAGAGCAATTGGACTTCTGATACATTACTGGTGGGAATGCAAAATGGAACACTTTGGAAAACTGCCAGTAACTTAAATAGTTAAAAACATATGGCCCAGCAATCCTACTCCAAAATATTTACCTAAGAAGAATTAAAACTTATGTTCACCCATAAACCTTTATGTAATGGTTATAGTGGCTTTATTAATATTTGACAAAATCTGGACCTAAACCACTATCTTTAAACTGATGAGTGTATAAACAAACTGTGTGGTGCATCCATACAGTGGAAAATTACTCAGTAACAAAAACAAATGATCTGTTGCATGTGTCCATGTGCATCATATGTGAACAAATCTCACATGCATTAGGCTAAATGAAAGAAGCCAGACTCAAAATACTGCGATCCGTGTGATTCTATTCATACTAAATTCTGGAAAAGGTAAAACTAAAGAGACAAAAAACAGATTAGTTGTTGCTCTGATTTAGGGGCTGTGGAAGCGTAGGGAAGAAAGTGATTAAAATGGTTGTAAGGAAATTTATTTTTGGGGGTGGTGGTGGAGCTGTACCATATTTTGATTGTCAGGATAGTTATACAACTGTAGCTTTTTTTCAAACTCATAGACCCTCACACTAAAAAGATCTGATTTTACAATGTGTAAGTTGTAACTCAATAAACAAAGTGTATCAGACAATTTGTTGAGTTGACATTAGTGTTAATCATCATGATAATAAACCTATTATAATTTGTATTTTACCATCATTAATAGAAATGGATTGTACTCATTGAATACCTTATTCTGGACCATTTTGCATTTCCTTATATATATTTTGGGAGTGGGTGCATTGAGGCCTTGACTATTGGAGGGGAACATAATGGCAATCATTCTCTTTTCAGACAAGATTATGTTTTAGATATACACATTGTTTAGTTAGCCACTTTAATTCTAGCCTATGTCCACACTCATGTGCATGAACACACCCACACGCATACACACACACACAATAGAATCCTGATTTCCTCTCCAGCATCATCTCCTATTTCTTCTCTTGTCTTCGTGTAATACTAATAATTCAAAGGCCCTTAATAGGCCTTAAATTTCATGCCTCTGTATCTTATCCTCACTCGAGGGCAGCCTAGAATGCCCTTGCTCCACTTACCTGTGTGGTGAGTTCCTCTTTATGTTTTAAGCTCCAAGTCAGGCTTTCTGTCCTCACTGAAGCTTTCTGCCCCTCAGGGTAATGCCCAATCACCTTTGTTCTAGTCTACTGCTCTTCTTTCACTTGTGACACTTCCTAGTGAACAGTGAATTACTACACGAAACTTACTGTTTTATAAAATTTTGTATCTCCTCAGCTCCTAGTACAGGGTGTAACATATAGTGAGTTTTCGGTGTATTTTCCTTTAGCGAACTAAAGAACGGAAACATACTTTCTTGGAAAAATATAAAATGTTTGTCAATCATATGGCACACCTTTGTGTTTTTAATGCTGGCTTCCAAATAAACTTAGACTCATATTCTCTCACATGCATTCAAGGAGTATAGGATGTAATTTCTTAAACATGTATTCTTTAATTTTAAACACTGTCTCATCTTCAAGAGCAAAACAAGAAACCAAAACAGAAAAGTGAAATAGCCACTTTGTCTTTGCATTGTTAGAACATTAACTTTGCTTTAGTTTAGGATGGTAAGGATAGGAGTATACCGCTCAGAAGTGGTACTATTTTTGTTAATGTTAGAGTTTGATGATCAGACTCTTGGGTGGTATAAGCATCGATTGATATCTTTATTCATTTGTATGTATTAAACATAGCTTGGAAAAAGCAAAAGATAGGGTTATTTACAATCCTGTGTGAAACATGAGTTTATTAATCATAGGCCATATCATTACATTATGCTTGGGAACAAAAAAGGAGTTCAACATCTATTCTTGATTTGTGGCCAAGGCTCATGAGTGTACAAAAGAGGTTGACAGCCCTTGACTGGTGGTCATTACTAATTTAATAAGCAGTCTTCAAAGCTCTTGCAGATACAAAGGAATCTGAAGTTACATGTGTAATATGCAACGTGCGCAAAATACTTAATTCTATTCACTTTGAAACCTAGAGGACAGTTATTAAAATTGTATAGTGCAAATTAAAATTTAAGATTAAAATACAAGATCAAAAGAATCTTTTTTTTTTTTCTCAGTGCTATTAAGGATCGGCTTTCTGAATAGAGAAACTCAATGTTCAATGTCGTGTCCTTTCCCTCTGGAGAGCCAGATTAGAGCTAATCAGAAGTGACTAGAGAAACGTAACTTTCTGTATTTTTTTTCAAGTGGGAACATTTTTTTATTACTTTTTAATATATGATGTAATTATAGTCATAGAGTAGAAAATACAAGTCAAATAAGAGTATGGGCAGTTTTGGAGAAAGAAATATAATGTGAGAAAAAAAATTGCATCAATTGCATTCTTAGAATTCTGCAAAAGTGCACCATCTCATTACATAACAAACATCTGCAACATGAGTAATGGAGACTGATAGGTAGATTCATCTCCTCTCTCACCTCCTTATGAATTTAAAAACACCTGATAGTGATTTTTTGTCAGCCTTCATAAATGGTCCAGTAGCATGTAGGATGATTTAGGAGTGATTAAAGCAATCAATAGCAGATATCTTTAGCTTGTGGTTGTGAGCTTACACCCCTAGGCTGGACCACATCTCACATTAAAATGGAGGTGTTATGTAAAGAGCTGGAAAAAGAGCAGCAAATAAAGCCCAAAACCAGCAGAAGAAGGAAATAATATAGATTAGAGCAGAAATCAATGATATCAAAAAAAAAAAAAAACAAACAAACAAAAAAACAGATCAATGAAACTGGAAGCTGGTTCTTTGAAAGAATTAACAAAATTGACAAATCCCTAGCCAGATTTATCAAAAAGAAAAAGGAAAAGACACAAATAAATAAAACCATGAATGAAAGAGAGAACTAACAACCAACACACAGTGATACAAACAATAATAAGAGAATATTATGAGCAATTATATGCCAACAAATTGGGCAATCTGGAAGAGATGGACAAATTCCTAGAAACATATAAACTACCAAAACTGAAACAGGAAGAAATAAAAAAATTGAACAGACCCATAATCAGTAAAGAAACTGAATTGGTAACCAAAAAATATGGCAAAAAACAAGAGTCCACGTCCAAATGGCTTCCAAGGGGAATTCTAACAAACATTTAAATAAGAGTTAATACCTTTTCTTTTGACACTGTTCCAAAAAATGGAAATGGCAGGAATACTTCCAAATTTATTTTATGAGGCAGCATTGCCTTGATTCCAAAACAAAAAAACCCACTAAAAAGGAGGATTACAGATCAGTCTCCCTTATGAACATGGATGCAAAATTCTCAACAAGATACTAGCAAATCAAATTTAACAATACATTAAAAGAATTATTCACCATGATCAAGTGGGGTTTATTTGTGGGCTGCAGAGGTGGTTCACTATCTGCAAATCAGTCAATGTGATACATCACATTAACAAAAGAAAGGATAAGAACCACATGATCCTTTCACTAGATGCAGAAAAAGCATTTGATAGAATACAGTGTCCTTTCTTGATAAAAACCCTTAAGAAAGTAGGGATAGGAGGAACATACCTCAGCATCATAAAGGCTATCTATGAAAGAACCACAGCTAATATCCTCAATGGGGAAAGACCGAGAGAGAGCTCTCCCTCTAAGGTCAGGAACGTGACAGCCAGATCCACTCTCACCACTGTTGTTCAACATGTTACTGGAAGTTCTAGAATCAGCAATTACAAGAAAAATAAATAAAAGGCATCAAAGTTGGCAAGGACTGAGTCAAACATTCACTCTTTGCAGATGACATTCTACATTCTACATGGAAAACTTGACTCCACCAAAACACTGCTAGAACTGATCCATGAAATCAGCAAAGCCACAGGATATAAAATCAATGTACATAAATCTGTTGCCTTTCTATAGATCCATAATGAAGCAGCAGAAATAGAAATCAAGGAACTGATTCCATTTACAATTGCACCAAGATCTATACATAAGAAGAAACCTAACCAAAGAGGTGAAAGATATGTATGCTGAAGACTATAGAATGCTTATGAAAGAAATTGAAGAAGACACAAAGAAGTGGAAAAACATTCCATACTCATGGATTAGAAGAACAAATATTGTTAAAATGTTGTTACTACCCAAAGCAATCTACACATTCAGTGCAATTCCAATAAAAATAACACTGGAATTCTTCATAGAGCTAGAACAAACAGTTCTACAAACAAACAGTTTTTGTATGGAACCAGAAAAGACCCCAAATAGCCAAAGCAATCCTGAAAAAGAAAACCAAACCTGGAGGCATTTCAATTCTGGACTTCAAGCTGTATTACAAAGCTGTAGTCACCAAGACAGTATGGTATGGGCACAAAAACAGACACATAAATCAATGAAACAGAGTAGAGGACCCACAAATGGACCTACAAACATTTGGCCAAATAATCTTTGACAAAGCAGGAAATAATATCCAATGGAAGTAAGACAGTGTCTTTAGCAAATGGTGCTGGGAAAACCGGACACTGACATGCAGAAGAATGAAACTGGACCACTTTCTTAAACCATACACAAAAATAAATTCAAAATGGATGAAAGACCTAAATGTGGGACAGAAAACTATCAAAATCCTAGAGGAGAACACAGGCATCAACCTCTTTGACCTTGGCCACAGCAACTTCTTATTAGACATGTCTCTGGAGGCAGGGGAAACAACAGCAAAAATGTATTATTGGGAACTCCTCAAGATAAAAAGCTTCTGAAGGAAAGAATCAACAAAACTAAAAGCCATCCAAGGAAATGGGAGAAGATATTTGCAAATGACATATCAGATAAAAGGCTAATATCCAAAATGTATAAAGAATTTATCAAATGCAATACCCAAAAGACAAATAATCCAGTGAGGAAATGCGCAGAAGACATGAATAGATACTTTTCCAAAGAAGACATTGAGGAGGCTGACAAACACATGAAAAGATGCTCAACATCACTCATCATCAGAGAGATACAAATCAACACCATAATAAGATACCACCTCACACCTGTCAGAATGGCTAAAATTACCAACTCACAAGGCAACAGATGTTGGCAAGGATGCGGAGAAAGGGGAACCCTATTGCACTCTTGGTGGGAATGCAAACTTGTTCAGCCACTCTGGAAAACAGTATGGAGGTTTTTCAAAAATATAAAAATAGAACTGCCTTACAACCCAGCAATTGCACTACCTTTTATCCAAAAGATACAAAAATGCTGATTGGAAGGAGCACATGCACCCTAATGTTTATAGCACACTATCAACAATAGCCAGATTATGGAAAGAACCCAAATGTCCAACACCTGATGAATGGATAAAGAAGAGGTGATATATACATAATGGAACATATTAATGGAATATTACTCAGTGATCAAGAAGATTGGAATCTTACCATTTGCAACAATGTGGATGGAACTAGAGTGTACTAAGCTAAGTGATATAAGTCAATCAGAGAAAGACAAGTGTCATATGATTTCACTCGTGTGGGATTTAAGAAACAAAACAGATGAACATAGGGAAAGGGATGGAAAAACAAAATAAAATAAAAACAGAGCGGGAGGCAAACCATAAGAGACTCTTAAATATAGGGAACAAAGTGAGGTTTGCTGGAGGGGAGGTGGGTGGGGAGATGGTCTAAATGGGTGATGGACATTAAAGAGGGCACTTTTTGGGGTGAGCACTGGTTGTTATATGGATGTGATGAACCACTAAATACTAGTCCTAAAACTGATACTACTACTCTGTATGTTAACTAACTTGAATTTAAGTAAAAATAAATAAAATAAATAAATAAATAAATAATAAAAAGGGAAAACAAAACCAAATAAACATACATACATACATACATACATACATACATACATAAAGTGGAGATGTTAGATATGGCCCAGGACAGAAGGCCTCTTGTAAGTGGAAGAACTCCCATTCCTACTACGTTGTCTCTTTGACTGCTATATGGAAAGGAGACATGTACTTAAGTCCCTTTTCTCACATGGGGAAATTCTAGAAACAGCATAAGTGTACTCAGAGTTCAAAACGCTTCTAAAACTAGCAGTATTTAAAATGTAGTGCTAGTCAATAACTTTTATTTCATTGACAGGAGCAATCATAGTAGCTAAAGTAACTCTTAATTGTAAAACCTTATTTTTCTGAATGTGCAAATACTTAGAATGTTCTTATACTGAATTTTTCAGAGCAGCATATGATATACATTGCTGTGGGTGACTTTCCTTAAACATAAACTTGTCAAGCTATAGGCAGGGCATGGGTTCTTGGCTTCACCATCATTTTTTAAATATTGAACAACACATTTTGAGTGCCTAGAGTTTATTGGCACTATACTTGGCTATAGTCTTATAAAACTAGGTGACTATATACTTTATTGTCTAAACTAGGATACCTTTTATGGTTAAGGTAGGTCTATTAATATATTTGTCCCTTCCCCCCCAAAAAATAGGTATAAATCAGGTGTATCACAGGCAAACTAGAATGTATGGTCTCCCTACAAATAATGATTAGTTTTTAGAGTTGAGCCTGCAGCAGTGCAGTGACCCTGAAGCACTTTATATTCTTAAAACTATTACATTATATTTAGTGTGTGGTATAGTTTGTCACATGGTGTAATGCAGTTTAGTGGAGTAGTAGATAGTTTGGTTCTAGAGTCTTGGTTCAGATTCCAGAGTGCATAAATTATGAGTTGTGAAACCATGGAAATGTTTCTAATCCCATCGAGTCTCAGAATCAATATTTGTCTTTTGGAGATAGTAAGAGTATACTGTGTACAGCAGTATGTCGCTGTGAGAGCAAACTGAGAAATCCACAAGGGGTGCCTGGTGTCAAGTCTGCCACATGGGCAAGTTGGTAGTTCTTAATGTAGTCTAAATTCAGTTCAGGTCAACAAGTTGAAATGAGAATTACCAACCTGTACTCACTGTAACTGTCTAATGAAGGTAGACAGTTTCTACTGTGCAGAAAGTTGTAGGTGCTTAATAAATTCTTGTTGAATGAAAGAACGATTGCAATGGAAAACAAAAATTAAACAGAAATAGCCCATACTTTCTAACTATTCTAGATAAATAGAAGTTTACTTGCTTTGTTTTTAAGTTTACAATCTCAACAGTGGTTTGAATGCCTAAACCCCATATTAAGATAAAATGATTGTGTTTTTGCTCTAATTCAGTACGTATGGATTTTGCTTTTAACATTAAAATCACCTGGAGTGTGGGGCGCCTGGGTGGCCCAGTCACTTAAGCTTCTAACTCTTGATTTTGGCTTAGGTCATGTTCTCACAGTTGTGAGTTCGAGCCCCGAGTTGGGCTCTGCACTGACAATGAGGAGCCTGCTTGGGATTCTCTCTCTCCCCCTCTCTCTGGACCTCCTGTGCACTCAGTCTCTGTCTCTCAAAAATAAATAAGTAAACATTTAAAAACATTACCTGGAGTGTTTTATATACTTCCACTTGGGTCCTAGTCCCAGCAATTCTGATTTAATTGGTTTTAGGTAGGACCCAAGCATTGGAACTGTCTCCCAAAATATTCCCAGTTTATTTATTTATTTTTTTTAATGTTTATTTTTGAGAGACAGAGAGAGTGTAAATGAGGGAGGGCAGAGAGAGAGGAAGACAGAGGATCCAAAGCAGGCTCTGGGCCATCAGCCACCCAAGCACCCTTCTCAGTTTATTTTAATGCATAGCCTGGATTAAGAACCACCTACTACTAGGGTCTGTGCTAAGTATTAAATTTTCTAATGGATGCCATATTTTAGGAGAGAATGGAGCTAGTACAAGTAAAAGGAGTTGAGATGGTAGAAGGTTGAGAAATTACAACCCAGAAAGAATTGTTAAAAGAATTTAAGAAGAAATTTAGGAGGATAAGACACCTAGGTCTCATACTTAAAGGAATGTAAGATTGAAGTAGACCAAATGAGAGCCCACATTTTTTTTTAATGTTTATTTATTTTTGATGAAGACAGAGACAGAGCATGAGCGGGGGAGGGGCAGAGAGAGAGGGAGACACAGAATCCAAAGCAGGCTCCAGGCTCTGAGCTGTCAGCACAGAGCCCAACAGAGGGCTCGAACTCACAGACCGCGAGATCATGACCTGAGCCAAAGTCAGATGCTCAACCGACTGAACCACCCAGGAACCCCGAGAGCCCACATTGTATCTAAGGTAGCAAATTATTTCATTGTGGGAATTTTGTCGTATGGGCCTGGTGTTGCCAGATCTTCAGATTTTATAAGAGGAGACAGAAAATAAGGTTTTTATGTGAATTTGAAGTTTGAATGTAAGATTATTATTATTTTTTTAACCATTTGATCCAAAGTATTTCTGTAGATTTTATCTGGTTGTTGTGTTATCTACTGGTTTATTCCAGGAGTCAGCAAATTTTGCTTAAGGGCCAAATCCAGCCTCCCATTTAATTATGCATGTCCTGATAGGAGTGTTTTTTACATTTTATTAATGGTTGAAAACATCAAGAGAAGATTAATACTTCAGATGTGAAAATTATATGAAATTTAAATATTGTAATGTGTGATACAGCCATGCTTATTCATTTACATATTGTTACTGGCTGCTTTTATGCTACAAGAGCAGAGTTGAGTATTTGCAAGAAAGACCATTTCGTCATCATGTTCAGTTACTACAATTTACGATGATGCTGTTATAACTTGACAGCATTTCAAAATGCACATTATTACATACTGTCTTACTTACTTTTTTTATTATCAGTGCATACTCATTATATCAAAATGAGAAAGCAAAAATGGATTTTGTGCAGTAGGTTGAATATCTCAAAGGTGTTCATGTCCTAATTTCCGAAACCTGTATGTCACCTCATATGGCAAAAAGAATTCTGTAGATGTGATCACATTAAGAAGTTTGAGATGGAGAGATTATCCTAGATTATCTGGGTGTGTCCAGTATAATTATGAGAGTCCTTATAGGAATGACCTAGACATAGTCAGACATAGAAGGTGATGTAGTGACAGAAGGAGATACTGGAATGTTGTAAGTCACAAGCCAAGAAATTCCAGCCAACTCTGGAAGCTGGAAGAAGCAAGGAGTGGATTCTTTCCCAAAGCTTCCAAAAAGAACTGGCTCTGATGATATCTTGATTTTAGTGCTTTATAAGACTTATTTCAGGCTTTTTCCCCCCAGAACCATAAGAGAGTAAGTTGTGTTGTCTTAAGGCACTTAATTTGTGGTGATTTGTTAGAGTGGCCACAGGAAACTAATATAGAATATCACATTTTAAAAAAGGCGAAAGATTTATGTGATCTGAAGAAAAAACAGAGTATTAGAATAGCACATTTTAAATGTTTTTATTTACTTTTGAGAGAAGGGTGGGGAGGGGCAGAGAGAGGAAAACAGAAGATCAAATGCAGGCTCTGTGCTGATAGCAGAGAGCCTGATGCAGGGCATTAACTCACGAACCATGAGATCATGACCTGAACCAAAGCTGGGTACTTAACCAACTGAGCCATCCAGGCGCCCCCAGAATATCATACTTTTAAAACACAGTGGAGTATGAATTACTTTATTATTGAATAGGTGCGCCACATTGTTTATATTATGCAGTGACAATATAGATTGCTAAAAGACTGTTAGAATAAATGGTGAGATTACCAGAATAAGCACACATCACAATATCCCCAATGCACAAGAAAGCTATGGGCAGGAAAATTTTTAAAATTTATGAGTGTATCTCATCTCATCAGAAATTCTTTACAACAGTGATAACTAAACAAGAAGCTGCAAATGAAATAAAATTTTGAATAGCCCACTTGTTAACTAAGCAAGAAAAGTCACTTACTTATAGAGAGTTAAGTAAATTATGTTTGATTCAAACAAAGAAATGTATTCAGAGAAAATTTGTATAAGACTGTTAGTTTTTCAGCAAGAACTGTTGCTTAAAGAGTTGAGAACACTTGGAACAATGTAAATAGTCAATTATAAAACAAGGCAAATAATTTTGAATGAACTTCTGTGATTATTGGTGAGTTGACAGCTGTTACCATATTGCTCAGTTGTTTCTTTGAGGAGCTAGCACTACGTTTGAAGAGACTGAAGAATTAGTCAGTATGGAACATTTATTTATAGATAAGAATTTTTTCAAAGACTTTAATTCAGTACCTCCTTAAGTGGAATCTGCAAAGATGTGTTATAACTGAAGGTGACAAAAATATGTGTATAGTAGGAGTAGGTTTAGTTGGACAAAGCTTGTAAAAATATGAAGTGTTTAAAGCCCATAGTTACTCATCATGTTATTCTTTGGCAGGTACTTTGCCAAAAATATTTTAATGTATTATGTGTTACTGAACTGGTAGTATCAGTGGTGAACTTTATTCACTCTTACCCATCATCAGGTTTTTTTTTTTTTTTAATTGGTTTGCCCTACCACTCAGCAGGTTAAGTCTAGTGACTTATCAGGGGTAAAGTTTCATTGCAATTGCTTGAGCTTAAAACTGAAAATGAGTTTTTTTGAATAAGGAGAACCATCTTCAGTCGTTAGGTAACCCTACACATTTTGGAAATTAATTTGCTTTTGGTGAAGACTTGATAATTTGTGTAATGAATTAAAACTAAAATTATAAAGCAAAGCAGCACTAACATTTGAAATATATACTGCCATAAAGGTATTTTGACAGTAACTAACATTGAGTCACATGTCAAGCTCTTTATATACTTCTTATACTATGAAGAGTCAAAACAAGAAGTAAGATATTCAATTCCACACACATTTACAACAGATAGACTTTTCAAGCCCAAACCAAACATTCAGTAGCAGGTTTTGGACTTCACTGCAAGTGAAGAGGGAATTTCCATATTGCAAAATCCATTTAAATGGACAATTGAGGAGCTTCTGTTTCACATTTGATTGGAGTGACTAATCTGCACTGTCATGACATGCTGAAAAACAATACCAAGAGAAGTATCTAGTAGAATTTATAAATGTCTTTCAGATAACAAATATCCTCAAAATTATATGCTCATGAATTAGTATAGATATTTGAAAATACCTATCTGTGCAAAAAGACATTTTTAAAGATGAAATCGGTAAAATATCATTACAGATCAGCATTAGTAGATAAATATTTGCAACTGATTTTTATTATAGAGATGCCAACTTTGAACACCCTTTAAGTGAAACATTATCTCTCCCTCATAAGAATTCCATTCTTTCCTTTTGTATATCTCTATTAATAAAAAAATATATACATAATGATTTTTCTGTTTTGAATTTTGTAAAAAAATATGAAAAAAATTCTCTTATTATATTACTACCCACATAATGTTCTTGATATTTAAAAAAAATTTTTTAATGTTTATTTATTTTTGAGACAGAGAGACAGAGCATGAGCGGGGGAGGGGCAGAGAGAGAGACACACAGAATCCGACGCAGGGTCCAGGCTTCAAGCTGTCAGCACAGAGCTTGATGCAGGGCTTGTACTCTCGGTCCATGAGATTATGACCTGAGCCAAAGTCAGGTGCTTAACCGATTGAGCCACCCAGGTGCCCCTCATGTTCTTGATTTTGACTCTTGGTTCACAAGACCTAAAAATATTTATTACTGGCTTTTTTACAGAAAATGTTTCTGGCACTTGCTCTAGTTGATTTTTTAATACCTAAACTAAACTGCATGTGCTTATCATGTGGACTGGAGAATATGTAGGGGGTGGGGGGCAGTGGGGTGGGAAGAGAGTTGGGGTTAGTTGGATTTGGGAAGTTTAGTTATTGTCAAGTTAGGTCTTTTTGATTTTCTGCCTTTATGAACCCTCCCATAAAATGAGAACACACAACTAGGTGTTTCAATTTATGGAAATAAATAGAAACATCCAGTCCTCCTGTATATGCTCCATGTCATTAGGTCCATGTTATCACATAAAGAAGAGAAGTAATGTCAGCATCCAGGTATTCCTGAACAAACATCTCAGCCACCATTTTCCATCATTCTAGAAATCATTTTTCTAAACTACGCAATTGCCTCACTGGACCATATTGACTGCAGCTTTTCTCTCATTACATGAAATATCTCATGAAAAAATTTCCATTAGCATTTAAATTAATGATTGGACTCAATTCTCTTGTGTTTATTTTTCTGTCTAACCCTAGATTGTATTGGTACCAAACTGCTTTAAGTGCATTTGCTTTCTATTACATTTTTCTGTATGATGGCTTGTTTTCTATAATTTTTCAAGTATCTTCTTTATATGGTTGCATGTTTTCCCTTTTATGAATGCCATTGGGTGTTCTGGGCTAAGTCTGATTCATTAGTATGTACGCACAGAGAAAGGTCATGTGAAGACACACAGAGGATGGCCTTCTGCAAGCCAAGGAGAGATCTCATCAGAAAGCCATGCAGCAGCTCCTTATCATGGACTTCCAACCTTCAGAACTATGAGAAATAAATTTCTGTTGTCTAAGTCACCTAGTCTGTGGTATTTTTTTTGGGCAGCCTAAGCAGACTAATGCATATACCGGCAATCCTTATTTTATTGTGCTTTGTAGATAGTGCATTTGTTTTTTTTATTTTTTTGTTTGTTTTTACAAAGGGAATGCTTGTGGTAATCATGTCGGGCAAGTCTTTTGGTGCCCTTTTCCCAACAGCATTTGCTCACTGTTTGTCTCTGGGTCACATTTTTGTAATTCTAGCAATATTTCAGAATTTTTCTTTATTATTATATTTGCTATGGTGATCCCTTATCAGTGATCTTTGATGCTACTATTGTAATTGTTTTGAGATGCCACACACCACACCGATGTAAGACAGTGAACATCTATTTAACTGCTCCACTCACCGGCTGTTTTCCCATCTTTCTTCCTTTCATCAGGTCTTCCTATTCCATGGGACACATTATTGATATTAGGCCAGTTAATAATCCTACAGTGGCCTCTAAGTGTTGAAGTGAAAGGAAGAGTCGCATGTCTCTCAGTTTAAATCAGAAGCAGACATGATTTAGCTTAGTGAGGGACACCTATCAAAAGCTGAGATAGGTCAAAAGCTAGGCCTCTTGTACCAGCTTCCCAAGTTGGGAATGCAAAGGAAAAGTTCTTGAAGGAAATTAAAAGAGCTACTCTGGTGAACAAACAAATTATAAGAAAGCAAAACAGTTTTTTTTTTATTATTGCTGTTGTAAAGAAAGTTTTAGAGGTCTGGATGGAACATCATACCAGCCACAACATTCCCTTAGACCAAAACCTAATCGAGAGAAAGGACCTAACTGTCTTCAATTCTGTGAAGGATGTGACAGCTGAGGAGGCTGCAGAAGAAAAGTTTGAAGCTAGTAGAGGTTGCTTTGTAAGATTTAAAGAAGTCAGTTCTATAACATAAAAGTGCAATGCTAAGAAGCAGGTGCTGATGTAGAAGCTGCAGCAAGTTATCCAGAAGACATGGCTAAGATAATTGATGAAAGTGGCTACATAAAAAACAGATTTTCTTTTTTTTAATATGAAAATTATTGTGAAATTGGTTTCCATACAACACCCAGTGGTCATCCCAACAGGTGCCATCCTCAATGCCCATCACCCACATTCCCCTCCCTCCCACCCCCCTATCAACCCTCGGTTTATTCTCAGTTTTTAAGAGTCTCTTATGGTTTGGCTCCCTCCCTCTCTAACTTTTTTTTTTCCCTTCTCCTCCTCCATGGTCTTCTGTTAAGTTTCTCAGGATCCACATAAGAGTGAAAACATATGGTATCTGTCCTTCTCTGTATAACTTATTTCACTTAGCATGACACTCTCCAGTTCCATCCACGTTGCTACAAAAGGCCAGATTTCATTCTTTCTCATTGCCACGTAGTACTCCATACATATATATTGTGTATATAAACCACAATTTCTTTATCCATTCATCAGTTGATGGACATTTAGGCTCTTTCCATGATTTGGCTATTGTTGAAAGTGTTGCTATAAACATTGGGGTACAAGTGCCCCTATGCATCAACACTCCTGTATCCCTTGGGTAAATTCCTAGTACTGCTATTGCTGGGTCATAGGGTAGATGTATTTTTAATTTTTTGAGGAACCTCCACACTGTTTTCCAGAGTGGCTGTACCAGTTTGCATTCCCACCAACAGTGCAAGAGGGTTCCTGTTTCTCCACATCCTCTCCAGCATCTATAGTCTCCTGATTTGTTCATTTTAGACGCTCTGACTGGTTTGAGGTGGTATCTGAGTGTGGTTTTGATTTGTATTTCCCTGATGAGGAGCAATGTTGAGCATCTTTTCATGTGCCTGTGGGCCATCTGGAAGTCTTCTTTAGAAAAGTGTCCATTCGTGTTTTCTGCCCATTTCTTCACTGGATTATTTGTTTTTCAGGTGTGGAGTTTGGTGAGTTCTTTATAGATTTTGGATACTAGCCCTTTGTCCGATATGCCATTTGCAGATATCTTTTCCCATTCCGTTGGTTGCTTTTTAGTTTTGTTGATTGTTTCCTTTGCTGTGCAGAAGCTTTTTATCTTCATAAGGTCCCAATAGTTCATTTTTGCTTTTAATTCCCTTGCCTTTGGAGATGTGTCAAGTAAGAAATTGCTGCGGCTGAGGTCACGTTTTTTTCCTGCTTTCTCCTCTAGGGTTTTGATGGTTTCCTGTCTCACATTCAGGTCCTTTATCCATTTTGAGTTTGTTTTTGTGAATGGTGTGAGAAAGTGGTCTAGTTTCAACCTTCTGCATGTTGCTGTCCAGTTCTCCCAGCACCATTTGTTAATGAGACTGTCTTTTTTCCATTGGATATTCTTTCTTGCTTTGTCAAAGATTAGTTGGCCATACTATGTGGGTCCAGTTCTGGAGTCTCTATTCTATTCCATTGGTCTATGTGTCTGTTTTTATACCAATACCATGCTGTCTTGATGATGACAGCTTTGTAGTAGAGACTAAAGTCTGGGATTGTGATGCCTCCCGCTTTGGTCTTCTTCTTCAAAATTACTTTGGCTATTCGGGGCCTTTTGTGGTTCCATACAAATTTTAGGATTGCATGTTCTAGCTTCGAGAAAAATGCTGGTGCAATTTGATTGGGATTGCATTGAATGTGTAGATAGCTTTGGGTAGTATTGACATTTTAACAATATTTATTCTTCCAATCCATGAGCACAGAATGTTTTTCCATTTCTTTATATCTTCTTCAATTTCCTTCATAAGCTTTCTATAGTTTTCAGCATACAGATCTTTTACATCTTCGGTTAGGTTTATTCCTAGGTATTTTATGCTTCTTGGTGCAATTGTGAATGGGATCAGTTTCTTTATTTGTCTTTCTGTTGCTTCATTATTAGTGTATAAGAATGCAACTGATTTCTGTACATTGATTTTGTATCCTGCGGCTTTGCTGAATTCATGTATCAGTTCTAGCAGACTTTTGGTGGAGTCTATTGGGTTTTACATGTATAATATCATGTCATCTGCAAAAAGTGAAAGCTTAGCTTCATCTTTGCCAATAATGATTCCTTTGATTTCCTTTTGTTGTCTGATTGCTGATGCTAGCACTTCCAACACTATGTTAAACAACAGCAGTGAGAGTGGACATCCCTGTTGTGTTCCTGATCTCAGGGGGAAAGCTCTCAGTTTTTTCCCATTGAGGATGATATTAGCTGTGGGCTTTTCATAAATGGCTTTTATGATGTTTAAGTATGTTCCTTCTATCCAGACTTTCTCGAGGGTTTTTATTAAGAAAGAATGCTGAATTTTGTCAAATGCTTTTTCTGCATCAATTGACAGGATCATATGGTTCTTTTCTTTTCTTTTCTTAATGTGATGTATCACATTGATTGATTTGCGAATTTTAAACCATCCCTGCATCCCAGGAATGAATCCCACTTGATCATGGTGAAAAATTCTTTTTATGTGCTGCTGAATTCGATTTGCTAGTATCTTACTGAGAATTTTTGTATCCATATTCATCAGGGATATTGGCCTGTAGTTCTCTGTTTTTGCTGGGTCTCTCTCTGGTTTAGGAATCAAAGGAATGCTGGCTTCATAGAATAAGCCTGGAAGTTTTCCTTCCCTTTCTATTTTTTGGAACAGCTTGAGAAGGATAGGTATTATCTGTGCTTTAACTGTCTGATAGAATTCCCCAGGGAAACCATCTGGTCCTGGACTCTTATTTGTTGGGAGATTATTGATAACTGATTCAATTTCTTCACTGGTTATGGGTCTGTTAAAGTTTTCTAGTTCTTCCTGTTTGAGTTTTGGAAGTATGTTGGTGCTTAGGAATTTGTCCATTTCTCCCAGGTTGTCCAGTTTGTTGGCATATAATTTTTTATAGTATTCCCTGATACTTGCTTGTATTTCTGAGGGATTGGTTGTAATCATTCCATTTGCATTCATGATTTTATCTATTTGGGTCATCCCCCTTTTCTTTTTGAGAAGCCTGGCTAGAGTTTTACCAATTTTGTTTGTTTTTTCAAAAAACCAACTCTTGGTTTCATTGATCTGCTCTACAGTTTTTTGGGTTCTATAATGTTTATTTCTGCTCTGATCATTATTATTTCTCTTCTTCTGCTGGGTTTAGGCTGCCTTTGCTGTTCTGCTTCTATTTCCTTTAGGTGTGCTGTTTGACTTTGTCTTTGGGATTTTTCTTGTATCTTGACATAGGCCTGGATTGCAATGTATTTTCCTCTCAGGACTGCCTTCACTGGATGCCGAAGTGATTGGATTGTGGTATTTTCATTTTAATTTGTTTCCATGTATTTTTTTAATTTCTTCTCTAATTGCCTGGTTGACCCATTCATTCTTTAGTAGGGTGATCTTTAACCTCCATGCTTTTGGAGGTTTTCCAGAATTTTTCCTGTGGTTGATTTCAAGTTTCATAGCATTATGATCTGAAAGTGTGCATGGTATGATCTCAATTGTTTTATACTTGTGAAGGGCTATTTTGTGACCCAGTATGTGATCTATCTTGGAGAATGTTCCATGTGCACTCAGGAAGAAAGTCTATTCTGTTGCTTTGGGATGCAGAGTTCTAAATATATCTGTCAAGTCCATCTGATCCAATGTATCATTCAGAGCCCTTGTTTCTTTATTGATCCTGTGTCTAGATGATCTATCCATTGTTGTAAGTGGAGTATTAAAATCCCCTGCAGTTACCACATTCTTATCAATAAGGTTGCTTACATTTGTGATTGTTTTATATATTTGGAGGCTTCTGTATTTGGCGCATAGACCTTTATAATTGTTAGCTCTTCCTGATGGATAAACCCTGTACTTATTATATAATGCCCTTCTTCATCTCTTGTTACAGCCTTTAATTTAAAGTCTAGTTTGTCTGATATAAGTATGGCTACTCCAGCTTTCTTTTGGCTTCCAGTAGCATGATGGATAGGTCTCCATCCCCTCTCTTTCAATCTGAAGATGTCCTCAGGTCTAAAATGAGTCTCTTGTAGACAGCAAATAGATGGGTCTTGTTTTTTTTTATCCATTTTGATACCCTATGTCTTTTGGTTGGAGCATTTAGTCCATTTACATTCAGTGTTGTTATTGAAAGATATGGGTTTAGACTCATTGTGATGTCTGTAGGTTTCATGCTTGTAGTGATGTCTCTGGTACTTTGTGGTCCTTGCAACATTTCACTCACAGAATCCCCTTAGGATCTCTTGTAGGGCTGGCTTAGTGGTGATGAATTCCTTCAGTTTTTGTTTATTTGGGAAGACCTTTATTTCTCCTTCTATTCTGAATGACAGACTTGCTGGATAAAGGATTCTCGGCTGCATATTTTTCTGTTCATCACATTGAAGATTTCCTGCTGTTCCTTTCGGGCCTGCCAAGTTTCAGTAGATAGGTCTGCCACTAGTCTTTATGGGTTTCCCTTTGTAGGTTAGAGCCTGTTTATCCCTAGCTGCTTTCAGAATTTTCTCTTTATCCTTGTATTTTGCCAGTTTCACTATGATATGTCATGCAGAAGATCGATGCAAGTTACATCTGAAGGGAGTTCTCTGTGCCTCTTGGATTTCAATGCCTTTTTCCTCCCCTAGATCAGGGAAGTTCTCAGCTTTGATTTGTTCAAGTACACCTTCAGCCCCTTTCTCTCTCTCTTCCTCTTCTGGAATTTGTATTATACGGATATTGTTCTGTTTGATTGCATCACTTACTTCTCTAATTCTCCCCTCATACTCCTGGATTTTTATTATCTCTTTTTTTCTCAGCTTCCTCTGTTTCCATAATTTTATCTTCTAATTCATTTATTCTCTCCTCTGTCTCTTCAATCCGTGCTATGGCAGCCTCATTTTATTTTGCACCTCATTTATAGCATTTTTTAGCTCCTCATGACTATTTCTTAGTCCCTTGATCTCTGTAGCAATGGATTCTCTGCTGTCCTCTATACTTCTTTCAAGCCCAGCAATTAATTTTATGACTATTATTCTAAATTCTTGTTCTGTTTTATTGCTTAAATCGTTTTTGATAAATTCGTTAGCTGTTGCTACTTCCTGGAGTTTCTTTTGAGGAGAATTCTTCTGTTTTGTAATTTTGGGTAGTCCCTGGGGTGGTTCCAAACTGCAGGGTACTTCCCCTGTGCTGTCCAGAGTAACTTGTGTTCATGGGCGGGGCTGCAGTCAGACCTGATGTCTGCCCCCAACCCACTGCTGGGCCACAGTCAGACTGGTGTGTACCTTACCTTCCCCTCTCCCAGGGGTAGGACTCACTGTGGAGTGGTGTGGCCCCTGTCTGGGCTACTTCCCCACTGCCAGGATTGTGGTGCTGCTTCACTGGGATCTGGTGTATTAGCCAGGGTGGATCCTCAAGGTGCACAGGGGCGGGAGGGGCAGGCTTAGCTTGCTTTGCCATTGATGGTTCCCTGTGGGAGGGGCCCTGCAGCACCGGAAGGGAGACAGACCCATCAGAGGGATGGATCCACAGAAGCACAGCCTTGGGTATTTGTGCAGTGCAAGGAAGTTCGGTGATGAGAACTAGTTCCCTCTGGAATTTTGGCTGGGGGATAGGAGAGGGAGATGCCGCTTCCCAGCACCTTTTTTCCCCCGCCGAGCTGAGCTCTGTCTTCCGGGGCTGAACAACTCTCCCTCCCAGTGTCCTCTCACCCTCCCATTCTCTGAGCAGAGCTGTTAACTTTTAACAGTCCCGCTGGCTGTCAGAACTCATGGAGTCCAGCCCCTCTGTTTTTGTGAGCCAGACTCAGGGGCTCTGCCTTGCCAGGCAGGCTGCCCCTCCACCGCCTCAGCTCCCTCCTACCAGTCCGTGTTGTGTGCACCACCTCTATGCCCTTCCTACCCTCTTCTGTTGGCCTCTTGTTTACTCTTGGCTCTGGAGAGTCCATTCTGCTAGTCTTCTGGCGGTTTTCTGGGTTACTTAGGCAGATGTGGGTGGAATCTAAGCCATCAGCCAGATGCAGTGAGCCCAGCATCTTCCTATGCCACCATCTTTCCTACTTAACAACAGATTTTCAATGTAGATGCAAACAACCTTATATTAGAAGAAGATGACATCTAGGACTTTGATAGCTAGAGAGAAGTCAAGGCCTGGCTTCAAAGCTTCAAAGATGAGACTGACTCTTTTGTTAGGTGCTAATGCAGCTAGTGACTTTAAGTTGAAGTCAGTACACATTATCATTCTGACAATTCTAGGACCCTTAAGAATTATGCTAAATCTACTCTGTCCTATACATGGAACAACCAAACCTGCATACAGAATATCCATTGACAACATGGTTTTACTCAGTATTTTAAACCTGCTTTTGAGATCTGCTCAGAAGAAAAGATTTCTTTCAAAATACAACTGCTCATGGACAATGCACCAGGCCATCCAAGATGTACAGTGAGATTAATGTTTATATAAACTTAGTTGATAAAGCAGCACCAGTTTGAGAGAATGAACTCCAATTTTGAAAGAAGTTTTACTGTGGGTAAACACTATCAAACAGTTTTGGATGCTACAGAGAATTGGTTTGTGAAAGGAAGAGTCAATTGATGTGACCAATTTAATTGTCTTATTTTAAGAAATTGCCACAGTCACCCATCCTTCAGCAACCACCACCCTGACTAGTCAGCAGACATCAAAATTAAGGCAAGACCCTCCACCAGCAAAAAGATTGTGATTCTCTGAATGTTCATATGATAAGGAGCATTTTTAGCAATGTAGTATTTTTCTAATTAAGGTATGTACATTGTTTTTTATACCTAAGGCTATTACACACTTAATGGACTACAGTATAGTGTAGGCATACATTTTATATGCATTGGGCAACTGGACAATTCATTTAATTCATTTTGTTGTCATATTTACTTTATTGTGGTGACCTGGTACCAAATACACAGTGTCTCTATGATATGCCTATAGTCCGTGCTTCTTTATTTTATTTTATTTTTATTTTTTTTAATTTTTTTTTTTTCAACCTTTTTTATTTATTTTTGGGACAGAGAGAGACAGAGCATGAACGGGGGAGGGGCAGAGAGAGAGGGAGACACAGAATCGGAAACAGGCTCCAGGCTCTGAGCCATCAGCCCAGAGCCTGACGCGGGGCTCGAACTCACGGACAGCGAGATCGTGACCTGGCTGAAGTCGGACGCTCAACCGACTGCGCCATCCAGGCGCCCCAGTCCGTGCTTCTTTAGATTTAACAATCCACACATGGCTTTCTTCTCTCTTCATCCTTTTCTGCTACTGATTCCTTCTGAGTTTAGCTTCCTCTTCCATGAAGTACATCCTGTAATGGTTCTTATAGTAAACTGTTCTCTCCTGCTCTCTCTCTCTCTTATTTTTGACTAAAAATTGTTTCATTTTTTTCCTCATTCTAGAAAAACATTTAAGAGTAATAATTTTCCATAATTTATTTTAATACTTAAATATATTTTGGACTTCATTGTTGTTACTGAAAATTTTATTAAAGATATAATTCTCATTTTTTTTAAAGAGTAGTCTGTTTCTTTCTCTTTTGCCACTTTTAAGACTTATTCTTTGTTTTTATATTCAGTATATCCAAGTGTGGATTTTGTTTTACTTTTCTTCTACTGTATTTTGTATGTTTTCTCAGGCTAAAGATTATTACATTTAGTAATAATAACTCATTTACGGTTATGAGACATTCTCAGTTGTAATCTTTGATATATCTTTTTTTTTGGATTCTATTCTTTGTATACTCCTATTAAAGATGTATTAGACCTTCTCATTTTTATCCTCTATATGTCTTAACTTTTCTTCCAAATGTTCTTCTATTTTTTTTAAGTTTTTAAAATGTTTATTTTTTTTTTGAGAGAGAGAGAGAGAGGCAGACTGCAAGTGGGGGAGGGGCAGAGAGAGAGGGAGAGACAGAATCCAGAGCAGGCTCCAGTCTCTGAGTTGTCAGCACAGAGCCTGACGCAGGGCTTGAACCCACTAACTGTGAGATCATGACCTGAGCCAAAGTCTGATGCTTAAGTGACTGAGCCACCCAGGCGCCCCCCAAATGTTCTTCTATTTATGTGTGCTTACTCCTAGGTATTTTTTTTTTAACTTATATGGTTTACTAAATCTGTTTTCAGTGGTTTTATTTTATTTTCAGAAGCTTGTTTCTTTTTCAATTTTACCAGGTGTTTTGTTTTGTTTTGTTTTACTATTTTTTGAAAACTGTAACTTAAACCTTCAGTTTTCTTTTCTCATGAGTATAATTATTTCAATATATTTAAGTCTGGGGGCACCTGGGTGGCTCATCAGTTAAGCGTCTGATTTCAGCTCAGATCATGCTTTTGTGGTTCATGAGTTCAAGCCTCGCGTCAGCCTCTGTGCTGACAGCTTGGAGCCTGGAGCCTGCTTCAGATTCTGTGTCTCCCTTTCTTTCTCTGCCCCTCCCCCACTAGCGCTCTCTCTCTCTCTGTCTCTCTCTCTCTGTCTCTCTCTCTCTCTCAAGAATAAGTAAACATTAAAAAGATTAAGAAAACACACACACACAAATATTTAAGTCTGTAGCTTTATTATGTGAAGTTTCATGTGTTTGTTGAGGCTGCTGACTTTATTAATGATCTGTTGTTTCCTTGAGCTTCCTGCAACTTTTGTGTTCTACATGTAGGCTTAATGTTAGAAGGCCTTATCTGTAATAATTCATCTTTTAAGGAGGTTTACATTTACCTCTCAAATACCTGTAATGATCATCATTGCCCTTCTAATGTTAATATTTCAGCTAGGTAGCGTCTATATCAAGCAAATTGTTTAAATCTGAACCTCTGGCTTATGAATTTTCAAAGAAGACTTTTTTTTTCTTTCCCATCATAATTCAACCTTAAATTTTTTTCTCACCTCCTTGTTCCATTTGTGGAATAGTAACTCATTTAATAGCACTTTACTGATTTAGTAACTATTGAAATGTCTTGCCTTCTTCTGAGAATCTATATAATAATATTTCTTCTTCTGTATCATCATGATCATTAAATCCACAGTCCCTTGGTCTTGGTGATGAGAGCAGAAACACTCCATACATCTTCTGTGGAGTCAGCTCATATGCCAGCCCCTTTGCTTTCCAGTTTTCTTTTAGTTTTTGTCCCTGGGAGATCCAAAGTCAGGTACAAAACATATACACATAGGTATGCTTTTGAAGACTGCTTGTTATATTTCTTCTAGAATTTCCTTGTAATTTATAACTAAAAATTTTTAGTCAACCGTACTATACAAGTCAAAATCCATGGTCATGGTTACATAAATCCCAAACTAAATGGGCTACCTTGCATAAAGCAAGTTCTTAGTCAAAAGAGGTATATGCAGAAGGCAAAGGGCCACTTCACTGGAAATATATAGAGGGTTGAACAAATTACTTTCAATTCTGAGATTCTTTGACAGAAATCTTGCTATAAAATTCATTAAAAGAAGATATCCCAGTCACTGGTATGCTAGGAAAGAGACTGAAATAAATACACAGAAAACCCAAAAGCCCTATTTGTAGTTCTTGCTAATTTCTTTGGTGTAAATACTCTCCCAAATGGCTGATTTCAAAACTATCGATAGTTTACCAACTAACTCTCAAAATTCCTGAAAACTAATAATTGGTTCTCGGAAGACAGTGTGAGCCAGCTCTAGCATATCACCACAACTTAATCAGCATTCTTGGGCAGTTTCTGTGGTAGATATGGCATTTTCACTCTCTCTTGGTTCTAGGTCTCTGTGTCCTAGTTTGTTGGTTTCTTGGTATAGAAAAGAGAAATACTAAGTTTAAATTTTGGGTTATGCTTCAGAACAGGGATCAGCAAACTTTTTCTGTACATCACCTGGTAATAAACATTTTAGAGTTTGCTGGCTACATACAGTATCTTTTGCATAATCCTCTCCTTTTACCTACTTTTTTATTCTTTTTAAACAACTCTTTAAATACGTAACGACCATTCCATAGCATGCCTTTAGCTGGATTTAATCCAGGACTATAGTTTGCTGACCTTTGACAACTCTACAAGCTTATGATTATTGCTGCCTTAAAACACACTTTGTTGAAGTTTCTAAGAAAGGATAAGAGAATCACAGTCTCTTTTTCCTAGCTTCTTGAGTCATTTCTACAGATACCACACCAAGAAGTTTTCGCTGGCATCATTGTGCTGGGACACTCTATTTTGATTCTGATTCTTTGAAGCTGTCTTTACAATAATTGAATACACATGTCACTGGAGGGAAAAGATTTAAGTTCTAGAATTTTCTTTTCAAGGTATCTTTGACATATTTGTTTTTGTTCCCCTTGTGACACTTTTTGAAGGCTTCCCAAATAAACCAAAACATTAGAGTATATGGATTATTTTGCCCTTATCCAAATGCTTGAAGTTATTAATTTTTCTTTGTATAAAAATGTTTTTACATCCTTCCAAACAGGACTTAAGCTTACTTCCAGTGGTAGGTAAGACTTGAAACCCCATGGCTTAACTACTTTATATTATTTTAAGGACTGTGGAAATTGATGGATTATCATCAAGAAAATGAAAACAGTTTTCACAGAACTACTTTGCTTAGAGAATTGAGCCTTTCAAAGCATATCCCCTCCTCAAACACCAAGTATTATGTGGTTTAAGCTCCTGTTATTTCTGCAAAGAGCTTAAAAGACTGACTGACCAGCATGAAAAAGCAGTAGAGTATTAATTGAACAGATTTGAAATAATCGAATTCTACATTTGTTAAGAACATAATAAAGGATGTTATCAAAGTTTCACATGTGGATATACCATTCCCAAAACTGCTTATGAAAATAATAGACTTTGATGCTAAGAATGAAAAAAAATATATGCTTAAAAAATTCATTAGGAAACTCCCATAAAAATGAATCATAGACATTTTTGCCTTATTATAGAAATACCTTCTGACAGGCTGCAGTTATCAGTTTCTAGATTTGTGTATCATTGAAGCAAAATTGACGAAGATACAGGGTATTATAGATTGAATGCAGAAAATTCCATCTCCTAACAGAAGTCAAAAATAGAAATGAGATCAAATAAGAGAAAGAGGGCAACTGGGAGAAGGAAAATGGAAAAGAAAAATGTTTTTCTTTTATCTATGAAATGAGTCTAGGCAGCAGAATGGAGATGGTTGTCAGGGTAAACAACAAGAAATCAGAGTTGAAGGCACATTATATATACTCTTTGTTAACTGATCACTGTGCTAGTTTATTGTAACTCAAATTTAGTCATCACAGTTTCTCAGTTGATAACTATTTGGTGTAAACTGTTATTTGAGCAGTTAAGAAATTTAATTATTTTTTTAAATGAGCAAAACCTTTAGGTAAAAATCAATACTTCCATAATTCTGGCAATTATGCTGAATTTGGTAATCTCTTAAAATCTCATCAGAAGATTTTGCTACTACTGCTTTGGCGAATACTGAAAAGTAAACATCTATTTTTTGAGTGATGATTATAATCCACATAACATGTGTATTCTAAAACAAAAAGCAAATTCTACATGTCACCAATGGCTGCCTTATGGAAGGCTGTCTCTAGGTTATCACATATGGATGGCTAAATTCTATGGTTATTACTCCTATTTGTGATAAAAGAATGAGCTAGTTTACCTTTTAAATAATATGGCAGGTAAGGAAGGTATTCATCCATTCAAAGAGCAAATGTTTAATGATCACCTCTTTGTTCTAAGCATTAGAAATAAAGCAGTGAATAAAACAGTCCATGCTTTCATGGAGCTTGTAATCAAATGTAAGGGTTAGAAAGGAAGAGACAATCAACAGAGAACACACATAGAGTAAATCAGTTGGTGATAAGAGCTAGAAAGAAAAAGAAGAGTAAAGGGTATAGAGAAAGAATATGGTTGTGACTTTATATAAATTGTTAGAGATGTCCTATCAGAGAATATTTCAGCAAAGCTTTGAAAGATGGTGTGATGATTAATTTTCTGTGTCAGCTTGATTGGGTCATGGGATGCCTACATATTTGGGCAAACATTATTTTGGGTGTTTCTGTGAGAGTGTTTTTGGATGAGATTAACATTTGAATTAGTAGCTTGAATAAAGCAAATTGCCTTCCCTAATGTTGGTGGGTCTCATTCAATCAATTGAGGGCCTGAATAGGACAAAAAGGTGACCTTCCTATGAGTAAGGGGGAACTCCTTATGCCTGACTGCCTTTAATCTGAGACATGTTTTTTTTTTTTTTTTTCCTGGTTGTAGACTCAAATGAAATATTGGCCCTTGCGGGGTCTTGAATCAGCATTTTGTACATATTATGTATACATCCTATTAGTTCTGTTTTCCTGGGGAACCTTGACTATCAGAGACTGTGAGCAAATGTGACTTTTGGATCTGGACAGGAAGATAGCTGAAGGCAGGGAGAAAACAGTGTGTAGGCCCTGAGTGAGTCAGGGGGCAAAGTGGTGATGTGAGATTGTGTGGAGGTAGATGAGGCAAAGCCACATGGATCCCATAGATCGTGGTAAGGGGCTTAGTTTTAATTTTTAATAATAAGGTAGGCCTTAGGGGTATTTTGACTACAGAGTTAATATGATGGATTTATGTTTTTAAATGAATCCCTCTGGCTCTTATTTTCTGAAATGGGGAAGACTAGGGGAACAATAGGTGTGAGCTATCGTGAATAAAGTTAAGTGTTTGGTTCTGCATAGGTGACTTATGAAAAATTTTGGTAGATAGCCAGTCACTATAATATAACCAGCTGATGAAAATATTTCTGAATATGAGGGTGGTTGATGCTAGAGAAGTACAAAGATGGTATTTAAAATGTGAGACTTGATGATGATAGAGTTTACTATGGACCAGGAACAATTTTAATTCTCATAACAACCTTATAAGGTAGGCATTATTAATATTTCCATTTTATAGATGAGGATGTTGAGGCATAGGAGGTTATGTCTCTCCCCTATAATCCACCTATACTTAGTAAGTGGTGCAGTTGTAATGTAAATTCAGGTAAAATGACTTCCACAATTATGCTGTAATGCTTTCCCTGTGAGATTCTCTAAAGAATTTTCTTAGGGTAATCCAGGAAACAAAGGTCAGTAAAATGAAGAAGACCCTTCAAACAAGACCTAGAAAGAACACAGTGAACTCAAAAGAGACTCAGAAAGTGTTGTCTAGGAAGCCAAGTAAGGAGCATATTTCAAATGAGTGAATCATCCAGTCACACGCTCCTTCTGGGGTATATGTGATGAAGATTTAGGAAGGACCATTTGATTTTCCAACATGGCATCTCTTGTTAAGCTCAACTGTAGATATTTCAAAAGAAAACAGGCCTTGTCTTGGTTTCTAAATACCATTTTCCACTAAAAGGAACAAACCAGGGCTCCTTAGAGAAAGAAATACCTGATTCCAGATACAAAGAGTACAAGATGAACCTGGAATATCATGTAGCAGAAAGTGAGGGTGTACTCGGTGATTGGTATTTTCAAAAGAGATGTGTATAAGTTTGAAGAGACACTTACTAGCCAAATCTTGGACAATTTGAGCATCAACATAAAGAATGAAGATGACAGTAAAGGATTTTAACCTGTTGAATAACATGAATCCATGAATCCAAACTTAGGATAATAAATAAATAAATAAATGAAAGAAGAATCTCCTCACAATTAGCAAGTTATCATTTGGACATTGTAATAATAACAATTGACTCAGACAAGAATTCTTAATAGATATAAAAACCAATGGGGGGCGCCTGGGTGGCGCAGTCGGTTAAGCGTCCGACTTCAGCCAGGTCACGATCTCGCGGTCCGTGAGTTCGAGCCCCGCGTCAGGCTCTGGTCTGATGGCTCGGAGCCTGGAGCCTGTTTCCGATTCTGTGTCTCCCTCTCTCTCTGCCCCTCCCCCGTTCATGCTCTGTCTCTCTCTGTCCCAAAAAAATAAATAAAAAACGTTGAAAAAAAAAATTTAAAAAAAAAAAAAAAAAAAAAAAAAAAAAAACCAATGGGTGAAAGTTAAAGGAGTAATAGAATATTTATGTAGATAAATGTATCACATGTGTTATATACATTTATCTCCTCATAAGAGACTTATCAATTACAAAGGATAAAATAACTAACTTTGCAGCAGAGAATTCCTTCAGACACCACTTTAACCAACTCATCCCAGTTATGGGACCAGTCAGTAGCATATACCTCCTGATCTGATGTTTTAAGAACTTTACATCACCTTGTCACCTCTGAGATGCTCCTGCCAGAAGTCCATAATATGAATGAGGAAACATCACACAAATCCTAATTGAGGGACATTCTACAATAATTGGACTCTTTAAAAATATCAAGGGCTTGAAATATAAAGGCTCAATGACCTCTCAGATTAAAGGAGACTGAAGTCACATGACAATGCAATGTGTAGTCCTGGATATTCTTTTGCTGTAAATATTATTACAAAGATAATTGGTAAAATCACTATAAAGTCTATGGGTTGGAGAATAGGCCTGTTTCATTGTTATTTTTCATCTTTTAATAATTTGATATGTCTTAAAACATATTTGATAGGCTTTAAAATAACATGACTGGGGGCGCCTGGGTGGCTCGGTTGATTGAGCGTCCAACTTCGCTCAGGTCATGATCTCGTGGTCCGTGAGTTCGAGCCCTGCGTCGGGCTCTGTGCTGACAGCTCAGAGCCTGGAGCCCGTTTCAGATTCTGTGTCTCCCTCTCTCTCTGCCCCTCCCCTGTTCATGCTCTGTCTCTCTCTGTCTCAAAAATAAATAAACATTAAAAAAAATTAAAAAAAAATTTAAAATAACATGACTGAAACTGGCAGTGTATCTAGGCGGGCATTCTTTATGCTTGCTACATGTTAAATATCACTATTGTAAACATTGTAATATCTGTTGAGATTAACTACAGATGAAAATCTGTTCATATTATCATCAAGCATATTGAGTATCTGCTTTTCAGATCAGACATGCCCTGGGCCTTAAGGATATCAAACATATACGATGGAGTCATTACTGTCAAGAGATTTAACACTTTATTTAGGAAAAAGGGATGTACATATGGAAATTTAAATGTCAATGCAAAATAACATATAGTAAGTGCTGAATAAATGGTGCATGTATACAGCATGATAACATTTTAGATAAAGGAGTTAGGCAAAGAAATGAGGAACAAGTGGAAGAAATGGACAATGAAATCCAACTCTGCTTAGTATGTGGAATTAGCTAAGTTACTTATCTGTTCTAAGCCTGAGTTTGTTCACTTGTGACATTGAATAATAATGATGCCTGCTTTATAGTTGTTGGCCCTCTTCATGCGCCACAATGTCCTCCATGAGGGCAAGGTCCACATCAGCCTCTGTCAGTATTGTATTCCCATAGTGTAGGTGCTTGATATGTGGATTAAAATAATGAAATTTATGAAAATTAGAAATTATTTTTAAAATTTGATGTTTTAATAATGAGGATGAGCATTCTGCTATAATGAGGATATTCTAAGCACAGTATCTGGTAGATAATAAGAAAAATAACTATGTATTGAGAAGCTGATATCATTACCATCACCAAACTCTGACACTGTCTGTGGAAGTCTTGAAGAAAGGGTGATGCTTCTAAATGCAGAAGAGAGGAGTGAACAGACAGGAAGAATGGCATAAGCAGAGTTCCCAAACGACGGTGACATCTTGTTCTTGCAACAATAAGTACAGAATTTGACTTAGAGAGCTTATCCAGTGTAGCAATGGAGGATAAATTTAGAGCGGTAAGTAGGCTTGACTTGTCAAATCTTGTGTTCTAAGCAAGGAGATTGGACTTTATCCAGGGTCTAGTGAGGAAGCATTAGATTCTGAGTAGGAGGTGATAAATCCTAAGCATTAGGAAGATTAATTTAATAATCAAATAGTGAAGTTATCAGAAGTACAACAAATAGCTAGGACACTATTGAAATAACATTTCATTATTTTAATGTAGCTACAGCTACCTGCTATTAGATATATGTGAAGTTTTTATATTTTGCTAATAACAATTTCTTTTTAAAAACTGTCTTTATTATATATAATTATCTTGCCAAAGACTGAGGTGTATATGACAGAAAGCATGCCAGGCAAATCTTGACAGCAGTTTACCCTAAAGGCTAAGGTGGATTATGTGCAACTCCTAGCATCCTTTTATTTATTTTAATTGCAACTGAGACATTCAAGACATTTCCACCAACCACTATATTGATAACCATCATAGTTACGGTTACCTGGAAGCAACAGATATGCCCAAGGAAACTTATTACTTTATAAAAAGTTCATCTCTTAGTGTCTTCCAGACATGATGAAACATTTAGGGTCTTGGTTATGTCTCAAGAGTATAGCAGGGGTATAGTAAATGGACTTAGAAAATGCAAAATTGCTACATTTCAGCTGGTTGCCATAAGTCATCTGTTACATGCTGACTGCACCCATAAAATACCTCAATTTTGTATATATCCTTAGGGAATGCCTCCCTGCCACATACAAATAAGAAAGAGATTGGTTTGGGAAAGTTGTAACAGATGATCAAGCAAGGTGGTAAATGCAAGACGAATGCAGAAACTGGGAACTCTCTATCATACAAATGTTTTCCTAGTCTTGCCTATTTAGAAGGTGGGGCCGACAGAAGTCCTATCAGGAACTCCTGTTATGTTTCAAAGGCCCTCACTGGATTTTTTTTTTTTTTTTTGTAAATGCCTATTATGACCTAAATTATTTAGTTGGTTCATTTTTCTGTACTCACAAAATTATACAACCTATCTGTGTTACATTACCAATGGAATAATTGGATTAATTGGATATTTTCATGTGAAGTTGTTTAGGCACAAAGTTAACTGAGCCACATGCTATGAAGAATATGGGGAACATTAATAAAAATAACAAAAACAAAACCCCTAGAAATATTATGTTCACACCACTAACTGCTTATACATTTCAAATTGCAATTAGAGGAAGAAGTTTATTTTATTTTATTTTTTTAAAGATTTTTTTTTTTTTAATTTTGAGAGAGAGCGAGAACACAAGCAGGGAAGGGGAAGAGAAAGTGGGGACAGAAGATCCAAAGCGGGCTCCACGCTGACAGCAGTGAGCTGGATGCTGAGCTCAAACTCACAAGCCACCAGATCATGACCTGAGCCAAAGTCAGACTCTCAACCAACTGAGCCATCCAGGTGCCCCAGAGAAAAAGTTTACATTATAGCATTTCCTTTCCTTCCACCACTTTACATGTGCAAGATATGTGTCTGATATGACTCTCTTTTCTAGAACTATGTATTCACCTTGAGTTTTAATTTTACCTCAATTGTCTAGAAAGAATGTTAGACTTCTGTAGTTTTAATTAATTTGAATTCATTTCCTGCAAGGGACAATAACATATAGTAAATTCATATTTTAATATACATTTTCCCTCTATGAGAAAACCCTTGTGAATATAGTTTAAAGACTATACTATACTGAACTCTTCTGTGAGATGGGGCTGGGGTCTGGGGTGGAAAACACAGCTATTGTAGGCTTATTTTAAAGACCTCTCTCAATGTAGCCAGTTGCAGGGGGGCTCAGGTTTGGAGGCAGAGGTGAGAATTCCTGGATAGCACATTTTGGGCTTGGGTAGAGAGTGACATTCTTGCACGGGACTTAAGTTTCTTTTCTTTTCTCTTCTTTTCTTTTCTTTCTTCTTTCCTTTTATTTTTTCTTTTACTTTATTTTCTTGGTAATTAAAATATAATTGTTAACATATTTTTTATGAATATAATTTATTGTCAAACTGACTTACATGCAACACCCAATGCTCATCCCAACAAGTGCCCTCCTCAGTGCCCATCACCCATTTTCCCCTCTCACCCACCCTCCCATCAACCCTCAGTTTGTTCTCTGTATTTAAGAGTCTCTTGTGGTTTGCCCCCTCCCTCTCTGTTTGTAACTCTTTTTTCCCCCTTCCCTTCCTCCATGGTCTTCTGTTCATTTTCTCAAGAACCACATACTGGTGTAGTCACTCTTGAAAACAGTGTGGAGGTTCCTCAAAAAACTAAAAATAGAGCTACCCTATGACCTAGCAATAGCACTACTAGGGACTTAAATTTCAAGTCTGCAGTAGGTGATAGGTGAGTTAAGAGCCTTTAGGGAGGTGATTTGTCACTGAATGTCAAGTGCACCTCTTCAAAGGGACTAAGCAGGGGAAGTGGAAGGATACCATATGATATGCCATGTTTGTTCAGGAGGATACTAAATGAGAAGTTCTGAAGTGGAGTTGTGGATTTAGAACTGGTTTTACCACTTACCTGGAGTCTTGATGAAACATGCCACAGTGGTCATGTTTTCTTTCCCTGGGAGGAGGATGATAAGGTCTTGCTCTTTTGCAGGGATGGTTTTTAGGAAGCTTGCTTTTGCCATTGCTGTTATTTTTGTTTCTATCTTTATAAAAGGTGCCATGGTGGCAGATGTCTGGAGAAGTCCAACAATTTGGCACTTATGGAATAAATATTCTATTTCTAAGGTACTTTATTATTTTTTACATCTTAGCAGAAAAATCAATATTAAGAAGACAGTTTCTTCTATTAATTCACATTAGTGGTTACACACGTGTTGTTATATCAGTAGCCACATAACAGCAATTTTTTTTAACCTATCTCAACAGTGTGCAAGTCTGTAATTATATAAAGAGTATATAAAATGTAAAAGTACATGTTAATAACTTTATTCAGCATTGTGTTTATTGATGGGGCAAGTGCATATTAAAATCATGTACTTTTAGTTGAGAGTTTATGGAATTACAAAAACTTTATCTTCTCTCCTATCATCTTATACATACTGGGAATTCTACCACTAGAAGTATATTCATTTGTGATATTAATTACTTTTTTTCAAGTATTTTGTTAGGATACAATTAAAATAGTAATAAACACCAGAACATTTCCTTTAAGGCAGGAGTGGCAGAGCCCATACAAAGGCCCTGACTACAAATTTTATATTAAACATATTAATGATATTTCATAATTTTGCCTTTATTCCTCACTGCCCTTGGAATCAAGGTGTCTGTCTCTATCATCTATCTATCTATCTATCTATCTAACTATCTATCTATCATCTATCCAAAAAGTGTGTGTGTCTCCAGAATTTGTGTTTTGAAACCTTGGTCCCATGTGACGTTATCAGGAGATGGGACCTTTTGGAGGCTCCACTGTCATGAATGGGATTAGTGCTCTTCTAAGAATAGGCCAAAGAGCTATCTCGCTCTTTTTCTTTGGCATAAGGACACAGCAAGAAGACTTCCTGTAAACCAGGAAGAGCACCCCCCATGAGAACCCAGCCACGCTGGCACCTGGATGTTGGAATTCCAGCCTCCAGAATGTGAGAAGTAAATGTTTGTTGTTTGAGCCAACCAGACTGTCATAATTTGTTATAGCAGTTCGGACTAAGGCAACATATCCATTAGCAGCACCTCAATTTTCAACCTACTCCACTTTATGTATTGGAGCTTCTCCTCTAATTCTTAATGGTTTGGCAATGAGCCGTAGTACTTTTAAAAGAGAACAGATTTGCACATGGGATGTTAGGTGGAATGTAATTCCCTATAAAAAGACACATATTGTTCTCTAAGGGGTCCTGTACTATGAAGATCAAAAATCAGCCTGTTATTAAAAGAAGCAATGTGCAACATGAATATGTGAAATTTTTCTTTTTGCCTACCTTGGGGAACTACGACAAGATGAGTAAAGTACAAAGAGTTGAGGGGGGGAATAGTCCTATTATTTTTTATTTTGGCACTAAATGTTTGCTTACACAAAAAAAGCAGTTTAAAGAAAGTGAAAACATGGAATTATTAAGATTATCTCTTTAAAGTAAATGCTCAGCAAATAAAAGAACAAAATGTAGACATTGGCAGAGATTTCCTACAATCCTCGGCCAAATGTTGGAGCAATAAATTATGTAAGTAGCCACATAAGCAGCATGAAGGCCAGGGATGTTTATAAAGGAACATTCACACTAGGCACTGGCGACTTGAACTTAATTTCTATGGAGACCCAAATGATTGATGAAAGATGATTGCTTGAAGGTATTATTTCTTTATCTATAAAGAGTGACATAGTGTGCTGCAATGCAAGATACTTGAAAGGCACTATAGGTAAGCAAGCAAGATCTTACTTTGCCATCCAAACTACCTGAAGCTGAGTATCCAGACCTAGTTTATCAAGTCCCCAGGCAGACTGGCCCCATAAGGCATGCATCTGATTATAGCTAATGCAATTATTGTTTCCAAGGGGCTGTGAGATTTGACAAACCATGGGATGCAGTAGTCATTACTGAAAGGGAGGGTGTGACTGCCGTCTGACTTTGCGATTTCTTTCATTTCTCTTCTTGCCCCGGGGGCAACCTGAAACTTACTTGCTTCTTTTTTTTTACAACTTGTCTCCAAAGTCTTCTTCCCAGCTCTCTCAGTTTTTCTTTCTTTTTTTCTTTACTTTTTCCCCCTCTTTTTCTTTTTCCTTCCCTTCCTTCCCTCTTTTCTTCCCTCCCTCTCTTTCTCAATTTCTTTTTTCTCCTTCCTCCCCCCTCCTTTCCTTCTTTCTTTTTTCTGTTGAGAAAGGAGAAGCAGAAACCAAGGATTCTTTTTCAAGGGTGAAGATGATTAATTGTGTATTCTGCATGTACTGCAAGAACACTCACCAAACAAAATTGATTAACTTCAATACTGTAACAGTTCATCAGGCAAGTGGGATGTTTTGTTTCCCTTGCCCTGAAAATACCTGGCTTAATTTTCCATTATTTCAGTTTAATAATGAATTTCCATTGTGAGCAACAATTTCCTGTCCCTATCTTCTTTATGTATTTACACTGCATGTTGAAGAAGAGAGTCCTATGTTACAATCAATTTTATGAATATTTTACACTAGAGTAATCACACATAACAATGAAATAAGTTTATTTTGTTATTCTTACAGAGGAGAACAGGTTCTGGTAGATTCTTAACAATATATAAGTTGAGCATAATTATAGGGCACTTCATTTTGGGATATGTAAGTGCTAAAAACAAAAATGAGTCTTATATATTCACAAACATTAACAGTGTTTATAATATTCACTAGTAAGGACTGTATCAAAGTCTTGATTATGTTCATAAAGATATCAGAGGAAAAGGAAAATAGCCTTGTGTTTGAGTTTTATGTTTACGCCGATCAGAATTCTCAATCATCAGGCAGCTATGGAATAATTTTACATTTTCTCTTTTGTCTGGGCTCTTATTTATATTTATAAGTATAGACTTCCTTTTCCTGTTTCCCTGTCAAAGTAACTTACAGTTTCATTGTAATGTAGCAAACGGAACTAACTTGGAGGCAAGACAGTTTTCCTAGTAAGGTGTTAAGCAACACAACATAACACATTTTGCAATCTCTTCCAGGTGTCAAATCTCTTGTAATGCATCAAAATGAGAAATACACAGCGATTTTGTTATTAATTATGAGGAATAAAAGTGTAATTGCTGAAACATAAAATGCTTTTACATCTTTAGGAAAAAATGTCTCAGGAAGAAACGATTGTAAATTTCAATTAGAGAATAAATCCCACACTATAAATTTGATTGTTCTAAAATGAAAATATACCTAGCATGACTGTTACTTTATTGAATGCAGCCATATGTTTGAATGTTTACCTCATCATGAAGGAGATAACTGGTTTCAGGACAGTACTGCTGTGAATAAGTCAAGGATTGTATACACTGTAGATTTTCTATCCTAGGGCAAAGTTAGGAAAACAATTTCTTGACTATCTATCAAATTGAATGTTTTGATAAGCATTGGTTTGAAAGTCACTATGACTTTGAAATGTGTCACAGGGGTTAGTGTTTCTTAAGCTCTTCTCTCTACGTTGATCACTGTTTGGAAAGCTCATATCCAAATATCTTAGCAAGCTTGGACTGTCATAACAAAATACCAAAGACTGTATAGATTAAGCAACAGAAATGTATTTTCTCACAGTACTGAAGGATGAAAGGACCAATATCAAGGTTTTTCTCTTTCAGGGCTTACCTTCTTGCTGTGCCTTCACATAGGGGAAACAGACTGTGCTTTCACAGTCCTATCAATTTCAGACTCCATTCTTATGACCTTATTTAAACTTAATTACCTTCTAAATATTCTGTCTTTTGATCTGGTCATATTGGGGGGTTACAGCTTCAAAATATGAATTTGGAGGGACACAGTTTAGTCCTTAACACTAAGAATTGGTTGCTTTTGTTCTATTTCTCTCCCTCTGTGTGTGTGTGTGTGTGTGTGTGTGTGTGTGTGTGTGTGTATGTGTGTGTGTGTGTGTATACGAGAGGTGTTGGAACTTTGAGTAAAGCTGTGAGGCCAATATCAAGTCAAACAAACAGCACTTCTTATTTTTAGACAAAAATGCTGTAAATGTTTTTTTAGTTATTTGCAATAAGCAGGGTTTCTCAGCATTGGCACTATTAGCATTTGGGCCAGATGAGGCATTTCTGTGGGGGTGACTGTGCATTGTATGATGTTTAGAAGCATCTCTGGCCTCTATCCTCCTCTTGCCAGTGCCCTGAAATGGCAATAACTCAAAATATCTCCAGATGTTGCCAAATGGCCCTCGGGGACAAAATCTCCCCCAGGTGAAAACCACTGTTTACAAAAAAGGTTAACAGCTTTTGAATTTTGAGAGAAATAACAAGCAATTATATCCTTTATATTTGTTAAGTAATCTTAAATGGTTCCTATGAAATAAAGGATTAATGAAGCCATTAGAATTAAAGCCAAATATGAATCAGGTCTAGTAACTCCCATGCCTGGTACCCTGTAGTGGCAACTACATCACATAATTGACATGTATTTATCACCATCTCTAAGTATGAAGATTTTTGTTATCTGACATCTGTTGATAACTCTCATTTTACCCTCTACCATTCACCCCTTGCTCGTTTAGCCATTAGCTTTTCTGACCAGTCCTGAACAACACAAATTTTTTCCTTCCTTAAGGCCTTTGGACAAGCTAGTCTTTCTTTCTAGAATGTTTTACATCCACTTCTTCTATAGCTCAGTCCTAGTCATTCAGGTTTTAGCTCAAATAGCTCCTCCTTTGAAAAAAGACTTTTTTTTTACTACTCTATTTAGATATAAAATTCCCACCACTTACTCTCTCTTCCATTGCTAGATTTCATTGCCTTTCCTCACAGCATTAACACTATTTGAAGTTATATTGTTTACTTATTTTTTTCCGTCTTTCCCCTCTCCACCTATCTGTACTTTTCTTGAACATAAGCTGTGTGAAGGCAGGAATTCTGTCTGTCTTGTTCACACAATTGTCCCCAAGACCCAGGATATACCTAACACAGAATGGAAACTTCTTCCACAGGGAAATATTTGAATACAGAAATTTTCAGACTATCTTTAGCATCTATTATTACGGAATCTAACATATATTCAGATATATGTTTGCATACCTTCCTTCTCTTAGGATGTCATTCCAAGTCTCCTTGGGAAGATGAGGAAGTATAGTACCCCCAAAATAGTGTTGGAAATGTACTTGTATTCCTTTATCTCAACCCACTTATTGAAACCAAAAGGAGAGGCTTAAAACCCACAAATCCTATTATTTTCCAAAAAACATAAACTCTAATACCTTTGTGAATGTGTCACTTGAGAGTTCAGACTTAAATGAATACTTTTTTTTTTGCTATTTCCTATTTTATTTTCAAGATGTGAAAATATTTTAAAAGAGAGAATATCCACATCCCTCAGCTTGAAAGCATTACTGATACCAAATATACTTGCAAAGCAGAGTAATAGATAAAAACTCCACAGAACTAGATTTTATTTGACAGTCCTAAGCCTTTTTTCAATGGCTGCACAAAAGCGTTAAATAGAAATGGCCTAGGGATAGGCATTGAATCAATATGCACCAGTAAGTTTGTGAAATCAATTTTTTGCTCCTCAGATACAGGAAAATTGATGTAACTGATGCTGTGTAACTCCTATTAATTGCTCACAGTGACAGAAAATTTATCAATTACTTATTGACTTCTTTGCAACCATGGGAAAATGGCAGTACCTCCAAGGTTAAGTGTATACTATAGAAGCCTTCCCTAGCTGAATGAAGGTGTAACTAGAAACCAGTCAGATTTTAAAATATATATCTCTGTGTTTGGTTCATATATTACATGTCTCTGTCCCACTCATGTCTTACCTCAGACATTAGGTATCTCAGAGATGTCTATCAATTAAGGTTTATAATAGAATCCCTGCTAATAACGTTAATCATCTATAGTTTTTAGCACTTACCATGTGCTAAGCATGGTGGTAATCAAAAAACATAAGGATTGGTACAATTATTATCTATGTGGTCCTCTGCAAGCAGTGGAAAGCCTAGAAAACAGGAGAGCATAAGCAAGTGAGATAGTCTATAGTATGTGTCCAGAGCTGGTACATTTGCTGTGTGTTATAAGAAATCCTTTCATCTTCCTGCTTTGCCTGCCATCCTTAGTGTGTGATGTGTTTCCTCATACACAGTGTGGCTGCTGCTCCTCCAAGAATTGTGTCTAGATTCTAGATAAGCTACATAGGAGAAGGGTGAAAAACAGAGGACCAAAATGGAATGCCAGCTGATTCTGCCCCTATTTGAAGGCTTTCTTGGAAGTCCCACACAGAAACTTCCTCTTATTTCTCAATGATTAAAGCTGAAGTTGAGTGTTAATTAGGCACACTGATACCCAAAACTAATTGGCATTTATATCTAAGGACAAGGGGAGAGTAGACATTGAGAAGATAACTTACAGCATTTGCCACTGAAACCAAGACTGACTAAGGTAAAGTAACTTGCCAGAGTCACAAGACAAATGACAGGAAGGCAGACCTGGGCTTTGGGCTGGGTCTGTCAAACTCCAGAGCATAGCTTTCTGCAAACTGAAGAGTAATGTTTATCTTGGTGTGCTTGCTTTGTGGGTTGAAAACAAAAAAATAAGAGAAAAACAAAAAAAAAATGAGAATTGTTGAATTCAACACTCCTGGGAAAAAACAAATTTGAATTATTTGTTATTGATCAGGACTGAAATAAAATATCTTAATTAAAACAGTAGTGATAGGAACAAAGTTAGAAATGCAATTTGTGAATTTGGCACTGTATCTTGTTCTGCTATAGACACTCTTTTTTTTTCTGCTGTAGTGTATACAGGTATGGCAAATATGTTTATATATTCTCTCTTTTTATATTTAAAAAATATATAGACTAATGAAATGGGTTAAATTTAATTTCTAAAAGTTTTATTATTTTAGTCTCAAAACTATAATTGTCAGAAACATTAAAAACTACCCAAATGTTCTAGAGTGGAAGACAGGTTAGAACAGTCTAACTGCTTTTGCTGTGCTGAAGGGAATTAGCTGAGCCAGGTGGCCTTTGGCTGAGGGAGGTTAAGTGTCCAGTTTGAGGTTACCATGCTATTAACTGATATAGAAAAAAATTTGACCTATGATCCACCATATCTCTTTCTACTCTCTAGATTTACTTGGATTTTATTTATTTCATTTTTTAAAATCTCATTATATCCTTTAGTATTTCTACCATTTTTTAATGTTTAGTATTTCCTCTGGTTTTTCTAGGTACTTGATTAATGTTTGTTGGATAAATAAATATTCAAGCTGGTTATTTTAGGTAATAAAATATGTATGTATGTATGTACATATATATCTCATACTATTATTATACTCTTTTTTTAAAAATGTAGCAGCTTGACATATGATTTAATTATCATATAGTTCACTCATTTTTAAAGTATACAATTCAAAGTATCTTCACTGACTTGCACAGCCATTGCCACAGTCAATTTTAGGATATTTTCATCACTCCAAAAAGAATGTCCCTTTCCATTAGCAGTCACTTCTCATTCCTACCCCTTCTCAGTCCCCTTTTCCTAGGGAACCACTAATCTACTTTCTGATTCTGTAAATCTACCTACTCTGGATATTTCATATAAATGGAGTCATACAGTATGTTGTCTGTCATGACCAGCTTCTTGCTCTTAGTGTAGTATTTGCCAATTTCATTCCAGGTACAGCATGTATCCATACTTTATTTACTCTTTATGGCCAAATATATGGATATGGATATACCACATTTTATTTATTCATTCTCAGTTAATGGACATTTGGATTGTTTCCACTTTTTTGGGTGTTGTAAATAATGTTGTAAATAATGCACTCAAGTACATGATTTTGGTGGATGCATGTTTTTATTTCTCTTGGATTTATACTTAGAAATGGTTTTGCTGGGTCACTGTTTTACATTCCCACAGACAGTATGAAAGTTCTATTCCTCACTCTTTTAAGTATTGTTTATTGTTAAATACGTGCTTTCCAGTAAACACTGTGTACCTTTGGAGGAAGTTGTCCTGATGTTTTCAAAGGAAGAAAAGTCATTGTCACTGGAGGAAAAAAAAGATCTAGGTTGGTCACAGGTTGGTCAGGCAAAGATTCTGACTAATGACATCAGTTAACATCAGGAATGACTGGAATCTTTTCCAAAGAGAGTATGAGAGAAGGGCTGTAAAATGCCCCAAAGACATGTTTGAATGGCCAAGGACAAGAATTCATGGATGAGGACTATCTATGTAGTGTACATGTTTTCAAGAGAGATAGAGTTTGATTTACTTACCTTATGTCAGAATATTCCCTATGAAAAAACACCTTACACTGTTTTTCAAGCCATTAAAAAGTCTAGAAATGTTATTGATTGAAGTCAAGCAGAGATGGGGCATACAAATTTAAATTTAGTGAAGACTCCAAATGCGTCCTATAAAATTTCATCATTTTGACCATGGTAGTATGAAAATTTCCTGGACAGAATACCTAAAGATGCAGGCCACAATTCATTTTCAAGATCCATTGTCAGAGCTTGATCAATTGGATTAACTTAAGAGAACATTGGATACAATGACACCAATGAAATTCAAAATGCAGAACATGGGCACACTGCTTATTTAATAAAAACCCACAAGGAAAGAATAATTTTATCTCTAGATGCCCTGAAGTCTGGCAGTGACCAAATTGTATGTTTGTATTTTTTGAAGTTTGAGATGCTGTAAGGTTACTCTTGTTACAAGGTAGAAAAGAGGAGAAACAACAGCAAACAATAAAGAAAAATGATCTCAAAATAATTCTATAATAAATATATAAACAGACACTATTAGATAGTGTTGGTTTTCTTTTAATTTTTTTAATGTTTACTTATTTTTGAGAGAGAGAAAGAGAGGGAAAAGCGTGCTAATGGGGGAGGGGCAGAAAGAGAGGGAGACACAGGATCTGAAGCAGGCTCCAGGCTCTTAGCCTTCAGCAGTAACAGAGATCAGGAAGTTTTCTTTGTTGTTACTTTTGCAAGTCTTACCACCAATTTTCCTACTGGACTACTACAAATTCAAGGAGTCATTTAAATTTGGAAAGCAGCTTTTCCTTTCTGTTATTGGTTTAAGAGACATATACAAATTTTTTTTTCTTTCATCAGAAGACAGGAAGGTATCATTCAAAATTTTATGTCTAACTGGTCTTCCTGCTTTTATCTGTGGCTTCTTTTGCACACCTCTTTGAAGCACTAAATCCATTTAATACCTTGCTATGAATGCACACTAACACCTTGTTAAGGAAGACCATCAAGCTTTTACCATTTGCCAATTTTTCATGCCTTCTAGTGTGTATAGGCTAAATTTCACAAACTGATTGAAAAGTAATCCTTAGTAATACGATTTTAATGGCAACAAATTATATCTGTGACATTCCTGTATAACAATAAAAGTCAATAACACTTAAGTATGGGATCCAGGATATATAATATATTCAAGAAAAAAATAAAAACAGGTATCTCAGTATACAGTTCGTTGGTGATAAATGAAATACATAATGTATGTAGAAATAATTGATTAAAGTAGTGCTTAGAGGGGAGATGGAGACAGAGTTAAGTGTGAGTTACTTAGGGGAAAATCCTTTTATTTAAAAGTCTTGGGAATACCAAATAAATAGCACAATCAATAATTTAAAACAGCATCAATAATAAATGCACTGAATAAAAGGAAAATAGCCAAATCAAGTCTAGTTGCAAAGTGTTTCAAAGTAAATAGAACTTTATAAAGAAAAAGAAAAAAGCAAACATGTAGATGTTGCTGATGATTTCAGTGAAATGTGAAATGTTGTGATGTGGGTTCTGTTCTCTTGGGCTTGGAGTGTATATTTGTGAAATGAATAGGCCACAGAGCAAAAAAACTAAAAATGTGAATTCCCCCCAGAATTTCTATTTTTTTAAAATTGTTTTTAATGATTTTTTTTTGAGAGAGAGAGAGAGATCAGAGTTATGACCTGAGTTGAAGTCAGATCCTTAACTGACTGAGCCACCCAGATGCCCCTAATTAAATTTTATTTTACAGATCCAGTCAACTGCTGTGATAGTAAGTGGTGGTTATTCTTGGTCTTTCATTTCAGAAAATAATGTATTTATAAACTGTACCATCTGATTTTTACATTGATTTAGCATATAATTTATCATATAAACCATGTCATTTTTAAGGCTAAAATGGAAGAGGGACACAGTTAATAATTATGCCAGAAAAATAGGCATACAGTGGGAGTTAAGTAAACTGGTACATATGGTCGCTCTGTCTGAAGATTTTAGTCCTAACAAAAATTTAACTTGATTTGTCCAAATTGAAAAGCACCAAAATGGTCACCAATTGTGGCATGGATTCATAAGTTGTGTATTTATGTAATGGAATACTATACCCCACCCCTCCGGAAAAAAAAAAAAAAGAATAGAGTACTGCTACATACAGCAGCATGGATGAAATTCATAGGTTGAGTTGAAGATTCAAGTTTATACTTACATGATACTCAAAATGGACAAAAATTGTATATGGAAATAAAGGTGAACATAATCTCTTTTGTTGTAGTACTAGTAGGCAGAGAGTATAAGGTTTACAGAGGTTCTAGACATTGATGTGGTTGGCAATTACACATTTATTCATACACGTATAACAATTTTCTATCTTACAAATTGGTGTGCTACTGAATTAAAATTATGCCTCAAAAATTTTAAACAAACAGGGGAAAGATGGTATTGCCAGGCATATCAGACTAGAACACTCTCATTATAATAAGGTAAATGGATGCAGGTCAGACAAAAATGAAAACAAAAACAAGGCATATGCTTACTACCTGGGCCTCTATCAGGTGAAATCTCCACACAAGACCTCTGAGAGCTACCTCTCCAGCTCATTCTAAACTTTTGCAGTCAAAGATGCTCCCTTCTCTTCAATGCATTTAGTGTTGTTCTTCCCCACATTACAGGAATTTGCTCGTGCAGAATTCCTTTTCCTAAGTACCCTCTCCCTCAAGAACAACTTGTCAAATCTTTATTCTTCCAAAACCCAGCCCAAATGCTTACTGTGTGATTTTTTCCCTCAGTCACACTTAGAGATATTTCCGCTGTTTTTTTATACTGTACCCAGTTTTGATCAATCTTTCTTTTTTCCAGTTTTAAATTAAAAATTCTTCATTCAACAGACACATGGACCTTATGCTTGGAGAATACATTGGTACATAAGACAAAGGTTTTGTTCTAGAGAAACCCATAGTTTCTTAGATAATGGTCCTTTCCATATTATGCCTTCTAATGTAAGTATTTTGTGTCCCTATCAATAGTCCCTCTAGCTTCTACCTAAGGAGATTAAAACTCTTTAAAGGTGAGGAAAGGACGAGCCAAATTTACTCATCTGTGCATGACCCATAATGCCTCAGCAAGAGTAAAAATAGATACTCCAAAGAAAAAAAAGTGCAGTGGATTGAGATAACTTCATTTGGTTGAAATTGCTTGAAAATTTACTGTGGGAAAATAGAATGAGTTTCACCATTTAACTAACAATACATGGCTGGTAGGATTAGTTAGTGCTTTTAATAACTCAGGTTCATTGTACAGAAAATATACCACCTATAATTTAAGCCTGTCCCCAATAGAATGACTTCACAAGGTTTCAGCAGAGCATGTGCGAATTAAGTGAATGTAGTGTGAGTGATTTCTGTATCCCTCAGTTGTAAACATGACTTCTTTTACCATTTGGTATTGGGTAGATAGGATCTGTCACCAAGACCTCCAGGAGGTGAACTTTCATCCTCCACAGTACTTCATATCCAACAGGCCTGTGTATTATCCTCAAGTCTTGTGCCAAATTCCATTTGAATTAGATTCAAGTCCCAGAACACTTTGGGGGGGGCTAATTTATAAATTTTAAATTAGACAGTTTTGTTCCTCTTTGGTCTTTTCTTCAATTATTACTGAGATTTGTATTACTTTATATCAAGGATGATCTGTCAGATACAATGACTTTTTATTCTACAATGACGTTTTATTCTACTCTGTTATATAATACTTGAGATTTAAAAAACATTTTATAGTCAGTATAACATTTATAGAGAATCCCAAGTTTTGTGCACTTAAAAACTCATATGTGGATATGGAACATTAAAAATAAGAATAAGTTTACCTACACTTTTGATTCAATATACAGATCACTTAATGAGTGAACTAAAATTCATTGTTCCCATATATTTCTTGTTTTGTAGATACACTATTCCGTATATTTTAGGACAAAGTATAGGCATGAAAATGATCTTTATCTGGGACATTGATATTCTTCCCTTCTGAAATATACTATATTTTTAAAAACAGGCGGATGAGAACAAAGAATACCCAAAACAAAACAAAACCCTATGAAAAACCTGTCAATGAATATATTCCAACAGAGGTCATATAAGCATCTGTCAGAGAAGTTATACAAATAGTTGTTACCTTGCATAAAAGGTTGGTCTTGATGATCTCCTACAACATTTAAAATTCCAAGTGTTTGAGGGAAAAAAAAACCCAAATGTGTCACAGAATTGAGATCTTTGAACAAGAATGGCCTATACTGATTAGGATAAAAATACTAATAATAAAAGCTCCAGTTTATTGAGCACATGCTACTTTCTAGGCACTTTGCCAAACAAATTTAAATTTCTCTATGATGATCTTGATAAAATAAACACCAAGATAAAGTATTTTTCTAAGTCACAATAAATCTAGGTTGATGGTCCTACTTCCAAAATTGGCTAGAGGTCTTATATCAGCCATTTTCAATTGATAATCTTTTTTCTTCCTGTATAGTGCATGAAATTAGGAAGGGTTTTGTTTTTAAATCCATACTTGAAACTTTGGCAACTTTCTTTCCCTTGGCCAACATGGTCATTTAAGGGCAGACTTTTCCACTGGTGAACCACTTCAACTCTGCCAGAGGGCCTTCAACAAGGTGCCAAGACTACATAGTCCAGTTTATTTCTACCCCAAACTTAACTCTTTGCTACATCTGCTACCTTAAGAACATACATTTCGGTCCAGTTCAGCTTTTCCTCTGTTCACAGTATCTGGTTCCAGAAATGATGCCCCTATTCCTTCACCTTTGTTTCCCCAAATGAACATTCCATTGCCAGTGGGCTTAAAGGCCTGTTAGGGTTTAACTTTTTTGCCTTTAAAAAATAACCTTAAAAAATACCCTCTAGAGATAAGAAAGACCTAGAACTTGGAGATGCAGGCCTGAATACTCTCCTGAACATTGGAGAGAAGAGAGAGAGAGAGACAGAGAGAGAGAGAGAGAGAGAGAGAGAGAGAGAAAATAAAAGGAAATTTGCACATTCTATTTTGTTCCTTCCACCTGCATTGTTAGTAGCAAGAAACAACTTGTCAACAAGTTTACCCTACTACATGAATTTCGCAAAATATTTTTTCTACCATATCTTACAAATATTGAATTGAATACTTACAACTACATTATGACTGGAATTATTGCCCAACTTCATACATGAGGAAGTTAAGGCTTAAGAAATGGAAGCAACAGTGTAAAATTAACACAGCTAATAGGTGGGGGAACCATGATTTAAAATATGATCCATTAGTTTGGAAAACCTGTGTTTATTGTTACCATAGCATATCACCTCTACAGTATCAGTATTCTGATCATGAATATTTCACCCAGAATATTCTGACACCTGTGTAGGAGATATATAATTCTTTTCCTTATATGAAGATAAGAGTAATGAACACATTTGAAATCAGATTTAGATTAAACTTTAAGTTTAGTTAATTCATAAAAAAATTAGTGAATGGGGTAATTTGTCAAGAGCTGTGAAGGGTCTGAGATTTTCCCTTATTTATAAGATAACAAGTTAGCCTGCAACAGTTCCATGGATGTTTGCAGAAGACAGGCAGGAGCAAAATAAATAGTCGCAAATTGATGTCTGCACAGAGTGAGTTGTTTTACAAGACACACTCTGAGCTGAGGGAACCCACATCATTTATAATAGGCATTAAACCTAACTGTCCTTTGCTCTGGATGAAGATATTCTATCGTCACAAGTTGTTCACTATACAAATGTTTTAAATGTGATTGTCTAGAATGAAAGGGCAATGATATGTGCAGAGATGCAAGAAATCCATGGAGAATCATCACTTAAGTTTACCACTTAGAATGAATTGGTTGGGAAATTTGTTTAAATGAATGCTTAATTTGGTGTGAACTCTTATTTTTATATATTGAAATAACTGCTGGGCACCTGGGTGGCTCTGTCAGTTAACCGTCTGACTCTTGATTTCCGCTTAGGTCATGAACTCTTGGTCATGGATCTAGCCCCACGTCAGGCTCCGCACTGATTGTGGTCTGTTTGAGATTCTCTGTCTCTGTTTCTGTCTCTGTCTTTGTCTCTCTTCCCCCTCCTGCTCTCTCCTTCTTCCCCTTTCCTGCTTATGCACATGTGTACTCTCTCTCTCTCTCTCAAAATAAATAAATAAACATTAAAAAAAATCACTGATTGTTTTAGAGTTGTATATACACGCCTAAATTACTGTCTTTTTGTTAAAGCATAACACTCATTAAAACAAAAGTTCACAACTATGAATCCTTACCAACGTTTCATAAGTAAAGTAAATGAGTGATGAGGTTTGGATATAAGGCAATTGCTAATTGGGCTCAATGTCGGAGACAAAAAAAGGTGAGGACTGTGTTGAAGTGGAAGTGTGCATTCCATGTAAAGGGACATGGGTGACAGGTTTGGTTACATTCCAGATTTTTCAGTTATTTAAGAGAAGTCAGAATCCAGTGCATATATAATATCTGATTGAAGTGGACAACTTAATAATTTCAAGAATAATCTCAACAATAGTAATAGTGATAATAATAGAAAAGTATATATGACATGCAACAATGTGTACAGACCAGACTTGACGTGTAGATTCCTAGTTTTCATCCTCTGATTTAGCACTTGCTACAAGGAGAAGAAGGAGAAGAAATGGAATACAGTTTCTGGGTCCCCTACATCTGAGCACATTCATATGATTTAATGAGATTACAAATGTTTCAAGTAAATTGAATGTTCCCAGAGATATTAATCTTCATTTCTACTATTCATAGATTTTGTTCTTGCTAAGCAATACTATAAAAAGGACCCATGTGTACCTTTTCTCCTATAGTGGTTGAATAACTGTGGCTTCAAAAATACTGAATGCAGCAACACTTGTTACAAAAAAAAATGAAGATAATTTCATGTTGCCATTCTACTTTTTCCTCCATTTTTTTGGGTAACCATCAACTAGTTATGTTTTTCATAGCAGTCTGTACTTGAGAAATCACATTCAAAACACTGGTTAAAAATGATAAGGCATCTGAAAGAATGGATTCGTTTTGACTTATCCAGGTAATTTTACTGAGCTGTCATAATTAGCATTTTTCCACTGTGATTCAAATAGGGCCCAAAAGGCAAAGAACTTAGGAAGGGGCAAGATGTTTTTCATAGTAATGGAGAATGTAATGATGGTATTGTCCTATGTGTACACAGAGGTAAAGAATTTATGAGGAGAACTCACATTGTTAAAAGCCTCATTGTGTGTGTGTGCATGTGTATGTGTGTATAAAATAAGATAAACTTCACATCACATACACACACACGTGTGTGTATATATAGTGGATGTATATCATAAATGACATTTTTATTATAATTTATGTATAATTTAATATTCCATGGTGAATTTTATGTAAATGAACAAGATGAATAATGTACAGAACGATCCTAGGAATGGTAGCTCCATAAATGAGAATTGTATGTTTGCAATTTGAAAGCATGGAATTTTTCTATCAATCAGACATACTGGAAAAGTGATGGGGAAAGCTAGAAGGTACGGAAATTTTACTTGGGAGGGTGAGACTTGGATTCTTGTTTCAATTTTGTTACCAATTTTCCATCTGTCCTTGGGAAAAGGTATTTCAATTATTTAGATTTCAGTTTACATGCATGTAAATGAGTAGGTTGAACTAATTGCCAATCTATGATAGTTGGATAGTTGTAGTCTTCTGCTGGATTTATGCTGATGCCACTCAGATGACACAGTGAAAATTCTGGGTTTTTGGGAATGTCCTAGAAGCCATACAGTAGAGATTTCAAGCACTCATCTACTCCATGGGATATAATAGTCTCAAAGATGTGTTTTATTTGATCCAAGTAGGGTGTTCAGCTTTTAAAAATAATTTGATAAGATTTTATAATTAGTAGATTTCATATAAAAATCTAGATTTCTGGGTTCTTTTTAAAAATGGGCAACATTGTGTCCACATTATTGTCTGTCGGCTAACCATTGGTTGGTTTCAGCCAAATAACAACTAGCCACCACCCTCCCCACCCTTACATGTGGCAAGTGTTCACTCATCCCGAAATCATCAATATTAAGAACTGTTGGTGTAGGCATGGTGAAACAGTGCTTCGGGAAGCAAATATAGGGACATCAGACCAGGTGGTGAGCAGTAGAAGGAATGGAAAATGTAGACTAATTGGAAATCTATTATAGTAATATTAATTGAAAAAAAAAGCTTAAATTAGAATCATAAACAAGATGTCATAAAAGTGATTAAAGGGAAGCATGTTATGATTTCAAAGTTCAGAGGTCATCTTTGTCACTCACTAGTTTAACAAATAAGGAGACAGAGGTCCAGGTAGGTTAAATGATATGCTCAAGACCATGCACCTCAAAACAAAGACAGGATTTGAATTCATTTTTACTAATTTACAGCCCATCTCTTTTTGCACCACTCATTTTTCCCTCTTTCAAGTCACCATCTAAAAGATACCCCCACATAGAGACTAACACAGTTCTGGGCAGCTCCAAGTGTCAAAAAGAAAATGTCTATAAGCCCTTTTAGGGTTGAGCTCTATAGAAGAGATAAGCATTCAGAACGAATGCCTAGAAAAGAAATGGCACCCTAGAGACATTTTTTGAATGAGCAAATCATGATTTACCCCACACAAGTTCCAACATTTCATTTTAAACTGGACAGCCTTCCTCTGATGTGTGAGAAAGGCAGACAAGCCTCAATATATGCCATTTGAAAGATGTATATAATGTTTGGGGGTGGGTGGAGGGGGGAGATTTTTATGTGATTATAAGGAAAGCCACAATTAATTACATTCAGTAATTTCATTTAATAGGAAGAGATTTTAAAATATGAGAAAAATATTGCCTAAAGTTTAGGTGACACATTTCTAATTAGTTACCCAAACTGTTAACACCAGCTTCCTTTTTTCATTATCCATTCTCTGTTTTGGAGTTCAGTCAGGATGGAAGGCTATATATGATGTTCTCCAGAGTTGGATAATATTTAAAATTTTTTTTATGTTTATTTCTGAGACAGAGACAGAGCATGAGTGGGGGAGGGCCAGAGAGAGAGGGAGACACAGAATCAGAAGCAGGACCCAGGCTCTGAGCTGTCAGCACAGAGCCTGATGCGGGGCTCGAACTCACAAACCGTGAGATCGTGACCTGAGCCGAAGTTTGTGGTTCAACCGACTGAGCCACCCAGGCACCCAGAGTTTGATAATATTAAAGACTGCTTAATCATACACAGTACACGTTATTTTAGAAGAAAATAACTTACACTATTGAAACATGAACTTTTATCAATATTTCTAACAGTGACTTGTGATGATAATGCCATAAAACCACCTTCTGTTTTATCAAGTTATTACATTGAAGGATTGCATGGTTGACATCAATTTTACTGAAAACAGGACTGCCGTTTTTGAACAAATGTATTGGCATGAGGTGAGCAGTATTATTAGGAGGTTTAGAATTTAGGTGTTTTGTATATGTAAACCCAAATTTTAGGGTAAGAATTAAGCGCACTGAATTTTCCCTGGAAAAGCCAAAATTTAAAGATGGCTTAATCCATTGTCAGATATGAGCTATTTTCTCTCCATGACAGAGGCAAGAGGATTTCTTTCTGACTTACAGATAAGAAGTAATATTACAGATATGGGAAAAGGAAGTATATATGCTGCTCCTAGTATATATTTCACAGAAACAATAACCAGAATTTAATTTGCATGATTGGTATGATATTTCTGTTATTATGTACCAAAGAAATACCTGCTACCTTGCACACTGTCTGGAAGAAATGTACATATGGAAGAGAACGTATTTCATTTATTTTCAGAGAGCATCTTGCATAATATTCTTTCTTGTAATCTTATTTTCAACCTAGGATAATCATCATCATCATCGTCATCATCATGAAAAGCTAATAGGATTCATTATTGTTATTGCAGGCTATTATTAGTCTCATTGCCATTTCCAAGGGAAACAGTTAAAGTATCTATTAGTGCAATAGTTCTCTCATTCATTTGCTTTTGGCTTTGCCAATCTAATCCCAAAGGTAAGAAATCAATCAGTGTTTGAACATGTCTTCTCTTGTAGTCGCTGTTTTTCTTATGGATTTCAGTGGGACTCCATGGAGCCAGAAGATTGAGAGGAAAAATGTTTTTTATTTTTTTAATTTCATTTAGTGAAAATTAGACCATAAAACATACAAGTTTGGAATCAACTTAAATTTATTTTATAATAATTAAATGTGGAGTTGGAGGCACTTCTGACCTGAAAATGTTGGTCAAATGCTATTAGCATATTCTGAGAGCAGATATGGTGGCTAAAGTATATTATTGGATATTGGATCCAAAGTCTCTTTTGGTACATTTTTAACGAAAGCATGTGCTGATATATTGGTTCATGATTTATTATGTGAAATCAATCCTAAAATGCTACCTATTTTTATATTCAGGAATTTGCTTGGAGTTTTTTGTGTTTTGATCTTTGTAATTTAATTAGAAGATCATATTGCACATATTCTTTGCTCTTTAAGAATGCCAAAAATTTAATTTTGCTGTGTTCCGGAAAGCTTCTGTGTACATTATTAAAATATAATGTAGAGATCTGGGTTGAGTTCAAGATGGTTTGATTAAATTTGAATGGATGTTTGTGATTTTTCAAGGTTTTTTGTTTTGTTTTGTTTTGTTTTATCTGAGCAGTTTCACCAAAACTTACTTTATATTAATTTTGTTTTTCTGTCATGAGAATTTTTCCTTGCCTATATTTTGACCTTTGAAATTTGAACCTGTTTTGTTGCAATAACTTTTATTTTACATTAAGCTTTCATTACTCAACACTCTTCTTCTATTGTAGATTGTATGGCTTCTGATCATTGTCGCATTATTTTCCTTATTATTTTTCAGTTTTCTCATTTTATGTTTACAGATGACTCGCCTTTGAAGCTTGATTTTGGTATTTCACAGAGTACCTCTGTTTGCTTTATCTTTTAACAATATTGTATATCAAATGTAGTTTTCTTTCAAAGATATAATGAATTTAAAGCTAATTGTGATTTTAAATATTAATTAGCTACTTATACTCTGCCTGTTATTTCAGTAGAGATTTTCAGTGAATGTAGTTGTCTCACTTTCTGCTAAAATATAAATTATAAAATATTTTTACTTACCACTTTCATTAGATCCATCTTTTATCCTATACTTTTTCTCACAATAAGAAAAGTAAAACAACAAAGAAAGTTAAAGTGGGGGAGGAAGAAACCATTTAATTATAAGAGAGAGAATTAGAAATATTGACTATTGAAAGACCAAGCATGTTTCACATATAAAATCAAGGTAGGAATTGATGAGAAATGAAATGTGGAGGAGGCTAATAAAAATCTCCATAATTTTGATGAAAACACAAAGAGGAATAAAACAGATGCATTACTCCTCTTAGATCCTTTGTGACTATGCAGTCTTCTGCATAGAGATATAGCCACTGATTATAATTAGTTGAAAACTTTATTCCCAACTTCCCATCTTTCAAATGCAAATTAATGGTTTCTATGACAAAAATAAAAGTCCTTGACATCCTCTTGAAGAAGGACTCAAGTAAAATGAATAATCAGTTGAGATGAACAGCCTAAAATTATCCAGAAAGGATTCACAGACTCTGCTTTTCCAATAAAGCAGAAGGAACTATTGGAAGATAACACTTGCTTCAAAAGAACCATTTTATTACGGGCAGGTAATATAATAATATCTACTCAAGATCTAGTGAGATGGGATGGCTGTGTGAGGTTGGACTGCTTGCACAGTATTTGATTATGCATGGCTCTACCTTCACACCAAACATTCTTATTTTCATATTTATGAGTATTTCCAGAAAAAGTAAATCCTAAAATACTATATTTCCAGAATTAATGCTTCCACTATTTCTTTCTAACAGCAGCATGTGCTGTTAAAAAAAAGAGACAGAACTTTAATTTAATTGCTTTTTTAGGCAGGTAATTATCTTCTCAGTCTCATCTAACTTATGCTTGATGTTAATTTGATTGAAATATTTGCGAGTTTCTTCTACCCTTCCCCCACAGTTTTTTTCTTTTCATTGCATCTGTGGCAGATTAAATTTCAGTGATTTATCTCTGTTTACTTTCTCTTCCTGTATGTGAAGTTATTTTTCACAAATGTTTCAAATAAGAATGAAGTAACTTCAAAATGTTAAGTGATTTCCTTCTGGTAGAACAAGGTATACTTGGGAATGACTGACAAAATTCCTCAAACTTACTCTAAATGGTTTAAAAGCAGATGCAAAAAGTTTGTACCTCTTAAATACTCTTTACCTATTTCACCTAATCCCCAACACCTACTCCCCCCCCCCCCCCCCCCCCCCCCCCCCCCCCCCCCCGGTAACCAACAGTTTGTTTTCCTGCATCTAAGTCTATGTCTGTTTGGTTGTTCATTTGTTTTGTTTTGTTTGATTCTACATATAAAGTGAAATCATATAGTATTTAGCTTTCTTTGTCTGACTTATTTCACTTAGCATAATACTCTCTGGGCCCATCCATGTTGTCAACAAATGACAAGATTTCATTCCTTGTCATGGCTGAGTATTAGTCTATTATACACATACACACACATGTGCATGTGTGTGATATATATGTGATATATATATGTATGATGTGAAATATATATATGTTATATTTAAATGTATATATTATCCATTCATCTATTGATGGATATCTTGGCTGTTGTAAATAATGCTTGAGTCAACATAGGGGGTGTATATACCTGTTTGAATTGTTATTTTTATTTTTTTTGGATAAATATCCAGAGGGAGAATTGCTGGATTGTATGGTAGTTCTATTTTTCACTTTTTGAGGAACTTCTATACTGTTTTCCATAGTGGCTGCATCCATATGCATAATATTTTATTGAATTCCCATAGAATACCATAAAATTACTGCTATTATTCCATTTTTAAAATAAGTAAAATAAGGGGTGCCTGGGTGACTCAGTTAGTTGTGTTCGACTTCAGCCTGGGTCATGATCTCATGGTTCATGGGTTTGGGCCCCATGTCAAGCTTTGTGCTGACAGCTAGGAGCCTGGAGCCTGCTTCGGATTTTGTGTCTCCCTCTCTCTCTGACCCTCCCCACTCGCACTCTGTCTCTCTCTCTCTAAAATAAATAATGTGAAAAAAACCAAAAATAAGTAAAATAAAATGAGAAATTAATAGTTAAGAAAACTATTAATTTTCAAAACTATATATTTTAACTAAGTCATTATGATAGCAAAACCCATGCTAATTCAGCTGAAGTAAGATTAATTATTTTTAGAGAAATAACCTCATTTTGCAATCACTAATTGAGGAACTTCAGCCATCCACAAATATGTTTGTAAATATCTCAAAAGAATGAAAAAAGAATGTCAGGGTTATAATAGTTGTTTTGGTTATCTATGGGTATGTAATAGTCATCGTAAAATTCAGTGGTACAAGCCACAACCATTAACTATCCCCACAAGTTTGTGTGTCAGTAGATGAGGCAGGGCACAGTGGGAGTGACTTGTCTTTGCTCTGTGATGATTTGGGCTTCAGCTGGGGTGGCTCTGTTGTGGCCATACACCTAATGCTTCAGTACTGGCCAGTGACTGGATTCCTTGGTTCTTTTCCATTTTATGTCTGCTGGGTCTGGAATGTCCAAGATGGCTTCTTCACTCACATGTCTAGAAGGACTAAAACTCATCAGGCATCTTTCTTCTCTTTACAGGGCCTTTCTAGATATCAACCTTGGAATTCACCACGTGACCATCTCAGAGTAATTGAACTTCTTATATGGCAGCTAGCTTCTCCTAGGAGTGAGCATTCTGAGGCTTAGACAGAAGCAAAAGTCTCTAATGAACTAGTCTTCAAAATCCAAGAATGTATTTCCAACTTCATGCTGTTGATCAAGGGTTGTGAGCTTCCTGTGGCTCCAGAGGCAGCATAGACAAACTTGAGCTACTTGAGCTACTTTGCCAAAACTGCACAAAAATATTCATATGTCAGGAAAGATTGTCCCAGAGGTAAGAATCTGAGTTGGGCTGCCTTCATGGGGGATTGGGAAAGGAAGAAGAGATGTAAGAGATTTGTGCAGTTGGGGAGGCCTCTACCATACCCTTCAAAGATTTCCAGTAAGCTCCCCAGAGAAGCAATGGCAACCAGCCTTACATCAGACCATACTTTTGTCCAGTTAGGAAATGAGATGCTGCCCTTGGACCTTTTTCTACATCAACATTCCATGCAAGTGAGCCAGCACCTAGGTGGGAGAGGTATAGACTGTGCCCCACCCCTCCCCTCCAGCTTCAAGATCTTAAGTGGTTGATTTACATACGGTCATTTTAAGTTAAGTTATAATGATTGAGTATATATTTCATGTATTTATAATGCATATTTATATTTATGTATTATATATGTATTACTATGTATTATATATAATATAATGTATATTATAAAATATATATAATATTAGTTCTCTATGCTGATTTTGTCAGCTCATGTAACTGAATAAAGTCAGATAAGAGGATTTAGCTTCTACTGTAGTTATAAGTCTGAACTTAGTAAATGACAACCTCTGGAATTACTGCTGACTTTTGTGGCATGTTTTATTTTGCAGGGAATGGGGGAGAAGGCATGTATGCAGAAAGAGCCATTTCATGAAGAAAATCAGGTAATAGAAGCAGACACAGGCTATATGAAGGGAGGAAGGGAGACAATACTAGATGAATGACTCATCTCTGGTTTCTGATTCTCAGCCTTTATGAGAATCAACCTTATTTCTTAACCTTGACTTCCATTAGATAATCATAGATCTTTAAATGCAGTCCGTCTTTTTCCTCAGTCGCATATTGATAATTACAATTAGAAACACCTTGAATAAGATCTCTGGATGTCTATTACAAATTTCTGATTGACATTTCTCTAAAGATATATTTGGTTTGAGACCAACCTACTGCCTGAAAGCAATTTCTCTGAAAGAGATATGCCATGACCAAACTACTACTATATCTAAGATCATATAATATCTGTAGAAATGGATATCTGTCAGTTCTCATTCCCAGAAATTATACCTATCAGAATCTTTTCCGATCTGATCAAATTCTTACCTTCTTCTTTTAGGTCCCATGTATGATTCAAATGTACCCAAATACACTGCAGATAAATTCTTATATTTAGCATAATTTTCCTAGCCAATGAATGAGCTAGAAACAAATGGAACATATCACTGACATGAGAAAATCAATCTCCCAACTCTCTAAGCTGTTTTCCTTATTTCTTTCCATTTGTTCTTATTTACCATTACCTGTTGACTTCCAAAGGCAGTGCTAGTATTTATCTTCTGATGAGGTTATTTTATTTTAGACTCAGAGACTGGAACAAACCATTATTCACTAATAAGTATCATTTATTTTCATTTGGGCTCTTGGGTTCTTACCAGGTAAATGCTTATTAAATTGAAATAATAAATATACTTGAGGACTGACATATAGCAAAGAATTTTTTTCTTGGTGTTTTTAAGATGAAAACATTTATAAGAGCATGGGACCCCTGGATTTGATTTTTCCTACTGCTGCTCAGAGTACCCTTTGGCAGTTATCTCTCAGCTTGGCATGACTGTGTGTCAGTTGAGCTCTAGAAGCAGCTAGAAGCTTTTGAGCCTTGGAGCTCTTTAGAGATTCTTAGATTGAAACTGTTAACTTTAAGCAACAAAATCTGCATTGTGCCTCCATTTAGTGACAACTAATATTTTGGTACTATTGACCATTTGGAATATTAAAAGGGCATATTCCTATATATTTGACTGGCTTTGAGTTATCTTTAAGGTCATAAACTCAGTTCCAAATGAATCTTGCATGCTTTTAATAATATTAAGTATAGGCTAATTCATGTCAAGTAAATGGGCTATCAAAATAAGAGGTTTTTTTTAAAGAGCCAGTAATTTAAAAAAAGTGACTAATAAATCAATGAATCCATTTGATTGCCTCTGGATTTATTTTTTCAGGCATTTCGTAGACAAATCATTGATTAAAATTTCGGCATCTCAAACAGGGTTTTGGCATTATGTTATGCCTTCAATCTGACATCTGAAAAATGGGTTTACGTATTTCACAGATAAAAATCTTTTGAAGTCGGGCACCTGGGTGGCTCAGTGGGTTAAACATCTGACTTCAACTCAGGTCACGATCTCGCGGTTTCTAAGTTTGAGCCCTGCATCGGGCTCTGTGCTGACAGCTCAGAGCCTGGAGCCTGCTTCAGATTCTGTGTCCCCCTCTTTCTCTGCCCCTCCCCAGCTCATGTTCTGTCTCTCTCTTAAAAATAAATAAACTTTTAAAAAATGTTTTGAAGTCTTTTGAGAAAGTTGTTACAGAATTATAGATTACTGTTTTGCTGCTCTTCCTCTGTACAGATTTCTATTCTAAATAATATACTTCGTGAAAATTAGTAGAAAAATAGATTCATTTTTGAAGCCTATATCTCTGTATCTATCTACTTACCTTTCTACCATCTACCAATCTTCCTGTGCTTACTTAGCATTCCATTCAAGTTGAAGCAGACGTTATAGAATAGGAAGAGGCTAATATTCCAAATTTAGTTAAATTATGAAAAATTACAGTGCTTTTCCTGGTGATTGTATTATACTAGAACAAAAGATATAGTCTTACATTTCAAACGCCTTGTTAGAGGTGAGTAGATTCACCTCAAATCATTTATGTCTTTCTCTCTCTTACTGGTTTTAAGTTTATTTATAATTTGCATCATGAAAATTTCTGAATTGTAATTCTTTCTAAAAAGAGTGAAAGAAACAAGTCCAGGTGTTTATCATAGTTCTCAAGATGAGCATGAACAGGAGTTATCTTATCCAATGATGATTGATCTATTATGACTCAGAAAGTTCTTGATATTTATAGAAAGACTAAAAAAGACTAAGAGAGTGAGGCTACCATACTAAGATGTATATTGGGCTATTTGCATTCCATTTGAGTATCTTCCAAGAAAAATGTCAATTAAATACCTTCCAAATGTGTGGCATCTTAAAATTGATTTGAGAAATATGCTTTTGCAAGTAATTTGAATACTGTTCAATACATTAGCATACATTTAGTTTACTGGTTCCTTTTAAAATTGTGATTTTGAGCAACTTAGTGAATAATTAAATCTTAATGTTTAAAAAACTGATATTTTTATATAAGGTTTTATTATAAGTAGATATTCAGTTACATATGTTGGGTATTATCATGTGACTTTAAAATTTTTCTCATTTAATTTTTTTAATATTTATTTTTGAGAGAGAGAGAGAGAGAGAGAGAACATGAACCATGAATGGGGGAGGGGCAGAGAGAGAGAGGGAGACACAGAATCTGAAGCAGGCTCCAGGCTCTGAGCTGTCAGCACAGAGCCCGAAGCAGGGCTTAAACTCACAAGCCACCTCATTTAATTTTTTATTAGCAACTTCTAAACTTTTAATTTAAACCTGGGATATTCAATTTTATTTAAACTTGAAGCTCTGAGAATGTTTTTGAAAACTTGGATTTCTTTATTTTGTGTCTCTACTGTTTCTTCACTTGGAATTCTATACATATAGTAGAATGTATGAGACTATGGATTAACAAAATTTTGGAACTTGGCACAAAGTTGTTTCAGGAAGATTGGAACCAAAGAAAGGTTTTGTTCCTCTGATTTAGAAAGAAGAGCAAAAGTGCAAGAATTATAAAGAATATGCAGTCTAAGATGGTGAAACAGTTTTATAATTCAGGTGGTTAAAAAAAAAGAATTAGATGCAAGTACCATTTCCCAAAGTATGATCTGTGGAATACCAGTCCCACAAAACAGAAAAGATTCTGTGTTCATGTAAATTTAGAAAATGTTGATAATGCATGTATACATTCTGGAGTCCTTAATCTCTTAATGTCTCTTAAGGAAGAGACAAAGAGAAAAAGGGAGAATATCTCTCTCACTATCTATCTCCATAGAGATGTAGATATATAGATATCTATATATCCATATATCTATATAGAGAGATAAAGATATAGATAATACTTAGATATTTTTTAAACCTTTATTAATTTTCTTTAAAGAACTTTGAGATCCTTTAGAAATTAGATTATTGGGTTAATATTGGTAAGAACAAAAGTAAAAATAGCCAAAATTAGCATTTGTGCCGTTACTTGTTGATGGGTATTCTGAATTCATCAGAACTCATCCCCATTGAAAAGTAAGAAGCAAATCAGAGAAATTAAGTACCTTGCCCAAAGTCACTCACTATTTTTTAAGTTTATTTATTTATTTTGAGAGAGATAGACAGTGTGAAAGGGTGAGGGGCAGAGAGACAGGGAGAGAGAGAGAATCCCAAGCAGGCTTCATGCTGCTAGCACAGAGCCTGACATGGGGCTCAAACTTACGAAACTGTGAGATCATGACCTGAGCTGTAACGGAGAGTTGGACATTTAACTGACTGAGCCACCTAGGTGCCCACAAAGTCATTAAACTATTAATGGCAGGGGCAGGTACCAAACTAAGGTTGGCTTTAGTCCGCAGCCAATGGGTTTTCATTACACCACAGTCACTTCATCTACTGAACTTTGGTGCTTCTCAGGGGTAGACAGAGATGGGAAGGATTAGATATGCAAGTGAAGTAAGATATGGTCAAAGCATTGAAAAAATGGAAACTTAAAAGATATATTAAGATGATCTACAAAATAATATTTTAGAGAAAGAATAATATAAGCTTATTGGAGGGGTTGCTATGATTATAAGTAACTGATGATGTGATTTTCCACTTGGGATTACAAGCAATTTGACATAGGACTATGGGTTTTGAAACTGCATCATTATTTCCAATCCAAGATAGAAAAACATCTGGAAAAGCTCCTTGGCCACCTTCTCTAGTTTGCAGATGGGAAAGTGGGAGGGGAGCAGAGAATATGTCAGTATTCTCATATTTGTTTGTAGTCCAAATGTATATATAGTATTTGACTAATGTGTTAAGAAAGTTCTGAACTCTTTCATAACCAATATGATCTAAAATTACTGCTGTTATAATTAGAAACTCAAATTGCTATAGTACAAAACTTAAAGCCTGCATTTCTTGGCCTGGTAGAATTTAATGAATGCACTTTCGTCTGACAGCTTTATATGTTTAGTGTTTTAGTGAACATGCAGGGGCATCTAATTTGCTGAAGTGTCAAGTCACTAGACTGGGTAGATTATTGGATATACATCTAAACCCTCATTTCACTTCTCTCAGTTATCCACATTTGTTGGACCCTTTAATTTCCCCAAATAGTCCTCGGATTGTGTTTTGGAATTTTGAGAGTTTTAGTTCTCTTAATGGCCTTCCCCAATGAGCATAGTTGAGAAGGGAAGCAGGGAGAGAGTAGATGTGTGCATTTGCTCTGGCACATTAATTTTCAAAGAAGGAAATCGTCAGAGGAAGAGCCACTGGTGACTTTAGAACTGTACTGTTGAATAAGAAGCTACTAGCATGGTATGGCTGGCCTGAGTTGAGACATGCTCAGTGTATAATACAGACTGGATTTCAAAGACAGTACCAAAAAAAGGTGAAATATTTCATTAATATTATATTGATTACATGTTGACATCATAATATTTTGAATATATTGAGCTGTGCAGATATATGATTAAAATTAATTTTACCTGTTTCTTTTGATTTTAAAAAAATCTAGCTACTAAAAACTTAATAAATTACACATGTATCTTGTTACATTTCTGTTGGAGGGTGCTGCTTAGAAATTATTATATTTATTTAATGAATTAAAGAAAGTCATAGTTGGGGTTAAATTTGAGGCTTGGACCACAGTTTGGGTTAAATCCTCTTGTATAATTAAAGAGGAAATTCTAAAACTACAATTTAAAAGAATCGCAGTTGTGTTTATCCTTATCTACAAACTTGTCAAATTGTATACATTAAATATGTACCTCTGTCAGTCATATGTCAGTTAAATGGTTTACAAAAATGAAAAGAATTTCAGTTTATCTATCTGTGCCTGCTTAAGAAAAAAATCCATATGTGTGCATGCACGCATGTGAATGTGTGTATGAATATTTGACTGTTGTAGTGTGGTTAATTTATGACCGTCCTTTAAAACAACCTAGTTCTTTAATTGAATCAGTTGTGTAAAAACACTTAAACCGACCTGAAACATCATCAGTTTGGTTCTCTTATTTTCACAAAACTTCAATTTATTTTAGCAGGAGTCAATAAATATGACTGTCCCTGAATCATTTTGCTTATATTCATATTTCTTTCTTCCTTTTAGTGGTATGACCAAACCTAAAAATATACCTTGTGATTTTTCCATTTGAATATCCTGCTATGCTTCTGAAAATGAGTTTACAAAAATATAAATGACAAGAATTATTATAATGTATTCTAATTATAATATTCTAATTCTATTCTAATTCTAGTATTTGAAGACCCTGAAACATTTTGGTTGGCATTACAAATGTAAAGTTTTAAAATTTCCTAGGTGAATTACAAACATATAAAAAAGGATATCATATCCACGTTTTTTTGAGAAATCACAAAACAAAGTACTATTAATAGCTAGATTATAGCAATTTGAAATTTTCCTTCAAATACACATGCTAGATCTTAGTTCAAAACATGTAAGTGATTTTTTTCTTTTCCCCTTTTCCTAGTCTCACTACGTTGATTTTGTGATGGGATTGACCTTATTTATTAAAAATAAACATGTAAAAATGTGTTTTAATTTCTATAGGACTTCAAAAATATCTTTAAATATAACAATACTTTAATATAAACACATTGCTTAAATTGCTGGCTATCAAATTATACACCAGAAGGAAATAATGAGACTAATTTGTGTCATTATTAAATTTCTCTCTACAATAAAGAGGTGTGAAAAATAGGCCACAGAACTACAACAGAAAGTCCCAAATTACTTCCAGTGGTGTTATTCTCAAGTCATATGATAGCTTTATACAATGCAGTTCACTTAAGCCTGATTGTACCAGAACAAGTTTTCCTGAAAGACTCACTATGGTCCAGGTGACCTATTTTGTTTTCTTTTGTATGTCTAAGGCTTTTCATTTGAAATACTCTACTTAGGAATGTGAAAGTGATTGACGTGAATGGACAGGACCTAACCCATTTCTCCTCCCTGTTCTTAGCCTTGTCACTTCAGACTCCAAACTACTTTCTCCAGGCCTGAGAAAAGAGAGGGCCTGTAGGAGAGCAAGGTTATCACACTTGCTGGCCCCCTCCTCTGTAGCACGTCTGTTTGGCATCCATATGAGTGAGGGTTTCTGAACTCTTGGTTCAGCTTATTATTCTTCAGCAAATACCTCTCCAGTCAGCCAGTAATAAATTGTGCTGATCCCTGAGCTGAATCTTTTACATACATTATTTTATAAAAACTTCTCACAAAAATCTTAAGTAGATAACTTTTCTAAGGATATGCCAGTGGTAGTTAGCCATATTAGCACTCTTGGTTGCAAGTGATAGAAACCAAAGTTAAATTTATGTAAGAACAAAAATAAAGAGGTCATTTGTTGACTTATATAATCAAACACTTAGGAGTTACTTCTAGGTTTAGAAAAGGCTTGATTCAAGGAGCCCAAATGATGTTCCTTAGGTCTTTCTCTTTGTTACCCATCAGTGCTTCCTCATGTGTTGGCTCCATTCTCAGGCAGACTATCCTTCTTGTGGTGGAATGATGGCTGCCACAGACAGACTGGGAAAACATCCCCAGTAAAAGTGAAAACTTCCATTTCTAGCAGTTTCCTAAAAAGTCCTGGGCCTTCCTCTGATTTGGATCAATTAGAGTCACATAGCCATCTTTGATGTTCACAAGATAGAATATTCTAAGAGGGTTATGCTTGGGTCATGGGAGCAGGGGTCAGGTACATCCCTTTCTCTAAACACATGACTTAGAATAAAGGTGGACTGATCTCTTAAGCAAGATGGAGAGGCTGTTACCAGAAGAATAGATAGTAGACACAGGAAGGCCAAAAATCACAGATGGGCACTAGGGAGGCCAACCAGGATCTGAACCCAGGTTTTATTACTGTTATTATTATTATTATTATTATTATTATTATTTCCAAGCTAATGATAACATGACTATACTATATCAATATCCTTTAAACTGAAATGCCCTCTTTTCCAATAGTTGGTATCCATTAGCTAACACTGCTCTCTCCTCAATAAAAAATAGCATGTATATAGCTTGAATTATTCCTTTCAGCAAAATAATTCCTTTTCAGCATTTTTTTCAGATGGTGGCTATTTATTAAATTCAGAATACAATAATGAGCACCTCAGGAGCAAGGACCATCTTTTCTTCCACTTTTGGACAGTGCACATTGCAGGTAGACTAATGTGAATCACAGAACAAATACCTTTCATTTGCACGATGGGCTATATTTTGTTTCTGACTTTAGTAAGTACATCTTTTTTTTATTGTTTATTTTTGAGAGAAGAGAGGGCATGAACAGGGGAGAGGCAGAGGGAGAGGGGAACAGAAGATCTGAGGCAGGCTCCTCCCTGACAGCAGCGAGCCTGATGAGGGGCTTGAACTCATAAACTGTGACATCATGACCTGAGCCAAAGTCAGATGCTCAACCCACTGAGCCACCCAGGCACCCCTTAGTAAGTACATATTGACTTCAAAATAATGAGAATGGTTTTCTTTCTAATAATTCAACTTTTTAAAAAGCATCCTTAGTCTTCATAGCATACCACATACTCTCAAACACTGCTCAGATGCTTAATATCACAGACAGATGTTCTCAGAATTTAGGTGGTATTCTCAGGCAAATTATGATGGTTGTTGACATTTATGAATGTCTCATATCTTATATATATACTTGCTGTTTAATATGTGTGGCTTTTTAAAGAAAGAATACATGAAGTATTTGAGAAATAGTATAAGGTTATACAATTTCTGTTTTTAGTGGTTAGAATAAGGATTTGGATTCAGACAGGCTTAGTTTCCAGTCTTGATAGATATGTGGACTTGAATAATCTCAATGTCACTGAGCCTTAGTTTTCAAAATTTGAAGGGATGTTGTAGGATTTATAAAATAATATATGTGAGGTGCCTATCTCGGAGCACAATGCCTGTAACTGCCCAGTAATAAATGGCTCCTCCTTTCCCTTTTCTCTCCTCCTCTTCCTGTCATAAATTGTTATGGTCAAATAAGTCAAGACCCCATTTTAACATACTTACTTATACCTTCCAGCATCTGTGGGGGAATGCAAAAGGTGTCTTGCAGTATCAGGACTGTACATGAGTCCAATACTCACTCTGTAGACCATCCTAGTACATTTCTGTTGCCATATTTATATTAACATGCCATGACCTTGCTTACTTGGGAATGAAGAAGAGGGCTACCTAACCCGGATCAATGTCCCTGATAATTATTTATCCAATATGAGGCACTGATACCCTCTGTGAATACCATCTTGAAACAGATTTTGCTTAAATTACTTTGATGAACATTTATTAAGCACCTCCTTTCAGTTGGCTTGGGCTCACATCCCACTTCTGCCCCTTACTAAGTCTGTGTCTTGAGCAAGTGGTTTACTTTATTCATCGGTAAAATGTAGTGATCATAGTGCCTACCCAAGGAGTGGTTGTGCAGATTTAAAGAATTGGATGTTTAATTAAGGTGCTATGAGCAATATTCAATAAAAGTTAACACTTAGCCATCATTATCAAGTACAATATGAAGGTGACTGAGAATTTGTCTTTATTCCCTAAGTATTCCCATCTAATAGTGGAGGGAAAAGAGACATAGTCCAGATAATTCTATTGTCATCTAAACTGTATGCTAAAACAGAGGAAAGGGGATTCCAAAAGTGGTGAAAATGAAAATTAATTTTCACTACAATTGCCATTATATACCTGAGACACAGTGATCTCTTTCTACTGTTGAAGGATTTATAGAAAGTGATGTTATTATCTATTTATTCCATACAGTTTATTCTGTAGCATGTGGTCTTGAACTGTGTCTCTTTTTGCATGTACCTGTTAATTTTCCCCACAAAGATGGTAGGTTCCTTGTCATCAGGAACTGGTAGACACTTGAGCATTTGTTGAATTGAATTAGTAAAAGTCATATTTTCAAAGGCATAAATAGGGGCACCTAGGTAGCTCAGTCCATTGAGCATCTGACTCTTGGTCGGTCATGATCCCAAGGTCGTGGGAATGAGCCCCACTTCAGGCTCTGTGCTGAGTGTGGAACTTGCTTAAGATTCTCTTTCCTTCTGCCCCTCTCTCCCACTCACACACTCTTTCTCCTTCTTTAAAATCAAATAATAAAAATACTAGCTGGATAGCTAGTATTAATTTATGGGATATACAAAACCAAATCTTTGGGGGCGCCTGGGTGGCTCAGTCGGTTAAGCGTCCGACTTCGGCTCAGGTCATGATCCCCCAGTCTGTGGGTTCGAGCCCCACATCAGGCTCTGTGCTGACAGCTCAGAGCCTGGAGCGTGTTTCAGATTCTATGTCTCCCTCTTCCTCTGACCCTCCCCTGTTCATGCTCTCTCTCTGTCTCAAAAATAAATAAATGTTAAAAAAAAATTTGAAAAAAAAAAACCAAAACCAAATCTTTGCAAGGAGATCCTCTTGCATCTGGATGGCTACATATTTAGGTGTTTTTTTTTTTTGTTTTTTTTTTTTAGCTGGAGTATTAAAATAAGCAGTATTGTTTCTAAAGGTATGCAGTGAAGTTATTGTTGAATTTGAAGATAGAATTAATTTTTTTGAAAAAGCTAAGAAAATACTCTGGCATCATTTACATATACATAAAATAGCATAAGTTTGAATCAGGCAGTTCAGATCCTGAGTCTACCCACTTCTCATGTGGGTGCTTAACTTTTCTGGACCTTTGAATCTTTTTCTATAGAATGGGGTTATAATAAACTTTATTTGTTGTGAGAAGTAAATATGATTATGCAAATCAAGGATTTACATGCAAGCACACAATAAATAAATGGAAGTCATAATAATGATAGTCTTTTATTGTTTGGGGCAATCATGTTCATATTGTTAATCACTTCAGAAGTAGTTTTCTCTACAGGTTGATTAGACACCTTTTGGTCCTTAGAACAAAGAGTGTCCACAAAGGGCCATTTTCCCTAATGTATTTCTAACTATCTCTGAAAACTACAGAATAACTTAAGTACTCTGAGGGGATATTTCCATCTGTTCAATTTTAAGATCCAATAAGGAATGAAAAGAATGTATGGAGCACAGGGGACCCAATAATGTATCCTCTGATGTCTTATTGTTTCTTTTCTTTTTTATGATTAGGTATTAAATTGTATAATTTTTTTATCCTTCCCCAGTGCATTGACTATTAACTAAAAACTAAAAGAGTATAATCTAGAAGTTAAAAATGAAGAATCTGGAGCCATATTTCCAACATGACCTTGGGCCAGTCACTTAAATCAAATGTGTGCCTCAGTTTCCTCATCTAGAAAATGAAGACAATAATGGTATCTATTTTTTAGACTTGTTGCAGACACTAAATAAATTAATGGACCTAAGGACCCCTAAATAACACTTGACATATCATAAAAGTGCCATATACATGTTAACTATTATTGGTACTTTCTCTTCCTGAATCAAATCTGTTTTCTACTCCTACATCTACCCCTAATATTTTTGTACTGCTTTCACGATTTTTTTCCATATATACAATATTTTATTAAATGCAATTTTTACTTAGCTTTATATCAAGCATTTATAGATATAAAATCATAAATGTTTTGTGCTTTGTACATTTTTATCATCCATGAAATAAATATACAACCTTATAAAGACAGTTGTCTGTGTATCACCCTAAATTCTCTCATATGCTTCCAATATTATATAATACCACATTTATTTTCAGTTTTGTGCCATTTGCTTGAAGCTTCAAATCCAATCTCAAACTATTTATTTTCAATTATGCAAAATTAGGAATATATAATAGAGTGTGAGAGAAAGAAGTATGCAATAAATAAAGCCATACTAATTAGAGACATTTTATTATTAAGGTCAACCTATATTCATATTGCTTATCTATTCAGAAATAATTTTTGCTGCAAATTGATTAAACACTTTATTCCTGAGAACACGTAATGTTTGTCCATGAAATGCAGTTCATAAAGATAATACATGTATACATGTGTACATGTACATATATATGTGTATACATACATGTATGCACGTGTGTGTGTGTGTGTGTGTGTGTGTGTGTGTGTGAGGGAGACAGAGAGAAAGCTCTAGTGAGGGCTTAAAGAAATGCAAAAAGTGAAGAGATTGTGGTGTACTTTTCTTTGTAACATTACATGGTTCATACATGAAAAAGTTTAACATTTGTGTCTGTATGATGAACTTCAGTAGTAGTCATGAAAGTACTCTCTAATGGTGATAAGATACAGATTTATCCTCTTAAATAGTTAGTACTATGGTATCCCATCTGACCTTAAGAAAATACTGAGTAATTCTCTAGAAACCAGACTATAAAATGGTAACCTCTTGGAACAACAGCTGTCTCTGTAAAGGATCTGCTAATCATTTACATCTCTCAGTAGAAATCCATAGCTAACTATCATTTAATTGGTGAATGCAATGTGACCTAATCATCTCCATGAAGTCCTCTTTCCAGAAGGTTCATCCCTTGGGATAACAGGAAAGAGCCTGAGGAATAAGGAATTAATTGCAGAAAGATAATGAGCATGGTTTCAATCAGGCTGAGGGGAGAGACAATGTGATAGAGAACTTAAATCTCAAGGTTCTGATTTAACTACTTTATTATCAATTAGAACAAAACATTAAGCATGACACCAAACTAGGTACTGTATAAAGGATGCAGACTAAACTGATTAGCAAAATCAAAAAGAGACAAACCTAAAAAAGAAACCTAGTCTCAGCGCTTTCACTTAGAATCTGAGTAGGAAAAGCTCAACACAGTGTGTATAAAGATTGGAGATGCTTTCAAATTTCTACCTTTCCGTAGTCACTGCCTTTCACTCTTCCTTGGTCTGACTAGAAGTTCATACCTTTGTTAGAAAACAGAATTAGGCATTGTCTTCCCCAGAGCACCTTCAACTTACTCATGCTAAGAAACAAAGCAAAACAAACTGACAAGCAACAACAGAAGACATAGTCCTCTGCTGTTACCATTTCCCTTTTAGCCAAGTGGGTACATGCATGCAATTTATGCTGCCACTTTAGTGAACATGGTTACTTTACTGGCCATGGAATTTTAGGTTAAGTGTTTAATCTCTGTAAGCCTTAGGTTCCTAATAAGAAAATGATGATACCAATGCCTACCTCTTAGTGTTAAAAACATATATATTGTGGTAAGAACACTTAACATGAGATCTACCCTGTCAATAAATTTTTAAGTACACAATAAAGTTTTGTTAATTACAGGAACAATGTTGTACAGAAGATCTCCAGAACCTATTCATTTTGCATAATGGAAATTTTATTCCCATTGGTTAGCAACTCTCCATTGAACCCTCCCATGACCTCCCAGATCCTAGAATCTACCATTTTACTCTCTGCTTCTATAAGTTTGACTATTTCAGATATTTCATGTAAGTAGAATCATGTGGTATTTGTCCTTCTGTGACTTGATGTTCTACTTAGCATAATGTTTTCAAAGTTCATCATGTTGTTGCATATGGCAAGATTTCCTTTTTTGTTTTTTTTTTTTTAAGGTTGAATAATATTCTATTGTATGCTATACTACATTTCCTTTATCTATTCATCCATCAGTGGACATTTAGGTTGTTTCCACAACTTGGCTATTGTGAATAGAGCTACAGTGAACATCTCTTCAAGATCCCGACTTAAATTCTTTTGGACATATACCCAGAAGTAGAATTGTTGGATCATACAGTAATGCTATTTTTAATTTTTGAGGAACTTCCATATTGTTTCCTATAGTGGCTGCACCATTTTGCATTCATACCAACAGTACACAGTGTTCTCTTTTGTCTACAATCCTCACTAGCATTTTTTATCACTTGTCTTTTAATGATAGGCTTTCTAACAGGCATGATATAACATTTCATTTTAGTTTTGATTTGCATTTTCCTGATGATTGGTAATGTTGAGCAACTTTTCATGTACCTGTGGCCATTAGTGTGACCGTTTTGGACAGTTGGGCTTGTCATAAATGGCCTTTATTATGTTGAAGTACATTTCTTCTACACTTTGTCTGTTGAGAGGTCTTCTGTTGTTTTTTTTTTTTTTTTAAATCATGAACGGGTGTTGAATTTGTAAAATCCCTTTTCTGCATTTATTGAAATTATCATGTGATTTTTGTTCTTCATTTTGTTAATGTGGTATTTCACGTTAACTCATTTGCAAATGTTGAACCATCAAGCATTACAGGGATAAATCACACTTGATCATAGTGTATGATTATTTTAATGTGCTGTTGATTTTAATTTGCTAATAGTGAAGATTTTTGCATCTATATCAAGGATATTAGCCTGTAGTTATCTTTTCTTATGGTGTCTTTGGCTTTTATACAAGGTGATGCTGGCCTCAAAGAATGAGTTTGAAATTGCACCTTCCTGTTTAATTTTTTGGAAGAGTTTAAAGAAGTATTGGGATTAATTCTTTTAAAATGTTTGGTAGAATTCACCAGTGATGCCATATGGTGCTGGGCTTTTCTTTTTTGGGAAGATTTGATTATTGATTCAATGTCCTTACTTGTAATCAGTCTGTTTAGATTTTTTGTTTCTTCATGATTCAGTCTTGGTAGGTTGGATAGGTTGTTTATTTTAGGAGTTTATTAATTTCTTTTAGGTTATTCAGTTTGTTGGAATATAATTGTTTAGACTAATTTCTTGAGATCTTTATTTTATTTATTTTCTGGGACATGAGTTGCAATGTTTACTCTTTCATTTTCTATCTTATTTATTTGGATCTTCTCTCTTTTTTTTCTTAGTCCAACTAAAGGTCTGTCAATTTTGCTTATCTTTTCAAATATCCAGCTCTTCATTTTGTTGATTTTTCTGTTGTTTTTCTGTTCTTTCCAAGGTATTTGTGCTTCTGACCAACCAGCTATAAATCGGTGGTTCCTATGACCTCCTCAGTTTTGATTAACTTGCTACAGTGGTTTGTATAACTCAAGAAACAGTTTATTAGCAGATTAATAATTTATATTAAAAGGATATAACTCAGGAACATTCATAGGGAATAGATGCACAGAGCATGATATGGGAAAAGAAGTGTGGAGTATCCATGCTCTCTACAGGTGTGCCACCATCTCAGCACCTCCACATGTTTACAGTACAAAGCTATCTAAACTCCATCTTTTTGTGTTTTTATGGAGGTGTCATTAAATGGACATGATTGATTAAATCATTGGCTCAAGTGATTAACTCAACTTCCCGCCCCTTTTTCTTCACCTGGAGGTGGGGGAATGGGGGTGGGGCCAAAAGATCCAACACTCTAATCATAGGTTGATTCCTCTGACAACAAGCCCCCATTCTTTCCAAAAGTAACATCATCAACATAAACTCAGATGTGATTGAAAGTGGCTTGTACTCTTCAGGTATATAATTTCTGTAAATTTTCTATCTTTTTATTTTCTCATTTTGTTCTTGCATTGTTCTCCTGATCTCAGTGAGCATCTTTATGATTTTGCATTCTCTGTCAAGTAAATAATATATTTCTATTTTGGGGGTCAGTTTCTAGAACTTTACCTTGTTCTTTGTTCAGAACAATTTCCTTGTTTCTTCATTTTCATTAACTCTGTGTTGGTGTGTGCACTACACAAAATAGCCATCTCTCCTAGTCTTTGTGGACTCGACTCATGCAGAATACCCTCAGCAATCAGTCTGGGCAGTGATTCTAGGGGTTCTCAAATGTTTTTGCTTGTCCAATCTGCTTTCTTTGTTCTTAGTAGCCCCAGGCATCTAAATTTTGCTGGGGACCACTAACACTCTTAGATAAGCAAGAGTGAAGCCAATTTAGGCAGCCCTCAGATAATGGGACATTGGATGCTCTGTCCAACTCTTTCTCTCCTCAGGGAAGAAGCTATGAGTTGGGTTTTGTTTTGCTTTGTTTTGTTGACAGACAGAGGGCACGAGTGAGTGACAAGTAGAGAGAGAGGGAGGATCCCACGAGGGGCAGAGAGATGGGGGGGAGAGAGAGAGAAGTGGGGTTCAACGGGGGCTTGTGTTTTACCTGAAGTGGGGCTCATGTTCATCCAAAGTAGGGCTCATGCTCACCTGATGTGGAACTCACACTCATAAACTCTGAGATCATGTCCTGAGCTCAAGTCAGATGCTTAATGACTTTCTTTGTTTGTTTGTTTTAATGTTAACGTTTATTTATTTTGAGAGAACATGAGCAGGGAAGGGAGAGAGAGAGAGAGAGAGAGAGAGAGAGAGAGAGAATCCCAAGCAGACTCAATGCTGTTAGTGCAGAGCCTGACACAAGGCTTTCTCTCACAAACTGTGAGATCATGACCTGAGCTAATATCAAGAGTCAGATGCTTAACAGATTAAACCATGCAGGTGCCCCTGAGCTGGGTGTTTTTTTTTTGTTTTTTTTTTTTTATCTGCTCACTCTGTGCTGAGCCAGCGGGAGTAGCTACAGTGACTGCCAGCCCAAACCACCATCACTTTTCTTAGTCCCAGGTGACTCATGTATGCAATACTCATCAGTGCTCTGAGAGCAGCTGGACAGAGGCCAGTCATCTGAGTAGCCCCAGAAAAGTTGAGGCTGGGTGGAAGAAATATTTTCCTTATAGGAGAGACTTGTGATATTTAGAGACAGAAGGCAAGAGATGAGAGGGAGTTAGGAAGTTAGGATGCAAGAGAAAGTAGCTAATTGATGAACAAGGTTTCAGAGGTAGAATGAGACCAGTAGCACACTAACACACCTGTCGGGCAAGGACCTGAAAGACATTAGGATCAGATATTTTTCTAATGAATAAAGGAAGATGAATGGAGATGCTGGTAAAAGTAATCTTACTGACCTCCCCTGTTCTTTTTTTGTTTGTTTCTCTTGTGATAAAATTGATGTGCTGAAATCATAAACTTTGAACATACAAGGCAACTGGTCTACAGAGTCATTCGAATGTAATAAGAATAAATAGGTTCTAGAAGTGAGTGAAAGAGACGGTATGGATCAAGGCTCGTGTTCTTGTACTGTCAGCAACAGGCATCAGGTCATGTGTTAAGTCCAGTTTCAATTATATAAGCCCCAGGTGGTTGCATATTTATATATTCTACTAATCCATGGTCTTGCATTCCTTTTATATTTAGTTAAAATCATGAGGTTTATCTCCCTTATTATAAGGACACCACAAATCTCTTTTATATAAAGTAGTAGATAAACCATGACTAAATACTGAAGATGTTTCAGAAACAATGTAGTTATCAGAGAGATGCGGCCATATTACTGATTATTTAAACATGATAAACAATTAGAAGTTACCATAGGCCTTTGTGAACAGTCTTGATATTTTGAAGATGAGAAAAGGCCTTTAGACTCTGGCAGGCATCTGCCGCAGAGCGTTGGCAGCCTGAGAGAGCACAGAGAATCCTGTGGCATTCACAGCTTTGAAGGCTTTTGTGTGTCATGGTTTGCTCCAGCAATTCAGTAAGCCAAGCTCAGAATCTCTGAAGACCATTAAACTCTCAGCCCTAATTTGTTCCTCTCTGGCGAAATTACCTATGAGGCTGGAAGATACAATCCCCCCTTGATATGGTCACAAAATGACTAAATCCAAAAGCCAACATAACTGACATGCAGTTTAGCACTGTCCTTTCTAAGAAACTAAGCACCAGTATAAATCTCTAGGCATGGAAAGACATAAGAAAATTATTTTTTAGAGGCTCTGATTAAACACAATAAATTAGTTAGTGCTACCACTGAGATTTCTGCTGTAGGAGAATAGTTCAAAACTCCAGTGAGAGCTTGTTGGAGATCTTAAGAAAGGAATCAATTGCATCAGAGAGAGCCTTACATTTCTGCAAAGAAATAAAATAGACCACAAGTACCTGTAGAGACAAGAGAAGCTATAAATGGGATTTTGTTGTTGTACTGAAAATGTAAGGGGAGGGCCTTTATTTTTCAGGGAGGCTCAAGATAACATTCTAAGGGCTGGAGACAAAGTTTGGCCATTAAATAGACAATAGCATTCTCCAGGTATGAATCCTCTAGACAGGAGTCTAGCCTATTTAAAATAGAGAAATCACAACACCTTTGATATAATCATGTCATGTATTTTTTTTTTTTTTTACTTTTAAACATACCTTCACTGACTTACTACAGTCACTAAATAAGAATAAACACCCCCTCCTCATCGTTTCCTCCCCTTTATCAATAGTATTGAGGTGGTTCTTTGTAGCTCCCTTTAGTCCAGACTTTTAAGTGTTCCCCCTCCCCAAACCCAAGTCTTTTATTCCCATAATAACAATATGGGAAGACACTCCTTTATTAACTTTCTATAGGAGCTGAAGTTCCCATTGGGTCATAATTGCTAACCAGAGTTGAAGGCTTAGCAATTAAATCCCCCATGAAAATATATGAATAAAAGTTGAAATGTTATGGGCTGATTTTTTGACTAAACTTCTGCCAGCTCTTGGAATGTTTTATGAAGAGATGCCGGCATATTCAATAAATCTCAGCTGGCTGTTGTCCAGGAGAAATTATCACCAGCCCTGTGAAGGATCTCTGGCTTCTCCTTAGGAAAGGGAGGGGAAGAAGAATCATTCTGGTTCATTCTGAGTTGTGCATTATACATTAAATTAAAATATATGTTTCACCCATTTAGCAGTCTGAATAATAAAAGCTGTATACAGCTGCAACAACTCTGCTCTATGCATTTTAATGACTGATTTGTGAATATACTAGAATTATAGCTGCTGTTCAAATATTTTCCTTTTTTAAGAAGTCACAAATCCCTCCCCTTAAAAATGCACAGACAAACACTTTATAATCTTTTAATAATTTGTACTAAAGGGTTTTAAAGCTTAGAATATGTGGAAATTATTTGTTTTAGGACCAGTAAATATAATGGGCTTGTCAATATGGTATTTAAATAACTGTCAAAATATTTGGAGTGTCTCCAATGAAAGGAACCTAACTCGATTTCTGCATTCAAATGAATTCTAAATAGAAAAAGTGATATACAGTTCAAAAGGAAGCATTAGACTATAAAGCACCTTTCCATTTCTCTAAGGAATTGTGATCTACTGCTCAAATAGACTTTTAAATGGCTGCCGAGTTTTCAGACTTCTCAGATGTTCAGACTTAAATCAGTTTGAACTAGTTAAGTAGAGTCACAATTAGAATTGTAATTTCTTTTCTTTCCATTTTTAACCAATTGTGAAGAAAGCTAATAAAACTGGGAAATGAACATCTGCAACCTTTAATATGATAACTAGGTCTTAGAAGAGTGAAACAATGCTTTATCGACCTCCAGAGGTTATTTTGCTAAGCGTAATGCCAGTTTTGACATAGGAGCTCTGTACCTTTTGTATGATGACTCAAAAGCACAAACCAGAAGTTTTCACTAATGGGTTCTGAAAAACAGATTTAGATTCAAATTATAAGAAAAAAAATGACGTGTTTTGGCAAAGATAATAGTATACTATCCTTAATTTCTCATAGAAACTTATAAAAGTATCTTCACCAAGCAGCCAGAGGTTTAGGATGCATATGATCAATGGAAAGAAGTTCCCAGTAATTGCCATGAGTTCGGAAGTCCATTCTGAGGTTGGAAATATGATGGTAAAGCATGAATTTGTCTGCAATCTTTGGGAGAGCAAACGAATAGAAGTAGTTCTCTTTATCATTTGCTCATTTCAGCATCAGATAACCCTGTCTCTTAGCACTGCCCCCTAGAGTCTCATTTTAAAGCATAGTTTCAAAAAATGTTTTTTGAATATTTTTAAAACCTGGAAAATAATGTTTTGTTTCTGAATGTGTTAGTGGTTTGCATCACTGATGAATCAGACTTCTTCCTAAGCAGTCTTTGTGTCTGTAAACTGGTCTAAACATCTGTTACAAGGATTCATTTAGAAATGCCCATTTGGAATTGTTTTTCTAGAGCAGAAGTCATTAAACTTTTTTTCTGTGAAGGACCAGAGAGTAACTGATTTGGGCTTTGGGGACTCTGTCACAATAACTCAATCCTGCCATTTAGTGCAAAGAAACCCACAGACAATATGTAAACATATATGTGGCTGGTGTATTTGGCCCATAGGCTATTCTAGAGCAATGATTCCCAACTGGTACTTATGTGTGATGGGGAGGGAACTCTGGGAAGTTCATTAGATGATAAATGTTGAGAGAATCCTGGAAACTTTTATCTTTTTTCCTAACAGAGTTAATAGGAAATCCTTTTTCTCCTCCTAAAATATTAATTTAGTGGGGTCTGTAGTTCATTAAAAATTGCACAAAAATGTAAATGAGGGTCAGAAATCACTTTTAATGTTACTACATCATGAACATGAATAATATAAAATAGTGATGTACAATAGGAATCTCTTAATGAGACACATATGTGTTTCAAATTTTCTAGCAGCCACATTAAAGAAGTAAAAAAAAGTAAACTTTAATAATGTATCTTTTAACTCAATATAAAAATATTATGATTATACTTTGTAATCAATATTAAAATTTATTAATGGGATATTTTAAATTTATTTTATACAAAGCCTTTGAAATCTGGTGGATATTTTACTCTCACAGCATATTTCAACTTGTACTAGTTACATTTCCAGTGCTCGGTGGACACATGTGACTGGTGACTAACATATTGGATAGCAGAGGGAAGAAACATATGTTCCTTACTGGATTATTCACTGGATTATATTTTGAGAACAAGTGATGTAGGACATAGGACAGATTAATGCTGTCTTTCTCCTCCTCTATAACATTGAGCCTGGCAGCCTCCTAAAACATCTTCATAATACAGTATTTTGGGCGGTCACTGAAATCATGAAAGCTGAATTTTAGGATGAAGCCTCTCTGCCAGTTTGCATAGAGACCACAAGATGATTTCACCACCCAATTGATCATTTGAAATCTCAGAACTCATTTCAAATAGTTATTTTCTTTTATTTGCCAGTGACTAGTCAAAACTTGTAATGCCAAGAGAAACCAGCGAGATAGAAAGGAGAGAATACCCCTGGGTGGATACACTAGACGGTGATGGGATGGACCATCTGTGGCAAATGGCAAGTATATACTCTCCTCAAAGTCTCCACATTCCTAAAACCAAACACTGTGTCACCAAACAAAGCACATCTCTCAGGCTACCACTGGTTGTCCAGACCTATTGGTTTCCAGCCCCTGGCTACACACACTAGGCTAAAGATGTGTGGCTGTTCCAAAAGAATTAACATTTTTAGATTGTGACATAATTTAGTCCTTGTTTGATCTTTGCCAATCTTGGGGATCAGGTGACATAACTCCAGCCTCACTCTCCCTTGGTCCTTCTGTCTTGGAGGGGGTTGAGGGGATCCTGATTGAGTCTGTAATCCCTTTGCTGGCAACTCCACTTCTGTTTACCAACCAGGAAAATACACCCATCTATGAAGCCTTCCCGATATCTTTCAAATGTTCCTAGCTGTACAAATCGACAAAGCCAAAGCTCAGAAAGCTGTGGAAACGAACAGCTTTTAAAAACTCATCTGGTAATAAAATTTTACCTCATTTGAACTCATTTGTCAGCAAAATTGGATTTTGCTCTGTGTGAGTCTCTTTATCGGTGTTTACTTAGCTAACAATCGTGGAAATTCATACTGCAGTAATATTACCATTTTTGAATATAAGTGCTGTCAGAGATCCCACTGGGATGATTGTGTAATATATTGGGTTCATGCCATATTATCTTTGTAATATCAGAAAAGTTGTGAAACACATCTGGCTCCAATGATGCCTTTATTAGTGGACCTTTATTACTCATGGTAGAAGTAGCAGCAGCAGCAGCAGCAGCAAATAGTTATTTAGCACTAAATATGCTTTAGGTACCTGACATATTTTTACTGCTTAATTTTGTACAATGCTCCTATTAGATAAATATTATTATTCCATTTTTTTTGTAGGTGTGAAAAGTAAGATATAGTAGAGTTAGGTAACTTGCCCAAGGTCACACAGTTCCCGAGTAGCACCACTAGGCAGTGTCAGTAATCAAGCCAGGCAGTCTGGCTTAGAGTCTGTAGTCTTTACGACTGTGCAAAGCCTCTCTAGGTCTTTATTATGGGACCTCCCTCAACTGACATTTAATATGTAAATGTTCTGTCTCCTCAAGTAGAATTCTTGTTCCTTTCTTTAGAAACTCTGGAAGATTTTCTCCCAGATGCTTTCTACCTGGCAGAGGTGAACATACTGGAATCACTAGGTTCGAGAGTTAGGAATTTCAGGAACTTACTATAGATTCTGTAGATTATGTTCTCTTTTGTTCTGTCTTCTACAAACATTATTTAACTTTGCAGACTTCACAATTACTCAACTCTGTGTCCCTCAGTGAATAGACACAACCGTATATGTTAACACTTCAACTACACTGAAGATGAGTTTTATTTTTGGATCCCATGAGCTAAATGTTCGCTCTGAGCTATGTAGTATGTGAAAGTTATGTATGTCTTACCTCAGTTTAACCTCTATAGTTTCTGGGGGGATGCTGTTATTATTATTCCCATGTTACACATGGAGATTGGGACATGTGCGATCATGATGGTAGGAAGTGGTGAAATCATTTTAAAATTTAGGTGGTTTGAACTCAGAACCCACAATCTTCCTTGTTTTCCTTCTTTACCTCTAACTTTCTTCAGAGACTACTTTCTAGGATGCTGCTGGAGTTACATTTCTAAGACAAGTCACTTCCTAAATCCAGTCTTTCTTTCTCCTCACCTCTGTTGTCCCTCCAGTTACCTTGGAGGACTTGAGAGTCTCTGAATATTCCATCCTCTCACCATAGACAATACTCATTAATTCTCATAAGAGTGTTATGGATTTGTGCTATTGATGTTTGTATTTAACAATTACAGATAGAATTGAGACCCAAAGATGTTAGTAACTTACTCATATTTATGTAGTAATTTGTGGCTGCACTGGAATTCAAGCACAGGTCATCTGATATAAAATCTCAAACAGTACAGCCCATATTATCTTGCCTTTCATTGAATTAGTTTCTACAATTACAAAGCTCTAAGAACAAATAATCATTATTCAAAGGAAACCCTAAGTAACCCATAGAACTTCTTTTAATTGAACTTCCTACCTGTTGACTCAGTGAAGAAACATGAACTTAATTGAATATTCTTCTTCTCACATTCACTAGGGGTATATTTTTGGTCTTTGCTTAAAGTATTTCCTGTGTGCATCTATTCAGCCTGTACATTTCATTTTCAAAACCTGAGTCATTTTTCATTTAATTGTATTTATTACAAAACACAGTCCAAGTCACTAAAATAAAACTCAATGAAATAAGAGGGCAGAGGTTGAATAAAAAAGTTCTGAAAAAAAGCCCTTTGACCGCAAATGGAGGCTAGATTGGGATTTGTTTTTCAGAAGTGATTAATCCTAGCAGTCATTAGTAAACAGTAATGCATATTTGCATGTCACCTCTTTATGCACTAAACAAAGATCAGATCAACCTAGCCCCAACTCATTCTGTTTAACTGTTGGAATATTTTTAAAAGAATATCAGTGTAGTTAAAAAAAAAAAAAGACTTTATGAGCACTCTGATTGTTTGGAAGTTTAAAAGAAGAGTAGCCTTTTTCCTTTTTTGGGGCATAAATCCTGTGGGGATGTCTCCAGATCTTCAAATAAGTCCCTCCAAGGGAGAAAAATTCCAGCACTTACAACATGCAAACTCAGTGCCTGGGGACTCCCTGTCACCTCATGTTGGAAGTGTTCGGTGTGCTATGCAGATCACGGAGATTGGGTAATAAAAACCCACCACCACCCAACCAGGGAAATCTATTACTCACCTCTTCTATTAATAGAGTTAGAGCTTCGATTTCACACTGCAAAAAGCTCAGATTTATTTTGCTTACTTGAATCTCAAAGCTTGAGTGGTCTCCGATTTGGGAAATGTAAATTCTGCTTCCCTTTAAACTAAATAATAGTTCTATTTATAACACTTGTCATAGCCTTTATATGCCTTTTCTGCATATAAAATGCTGCAATACATATACCTACTCTAATGTTTCTAGTAGGGTATGTTTTGCACACTGATTTATTAGAAAATAGGAAAAAGGAACCATGGTCACCTGGGGGTGGGGGGAGGTGTTGGAGAACTGTTGCCCATTCCACCCACTTATAAATGAGAGGTGAAAATCCATCCTGTTCATTTATCAATTCACGTGGAGCCTTTTTTGTTGTTGAGCTGTTTGATTTGATAGCAGAAACGTGCTGAGGGTTTTGTTTTAAGACAATTCCATTTCTCAGGATGCCTCCTACCTTTGGTGTATCTATCATTTAGAAAACGGTGAATAGGAGCTTAAGCAGCTAATAGCCAATTCCAGTTCCCATTTTTATCTGTGGAAGACAGTCTGTTAAAATGGGAACAGCTAAATGCAAAACTAATCTAACCAGCCATTGGGTGGCACTGTTGCTCCATTGAGTTCTCGGTTAAAGAACATTTCTCTTATACTAAAAAAGGAAAAGAAACAAAGCTTGATTGCACCTTAAAGAAAGCATTGTTTAAATAAGACAATTGGCTTTCCTCTGCTTCTTTGATTCTTTTGGTTCCCTAAACCACCCTTTGACCCAGGAATGACAAGTAGATTTGAACTCACATGCCAATATCAACTATTTGATAGATGCTACCTAGAGACTTGTGTTGAGAAAGATTCTGATGTTATATCCAAGCCAATGGGGAGAATATTGTAGGTTGATTAACAGTGGGCATAGAATTTTGGAATACTGACATACTTCCCATTCTTGCTTTAGCCTACATTTTGAACTGTACATACTGAGGACTTATGATAAGAATACATTCTGCACTACTGTTGGGGCTAGTTAGAGAACATATGAGTGGAATATTAAAAAATATTGGGAGGATAAAGGAGCATGTTGTTCATCCTGGTCAAAATTGTAAGTGTCCTCTTTTCTTGTCTCTCTTAATATAACCAGAGTTTTAACAACAATGAGAAAATGGTGTCATTTCCACAAGGAGATTAATAGTTTTTGGTTGGCTGGAGCTGGAGGATGGAGGCCAAAAAAAGATATCTTTATCACAATATCAGAACCTCAAAGCCCAAACTGTGTTGTCATCTTAGAGCTTAAAATTTATTTATTTATTTATTTTTTGAGACAGAGCATGAGCAGGGGAAGGGCAGAGAGAGAGGGAGAGAGAGTATCAACAGTAGGTCCCGCGCTGTCAGTGCAGAGCCTGACATGGGGCTTGATCCCATGAAGTTTGAGATCATGACCTAAGCTGAAATCAAGAATCGGATGCTTAACTGACTGAGCTACCCAGGTGCCCCATCATCTTAGAATAAAAAAAAAAATTGTTGTGTTTATTTGATTTCAGGTCTATTATGGCTTTAAGATTTACCATGAAGGAAACTATGACTGCCACATATGAATGATTCTATGAGACATTAAACTTTTCTCTGTCTCTTCTAAAAATCTTATAATACTCTTTGATACTGAGGTATTTATTGAATGGGTTAAGCAGTAGTGTTTTCTGTGATGATGAAAATGGTCTATATTTGTGCTGCTCAGGAAGGTAATCACTAGGCACATCTAGCTCCTGAGCACTTGAAATATGGCTAGTGTGATTAAGGAACTAGATTTTTACTCTTTATGCAATTTTCACTGTTGTATTGGATAGTGAAGTTCTAGCCACTGCAGAAATTATTAATCCTGGGGTTTGAAGAATATGCAACCTGTAAACCAAATCACAATATATGATATTGTGGTATCATATCAGCACAAAAATGCCCAATAAGAATAGTTAAGGAGTATTAAACATGCACTATGTGTATAGCACTGTTCTAAACGTTTTACATATTTAGTTTTCCAATAACATATGAGGAAAAAGCTTTTATCACCATTTTCTAGATGAAGATATTTATAGCAAAGTAATAAGCAATATAGATAGGTCCCTATCTGGGATGTGTTGGCCCTCTACATTGGCTGGTAATTTGGTTTCCTTTCCAACAAATATATTTTTTTAAAGGTATATTCATTTTTTTACATTTATTTATTTAGGAAAGGGATTGAGTTTGTGGTTGGGAGAGGCAGAGAAGGATGGCCTTGGCATCTTCAGACCCCACTCTATAAACAAGAGTCCTCTTCGGAAAGCAGTGTGGTGGCCAGTATATTACTTCGGAGTCCCATCATTCTCTCTTTCCTTTAAGTAGCTTATTGAAGTACTACCTCTAACTAAACAAACTTCTTTTCTGGAAGGTTTTCTGGCAAATACAATTTCCTCCAACGTATTATATTTACAGTGTTGTTCTAATATGCTTTATATAGAAGTATCCTGGGCAGTCGTCTGTACCTGATTCAGGGGAGTGCACAGCTAAAGTTCTTTTGTACCCAGAGGATGGCAAGGCTTTACTCTATGGTGGGAAATTAGTGAAGGCTTCTGTTGGTAGACAAAATAATGCCCTCTCTACTAAAGATGTTCATGTCCCAATTCCCAGAACCCATGAATATGTTACTGTATATTGCAAAAGGAATTTTGCATCGTTGATTCAGTTAAAGATTTTGAGATGGGAAGTTTAGTCTGATTTACATTGGGTGGGCCTGATATAATCACAAACAACTTTATAAAAGAGAGGCACAGATCATAGAGGAGAAGTCAATGTGATGATGAAAGAGAGGGAGATGAGAAGATGTACCTTCATGTCTTTTAAGATGGTGGAAGGCACCATGAGACAAAGAATTTAGCTGGCATCAAGAAGCCGGAAAAGGAAAGGAAATGGATTCTCCCCCAAGAGCCTGTACATACATTCTAGACTTCTCACTTCTGGAACTGTAAAGTAATAAATTTGTATTGTTTTAAGTAATTTGCTCCAGCAGCATTAGGAAACTAATGCAGCTTCTTGGAGAGGGTGAATTTTAAACAGTCTTAAAGGATCGATGAGCATTGTCAGAGAGAAGAAGGATGTTCCAGCAAGAGGAACCAGCAAGTTCAAAGGCACAAAGCTCCAAAAAAGCAGTGCACTGGAACAGTGTGTATCTCAGGTAGCCTACAGTTTAGATGTGTTTCAGGGAAATAAGAGGCAGAACTCTGGTATCATTCCCAGAACTCTGTGGTACAGAAAAGGGAGGCTTCTGGTTTTAGTCACTAGCATTTTGAGACCAATACTGGCACCATGTTTTCCTTTTCTAGACCACATGTGGACCTCCAGAGTCTCCTGTGGTTTTGCTCCATGTATTTCTCTAGCCACAGAGATCAAGAAAAAAAAATCCATAAATATTTGCTACAGGAAGAAAGATTCAGAATAAAGGTGACCATTAAAGAATGTGAATGAACACAAAGTCTATTGCTTAAACAAGATTATCTTTTACTTGTATCTGGGTTGGTGATACGATTTATACAATTGTATCTGGGTTGGTGATACGATTTATACAAATAGGATGGCAAATTTGGGCCTTGTAAGGATTGTTCTGTGGCTCTGCTCAGTGTGATTCTTTTTTTTTTTTTTTTTTTTTTTTTTTTTTTTTTTTTTATTTTTGGGACAGAGAGAGACAGAGCATGAACGGGGGAGGGGCAGAGAGAGAGGGAGACACAGAATCGGAAACAGGCTCCAGGCTCCGAGCCATCAGCCCAGAGCCTGACGCGGGGCTCGAACTCACGGACCGCGAGATCGTGACCTGGCTGAAGTCGGACGCTTAACCGACTGCGCCATCCAGGCGCCCCAGTGTGATTCTTTTCTAAGGTCCAGGGAGTAAAGTTGTCTCAGGATTAGAGGATTATTTGCTTTTACTGCCTGGAATATGTACTGTCACAGTTGATCATTTATACTTTGATGGTATTCAAGTGCTGATGTATTTAAGATCTTAATAGCAAAAGTAAAAATAAAAGAATATTTACATAGCTCATAAAAGGACAGCCTGTGCTTCCTTTGTGCATTTTACAGCTCCTCATCACCATGCAGAGTAGATTCCATGATGCACTAAGTTTTATATTATCTCTGACTTGCACCACAGTCAAATGACCACCCTGGCTTTAAAACTTCTTGAAGCAAATCACCCATTGCCACTGATACTAAAATGAAACTTCTTCCTTAAATTCCAATAAATCCTCCAAATGTTATGCAAATTGAAAAATACCCCTGTCAAAAGACTGTCAGATAACACCTCTCATTCCCAAGGACTATTTGTAAGCATACAGAAACATCCAGAAAGAAGTAATAAATTGTTCTAGTACACTGTTCTGGCAGCCATTAATAAATCAATATGAAGGGGAGTTCTGAAGGGCAAAATGTTGCTGTCGGTGGGTGTCCGATTTAATTTTTCTCTAAATTAATATTTCGAATATGATAAGTGAGCTGGCAGGAACAGATTTCATGATTAATTCTATGGAGTCAAAAATGCTTTGATGGCACTTTAATAGCTGCTCCACTGATCTAAAAGTGCCTGAAACGGGCTCACGTGGGCAAGCTCACAAATTGCATGATAATGTGGATCCCACCCAAGGAGGAGATTTACTTTTTATTTTCAAATCTCTGGCATACCTTGGGATAGATGTATTTCATCATCCAGGCAGAGACATTTTTATAGCATTGTGAGCCATGACTGAATGATACATGTGGTATGAGTGAGCAAAAAGCGCCATTAGAACCCTTCTGTAAGTCCTGTCTTCCACAAGCCACATAAATCAGCTTACAGAGGAGTCATTGCTCCCCTGAAAATGAGGATTCCCACAATAAAAATACCCTATTTCCAAAGGGCCAGTGAGCTACATACAACTTGAGCTCATGAATGAGAAACAAGAACGGATCCTGAGTGCTTATTTTAGGGTCAACACTGACCTGTAATTATTGCTATCATGATAGGCCTATGTTTACATGAACTGGGAGGCTACTACTGAAATTCTGTATTTGTTGAGTTTATTGAGTGCATCAAGAGTTTGGTAAAATTATGCAACTTGAAGGATATAGGGCAGCAGAATAACCACACTCATGGAGCTTGTATTCCAGCTTAGGAGGCAGATATATTAACACCTATACAGAAGGGTTGAATGGAGAATTGAACAAAGTGCTTTGGAACCATATGGGAAAACAGAATTATTCTGTCTTTAGCTCCTATGTTTCTTCTCAGTCTTAAAGATGAATAAGACTGTGATGGGGTTATACAGGTATTTTAAGTGGAGAAAAGCATAAAGGTTTGAAAATTCTTGGCATATTTGGAAACTAGTAGGAAATTCAGTGCGATGAATTCACAGAGGAAAGGAAGCAAGACTGGAAACTTAGAAGTCGGTGTAGGGTTTTCAATGTAATGTGAAAATAAGCCATATTCCTGGTCAGTGGAAAATCACAAATGGGTTTTTAAGGAGGTAGGATCATAATACACACTTCAGAAAGATTACTATGGAAGTTTTAATTATGTTGGGAAATCCGAGTTTTATCATTAATCCAAATATCTGCTTTGGACAACTGATTAAAAGTCCCATTCCCCAACTTAACTGGAAGAGTAAGTTTGTGGGGAAGCTGAAAAGTTTAACCATTGGCTAAATTGTATTTCATGGGCCTATAGAATATTAGAGAGGCCTCAGAATTCCTTAGGCATGTGCATATACGGATATGAGGCTCAGATGAAAAATCTTGGTTGTAGACATATGTTGGAAGTCACCAGTGTGAATGAGATCATGTAGGGAGAGGAGGTAGAGTGAGGGGAGAAGAGGTCTTGGCCTAAGCCCTGAGGAACATCAACATTTGGAGATGAACAGGAGAAGAAAAGATTCAAAACAGAGGGAAAAGGAAAGTAAGAGAGTGTTTCAAAAAATAAGAGGTCTGCGGGGCGCCTGGGTGGCTCAGTCGGTTAAGCGTCCGACTTCGGCTCAGGTCATGATCTCACGGTCCGTGAGTTTGAGCCCCACGTCGGGCTCTCTGCTGACAGCTCAGAGCCTGGAGCCTGTTTCAGATTCTGTGTCTCCCTCTCTCTCTGGCCCTCCCCTGTTCATGCTCTGTCTCTCTCTATCTCAAAAATAAACAAGTATTTAGAGGAAAAAAAAAAAAAAAAAAAAAAAAAGAGGTCTGCAAGGCACACCTGAGTGGCTCAGTCGGTTTAGCAGCTGACTTCAGCTCAGGTCATGATCTCATGGTCTGTGAGTCCGAGTCCCCTGTTGGGCTCTGTGCTGACAGCTCAGAGCCTGGAGCCTGCTTCAGATTCTGTGTCTCCCTCTCTCTCTGCCCCTCCCCTGCTTGCTCTCCGTCTGTCTCTCTCCCTCAAAAATAATAAACATTAAAAAAAATAGTTTCTGCAGCTTCAAATATAATCTAGAAGTATGAAAAGAACTAAAACATATTTATTAGAATTAGCCACAAAGGGAGTGATGTGGCACACACATTAAGGTTTGGTAGAAGTGGAATCTAGAGTATAATAAGTAAAAGAAAGTGTTAGAGCTAAAGAAATTGTGAATATAGACAACTGTTTAAAGATTATTATTTTTAATTTTCTTGAGAATTTTCTTTTATGTTTTAGTTTAATATTGTTTTGTTTTGAGTAGAACACTAAAGATTTGGAGATTTGTATTTATATTTGAGAATCTTTTTACAAACTTAGATTTGAGCCTTTTATAGTATAAAATGTCACTAGCTTATTGGCTATTAGTTCAAGCTCAAAATTTTACTTAAAAATATTTTTTATAGAGAATTCTACAGGGAACACCTCCTTATAGGTACCCAGAACTTGCATTACGGTTTTCTTTCATTAACTTCCAAGTACATCACAACCACCCCCAAATAAATGTTTTATTATTGAAGTATGCATTTTGAGGCTCCCAATATAGAGATATGTCTTGGCCGAGAACTAATTTTTCTGAGTGTGTTTGTACCTTCAATGTGGATGAATAAAAGTGGTAAGAAAATGATAAATCAATTCCTTTACTTAGAGTGTTTTGAATATAGGCTAAATTTTGAAGTTAGAGTACACTTGATCATAACAAACATGAAGGAAACACATTCTAATGTTCACTCTTCTTTCAAGAAATCTATGTACTATTTAATTAAAACTTTTTTTTAATGTTTACTTAGTTTTGAGAGACAGAGTGCAAATGGGGGAGGGGCAGAGAGAGAGGGAGACACAGATTCTGAAACAGGGTCCAGGCTCTGAGCTGTCAGCATAGAGCCTGACATAGGGCTCAAACCCACAAACAGTGAGATCATGACCTGAGCCGAAGTCAGGTCCTTAACTGACTGAGCCACCCAGGTGCCCCTGTACTATTTAATTTATATGATGGTTGGACAAACTTGGGTAAATATAATCCTATTACATCTTTTTTTTTTTAATAGGGAGGAAAAAAGAAAAACTAGTAGCTTTGATTAGGTCACCCACACTTAATTTTCTTTTTGTCTGCTTCTTGTTACCTTTTCCTTTCTTTGCCTTTGTTATTTCAAAGTACACATCAGTACGATTTAAGATTATTATGCATTGACATTAAACTTTGGCTATTAATATTCATTGGGATCCTTGAAAATTGATTAGTTAATTAAGTTCAAAAGATTTGTATGAGAAGCCTTTGTTCACTCTTCTGTTGTTCATTATTCTTCATATACATAGTATCATTCACTAATTTTTTCACTTCTCTCCCAAGGACCCCCAACAAATTATTACTTAACAATCTCCTGTATTTTTTTGTTTCACTGGCATTTCTAAGCTGTCTGGCTACAAATTTAAGTTTGTAAATTAATGAGTAAGGGATTCATATAAATGAATCCCTTGTTAGTTTTTAGTACTAACAAAAGTCAAATTTAGAGGTGAAAACTGTTTTTGAACTGTTTATTCAAGTTGGCTCTGACTGTTGATCATTATCTACCTCATATGCAGGTAGTATAGGGTGAGTTCCTATTTTTCTGTCATTTTGGTAACTGAAATTCCTCCATCCAAGCTAAATAAGTTCAAATGGTGTGTATAAGATACTACACCTAGCCACCTCTATCTGGCCATTGGCCACACAGAACACTAGTTTCTTCAGTTTTCCAGAGTTGTTCAGATTTATAATTACTGATTTATTCTGAATAGGCCCCTAAGAGCCTGAAGTGTCAAACCAGAATGCCAATTTATTAATTTACCTTTTAATGAAACTATCAGGTCCAGATATTGTTCTGATTTAGCACATTTTCCCATTTAGGACTTGAACTATCAGGATGATCTTCACAATCATCATCAAAACTTGCATGAAAAATTGCATGTATACATCAAGGTTTTTTCCTTGTGGACAGGGCCAAAGCTTTAATCCCAAATTTTATTCCCAATCCCAAAATTTATTCAATAGGTAACTCCAAGTGAAAGCAAATTCTTGAAAGATTTCTTGACAAGCCTAGAATCAGAAAAAAAGGAAGGTAGTAAGAAAAGGTAAATGTTTAGTGGTGCTGGTATTATAAGATTCAACTTCCAGGGAAGACAGACCACTGTACCTAGCAAGGAATCTTCCTCCCCCAACAGATTTCCATGTATATACTCCAAGTGTTTAGTTTTGAGTTATATCTTCTCTAAGGCTTACATGGTCATCCATCTCTCTTCTGTTCCAAAGTCTTTCTTGACATATATTGCTATCTTCAGTCTAGTTGTGTTAAATTTTTGTAAGCCTGAGATCTCTTCAATGTGTTAAAGGTGATATTGTTAGCTGATTTATTGGATATTGGTTTTATATTTTCAATTTCAGAAGACAGTCCTTATTGTCTTATTTCTACAATTTGGCAGAGTTAAGAGAAGTCAAATCATCATAATATCAAGGTACAGTCAGCATGAACATCAAGTTTTGTTATTGGATTATGAGGCAGTCTTTTGGAAATTAATTTCTCCACAAAGAAAAAAAGTACATCTTTGATCAACTCTGCTCCTTATTTTGAATTTATCTATCCACTTGTTCCTAAAGTAGTCCTGCCAGATGCTTATCAGTTTTAATTGGTTTTAAAATGTCCTTCCTTTAATAGAAATTCAGATCCAGGAGACACAGAGATAAATCCCAACGAAATCAACTCAAGGAAGTTCACACTAAGACACATAGTAATTAGAATGGCAAAAAGTAGTGACAAAGAACTTTAAAAGCAGCAAGAGAAAAGAAAACAGTTACATACAAGGGAAACCCCATAAGGCTATCAGCAGATTTTTCAACAGAAACTGCAGGTCAGAAGGGAGTGGCAGGATAATTAAGTGCTGGAAGGGAAGAATCTGCAGCTAGGAATATTCTGTCCAGCAAGGCTGGCGTTCAGAATAGAAGGAGAGATAAAGAGTTCCCAGACACACAAAAGTTAATGGAGTTCATAATGACTAAACCAGCTCTAAAAGAGATCTTAAAGGGGACTCTTTGAATGGAAAGGAAAGACCATAAGTGAGAGTAAGAAAAGCAGAAAGCATAAAAGCAGTAAAAATAAGCATATCTGTAAAAATAAGTCAAAAAGCTCAAAAAATTATGTAAAGTATGGCATCATATACCTAAACATGAGGAGGAGAGGAGTAAAGAATGGGTTCAGACTTAAGTGACCATCAACTTCATGTAGATTGCTTTGTGCATAAGATGTTATATACAAACCTAATGGTAACCACAAATAAAAAACCAGTAATAGATATGCAAAAAATAAAGAGAAAGGAATCCAACCATGTCACTAAAGAAAGCCAACTTATGGTGAAAAAAGAGAGCAAGGGAAAAAAGGAGCAGAGAAGATCCACAAAAACAAACCCAAAACAAATAACAAAATGGCAATAAATACATACCTATCAATAATTGCTTTGAATGTAAACGGACTAAAATGATCCAGTCAAAATACATAGGGTGACAGAATGTATTTAAAAAAAGACCCATCCATATGCTGTGCACAAGGGATTCACTTCAGACCTATGGATGCATGCAGTTTGAAACTGAGGTTATGGAAAAATATTTACAATGCAAATGGATGTGAAAAGAAAGCTGGGGTAGCAATTCTTATATAGACAAAATAGACCTTAAAACAAAGATTAACAGGAAACAAGAAGGGCACTATATAATTATTAAGGGGATTATCCAACAAGAAGACATAACAATTGTAAATATTTATGCACCCAACATGGTAATACCCAAATACATAAAACAGTTAATAACAAATGTAAAGGAACTAATCAATAGTAAGACAAAAATACTAGGGGGCTTTAATATCTCATTTATATTAACGGACAGGTCATCTAAACAGAAAATGAACAAGGGAACAGTACCTTTAAGTGACACACTGGACCAGATGGATTTGATAGATATATTCAGGACATTCCATCCTAAAACAGCAGAATACACATTATTTTCAAGTGCACATGGAACATTCTCCAGAATAGATGGCATATTAGGTCACGAAACAAGTCTCAACAATTTCAAAATGATTGAAGATATACCATGCATCTTTTCTGACCACAGTGCAATGAAACTGGAAATTAACCACAAGAAAAGATCTGGAAAGACCACAAATATGTGGAGGTTAAATAACATGCTACTAAACAATGAATGGGTAAACCACAAAGTCAAAGAGGAAATAAAAAAATATTTGGAGCCAAATGAAAATAACAACACAACAATCCAAAATCTTTGGGATGCAGCAAAAGTGGTTCAAAGAGAGAGTTTATAGCCTACTTCAAAAAGCAAGAAAAATCTCAAATAATCTAACCTGATGCCTAAAGGAGCTAGAAAAAGAATATACAAAACCCCAAAGGGTTTTTGGAAGGACAGCAGAAAGAAGGAAATAATAGAGAATTGGGCAGAAATAAATGATAAACTAAAAAATACAATAAAACAGATCAATGAAATCAGGACCTGCTTCTTTGAAAAGATAAACAAAATTGATAAACCTCTAGCCAGACCCATACAAAAATTATGTCAACAAATTGGTCAACCTAGAAGAAATGGGTAAATTCCTAGAAACTATATAACCTCCCAAAACTGAAACAGAAAGAAATTTGACCAGACTGATTACCAGCAATGAAACTGAATCAGTAATCCAAAACTCCCAGTAAATAAAAGCCCAGGATTTGACAGCTTCACAGGTGAATTCTATCAAACATTTAAAATAGAGTTAATATCTATTCTCTTCAAACTATTCCAAAAAATAGAAGAACAAAAACTTCCAAATTCATTCTATGACTCTAGCATAGAGTCCAAGACCAGATAAAGACACCACAGGAAAAAGAACTACAGACCAGTATCTCTGATGAACATAGATGGAAAACTCCTCAACAAAATAATAGCAAACTGAATCCAACAATACACTAAAAATTGGTTCATCATGATAAAGTGGGACTTATTGCTAGGATGCAAGGTTGGTCTAGTATTCACAAATCAACCAACATGATACATAACATCAAAAAAGAAAGGCTAAACCATATGATCATTTCAATAGATGCAGGAAAAGCATTTGACAGAGTACAACATCCATTCATGATAAAAGCTCTCAACAAAATAGGGTTAGAGGGAATATAACTCAATATAATAAAGACCATATATGAAAAACACACAGGTAACATACTCAATTGGGAACATACTGAGAGCTTTTCCCTCAAGGTTAGGAACAAGACAAAGATGTCCATTCTCACAGCTTTCATTCAACATGGTACTGGAAGTCCTAGCCATAGGAGTCAGACAAGAGAAAGGAATAAAAGGCATCTAAATTGGTAAGGAAGAAGTAAAACTGTCACTATTTGCAGATGACATGATACCCTATAAAGAACACCTGAAAGACTCTACCATAAAATTACTAAAACTGATAAATGAATTCAGTAAGTTCACAAGATATAAAATCAATGCATTGAAATCTGTGGCATTCTTATACACTAGTAATAAAGGATTAAAAAGAGAAAATAAGAAAACAATCTTATTTGCAGTTACAACAAAAACAATAAAATGTCTCAGGATAAACTTAACCAAAGAGGTGAAAGACCTGTACTCTGAAAACTACAAAACACTGATGAAAGAAATTCAAGGTGACACAGTATGGAAAGACATTTCATGCTCATGGATTAGAAGAACAAATATTCTTAAAATGTGCATACTGCCCAAAGCAGTCTACAGGTTTAATGCAATCCGTATCAAAATACCAAAAACATTTTCCATAGAACTAGAACAAGAGTCCTAACATTTGTATGGAACCACAGAAGACCCTGGACAGTCAAAGCAATCTTGAAGAAGAAAAACAAAACTGGATGTAGCACAATTCCAGATTTCAAGTTATATTACAAAGTGTTAGTAATAGAAACAAAGGTACTGGTATAAAAAATAGACACACAGATCTGTGGAATATATCAGAAAACCCAGAAATAAACCCAAAATTATATGGTCAGTAATCTTCTACCAAGGAGGAATGAATACACAATGGGGAAAAGGCAGTGTCTTCAACAAATGGTGTTGGGAAAACTGGACAGGAACATGCAAAAGAATGAAACTGGACCACTTTCTTTCACCATAGACAAAAATAAACCCAAAATGGATTAAAGACCTAAATATGAGACTTGAGATCATAAATATCCTAGAAGAGAACACAGGCAGTAATCTCTCTTACATTGGCCATAGCACATTTTTCTAGGTATTTCTTTTGAGGCAAGAGAAACAAAAGTAAAATTAAATTAGTGGGGTGACAAAAACAAGTTTCTGCTTAGCAAAAGAAACAATTGACAAAACTAAAAGGCAAACTATGGAATGGGAGAAGATATTTGCAAATGACATATCCAATAAATAAAGAGTTAGTATCCAAAATATATAAAGAACTTACAAAACTCAGTACCCCCCAATCAAATAATTCAATTAAAACTGGGCAGAAGCTATGAACAGACATTCTCCAAACAGACATCCAGATACCTAACAGATATGAAAAGATGCTCAACATTGCTCATCATCAGGGAAATGCAAATCAAAACTACAGTGAGATACTAATGAATACCTGTTAAAATGACTAAAATCAACAACACAAGAAACAACAAGTGTTGGTGAAATGCGAAGAAAAAGGAACCCTCTTGCACTATTGGTGGGAAGCAAATTGGTGCAGGAATTGTGGAAAACAGTATGGAGCTTCCTCAGAAAACTAAAAATAGACCACGCTATAATCCAGGAATCATGCTATTGGGTATTTAATGCCAAAATACAAAAACACTAATTCAAATGGATTCATGCACCCCTATGTTTATTGCAGGATTAATTACAATAGCCAAGCTATGCAAGTAGCCTAAGTGTCCACTGATAGGTGAATGAAAAAAAGAAAAAAAGTATTATATATACACAATGGAATGTTATTCAACCATAAAAAAGAATGAAATTTTCCCATTTTCAATGACACATATACAGCTAGAGAGTATAATGCTAAATGAAATAAGTTAGAGAAAGACAAATACCGTATGATTGCACTCATATGTAGAATTTAAAAGCAAAACAAACAAAGTTTAAAAAAAAGAGAAAGCAAAAAACAGACTCTTAACTATAGAGAACAAACATATGGTTCCCAGAGGGAGATGAGTAGGGGATGGGTGAAATAGGTGAAAGGGGTTATGAGTACACTTATCTTGATAAGCACTGAGTAAGATATGCTATTGTTGAATAACTGCATTGTACACCTGAAACGAATATACCACTGTATGTTAATTGCACTGGAATTAAAATAAATAAAATCTTCTTCCAAACATATAATACACTCTACTATTAAAATTTACCTATCAAAAAAATCAAGTAGTCTTTCCTTCTACATTCATTGTGTTTATTATACCATTGTTATTTGTTTGTTTGTTTGTTCCTGAGATAATGTTTGATTTCTTAATCTGCAGCCTTCTTTTCTATTATATATATTTAAAGTTATACATTTTCTTCATGTACAGTTTTGGCTACATCACATATGTGTTGTTAAGTATTATTATTATTATCATTGAATGCAAGTATTTTCTAATCTCCATTATAATTTTTTCTTTGATTTGTGGATTACTCAGTTTATTTCTTAACTTCAAACATATGAGAAATTTATAGTTATCCTTGAATTAATTTCTTACAGTTTCATTATGGTTAGGGAGTATTGTGGTTAGAGATAATGCTGTCTAGAATTCAATCCTTTGAAAATTTTTGAGAGTTGCTTTATATGTCAACATACATAGATTTACAAAAATATCACATTGCTGCTTGATGATTATTTACATTCTACAGTTGTTGGAAGCTATATATTTATCTGTAGATCAAGAGTGTTAATAGTCATCAACTTTTTTCCATCTCTGCTCCTATCTTTTGCTGCTGTTTCTAGCAATTACTGAGAAAATAATATTAAAACCACTTAATTGTGACTGAATTTGTTAATTTCTAGGCATATCAGTTTTACATTATAAATTTTCAGAATATTATATCAGGTGCAGTAAGTCTAAAATTGTAAATCTTCCTGGTGAATTTATACTTCTTCCATTATGTGGTGAAACTCTCTCCAGTGATTTTTGCTTTAATATGTATTCATTCATTATTTGTATAGTAATCACAGGATTCTTTCAGTTATTATTTAAAGGATCTATCTTTTTTCTATCATTGTACTTATATTTCTATATCCTTAGGTTTTAGCAAAAGGCATAATTAAATTTTTTCTTATTTTACAATTATCTTTTCTTTTTAAATTTTTTAAATGTTTATTTTTGAGAGAGACAGAGAGACAGAGCATGAGCAGGGAGGGGCAAAGAGAGAGAGAGACACAGAATCTGAAGCAGGCTCCAGGCTCTGAGCTATCAGCACAGAGCCCAATGCAGGGCTAGTACTCATGAACTGCAAGATCATGACCTGAGCGGAAGTTGGATGCTTAACCAACTGAGCCACCCAGGTGCCCTTAAAATTGTCTTTTAACTGAGCATTTATGCATTTAAATTTACTGTAATTGATAATTGGTTATTATAATTTTTAAATATAATAGGCATGGTGTCCAAAAAAAAAAATAGAAGTCCTATGAATGATTGCAATTGTTTAAGAGATAAATAAATAATTATTACATAAATTATTTTTGTATTTTAAATAGTAATTTATATATTATGAAATTTTATGCTATAATTATACCTAGATGCTTTATTAATAGTTAAATATAGGACTAATTTTGATTATTTCTAATAATTTCATTGCAAGATTAAAATTACATCTTGAACTGAAATATTTAGAAATATTTGTAACAGTGAAATTGAGGTTTGCATTACATTAAAGGGTTTTGAGATTACATTTCCATTTGCCAATTTTTTTAAGTTACAATAGCAAAGTTACATAAAAGGCAGGAAGAATTATATAAATACTTAATTTTTAAGAATAAACATTTTTTGATCTTTTTTCATATGCTGTTAAGATACTTATTATCTTGGATCCTAAAAACAGATAGAAAAAAGGCAAATGTTTCTGTGAAGTTTCTTCACATTTATAAAACTCTCTCTAATCTAAATAGTGCGCTACTGGATAGGGCAAATGATAAGATAAAAACATACCCCATGAGTCCTAATGCTAATTCTACATTGCTAATCTCTTCAAGAGGAAGGTATTTTTCTCTGCCTAAAACATAAAAATATTTCCATTCTCACATCTGGTTTTAACATATTGGGATAAAGACTCACAGTTCCCACTTTCCATATAAAAAACATTTAGAAGAAAAAGGAACAAAATATAAGTGGACCTTTAATGAAACCAGAAGTTAAACAGTATTTGAATGTTTCAGGAAATACTACCAGCTGTAGTGGGTCTCACAAATAGCACTGGGATAATGATGCAAGGAAAAAAATATGGGTGCAGAACTCAGAGAAAGCCAAAAGTGGACTGTTCTTCCAAGGTAAAGTGCATACCCTAAGGACAAAACCCATTAGAAACAGGAAGGGCATGATGGAATCATTCCAGTATGCCCTGTTAGTCTGGAGTTCCAAGAAGTTTGAGTGTGAATAAAAGTTTGTAGGAAGTAGTATATCAGTGATGGAGAGGGAAGAGAAATCTTGGATTGTAAGAAGTATCAACTGCCAATATGGGTTTGTTGGGAAATATTACAGGAACTCAAAATGCTTAGTGTCTCAGTACATAAGATCTGCTGCTAGTCTGTAATACAGACCTGGCACCCTTTCTCAGTGAATCTCCTAAGTAGATGCTCTAAGAGGAAGTCATCTCACTGAAAGAAATCACAAGAATGAGTTAGAGAGGGAGGGAGGCAAACCATAAGAGACTCTTGAAAACTGAGAATAAACTGAGGGTTGATGGGGGTGTAGGAGGGAGGGGAAAGTGGGTGATGGGCATTGAGGAGGGCATCTGTTGGGATGAGCACTGGGTGTTGTATGGAAACCAATTTGACAATAAATTTCATATTTAAAAAAAAATAATGACCTTTGGTATAAATAAAAGTTGTCTATAGGAAGATAATATAAGAAACCATGAAGAAACTAAGAGGAAAATACAATGATAGATGAAGAATATTTTTATAAACATATTTCAGTGGGACAGGTAAAAATTGTAAAGAAATATATTTATATTTAAAAATTTATGGTATCAGTCAATAGTATAAAATAAATACCCCAAGTAGAGTTTCAAGAATTAAGATATAATGTTTCAAGATAATAGGAGATAAAATGTGAGTTTTTCAAAGCTCAGGAAATAAAGGGAAGAAAAAAACACAGATAAATGCAGTTTGAAATCAGTGCAAAGAAATGATACTGCTGAAAATCTAGAAGGGAGATAAAACATTTATGTGACTGGTGTTCTGCAAGAAGAAAGTAAAATAATGGGGCAGGAAAAATACATATATTACATTAAAATATTCTGTAAATAAAGACTTAAATTTATAGTTTGAAAAAGTAAACTGTATATTAGAAAGTATTTATCTAGTAAGACTAATACTAAGACCTTTTGTATTTCAATGAGAATGAATCCTTTAGGCAACCAGATAATGATCAAGTCACATATGGGGATAGTGAGTAATCAAATGTGCCCCATACTATTCATTGCGGGTCTTTTTTCCCCATTTCTAATTTAAGTTACACTTAGTTAACATATAGTGTAATATTAGTTTCAGCAATAGAATTTAGTGATTCATCACTTACGTTTAACACCCAGTGCTCATCACAAGTGCCCTCCTTAGTATCCAGCACTCATGTAGCTCATCTGCCACCCACTGGTCCTCCAGTAATTTGCCACCCTCCAGTCCTCAGTTTGTTTTCTATAGTTAAGAGTCTGCTTTGTGGTTTGCCTCTGCCTTTTTACCCCGCTATGAACATCTGTTTCATTTCTTAAATTCTACATATGAGTGAAATTAGATGGTATTTGTCTTTCTCTGACTTATTTTACTTAGCATAATATTCTCTAGCTCTATCTATGTCATTCAAATGGCAAAATTTCATTCTTATTGATTGCTGAGTAATATTCCGTTGAATATATAAATCACCTCTTCTTTATCCATTCATCAGTCAATGGACATTTAGGCTTTTTCCATAATTTGGCTATTGTTGATAATGCTGCTATCAACATCAGGGTGTGTGAGTCCCTTCAAATCAGTATTTTTATATTTTTTGTGTAAATACTAGTGCAGTTGCTAGATCATAGAGTATTTTTAACTTTTTGAGGAACCTCCATACTCCTTTCCAGAGTGCTTGCACCATTTGTATTCCCACCAGAAGTGTAAAGAGGGTTCTCCTTTGTCCACATCCTTGCTAACACCTGTTGCTTCCTTTGTTGTTAATTTTAGCCATTCTGACAGGTGTAAGGTGATACCTTATAATCCAGTTAAGAATTGGCAGAGGTTATGAATAGACATTTATACAAAGAACACATACAGGTGGCCAACAGACACATGAAAAAATGCTCAACGTAATTCACCATCAAGGAAATACAAATCAAAACTACAATGAGATATCAAATCATCGCAGGTCTTAATGCCAGAAATCAGGTGTGCAATGTCTAAAAGCCCACAGGAAGCAATATGTGACCCAATAATTTTATATCCATTTAAAATGTCATTCCAGTATAAAGATAATTTAAAACTTATTTGAATATTCTATAACTCAGGGACAATTCATTCCATGAGCATTTATTAAAATATAAATACTGATATAGTCACATTGGGGGTTAGGGCTACAAAATGTGGATTTGAGGCAGACCACAATTCAGTTCATAGCAGAACACCAGAGCTTTTGTTCAGTATCAATAAAAAATAAATTCTCAAAGAAAAACAAGCCAACAATAAAATTAATGAAGAAACTATAGTAAAATAGCTGCTGATGAGAATTGAATCCATTGAATTCTAGCACTAAGAGTAAAGAAGTGTGAAGATCATAAACCCTAACAAGATAGAAAGTGAGCTTAACAAATGTTATCTGGGAAGGGGATGGTGGAGAAGGTGGTGATCAGAATACTGATTTCTTCAATGTTTATAGAGAGGGTAGTAGGAAAATGATAATCAGAAATCAAATTTGAAATCAAGTAATCAAAAGATGGAGTTATGAGTATATTAAAAGTAATAAGGTTAACATTCAAAAGATATTATCTACTAAAATTGAGTACAGGAGAATATGAAAAAATATTAAATCCCTCATTATGCATATGAGGAAGAAGTAAATATTAAAAATAGTAAATAAATATCATGTACTTAATATGATATAAAGCTATACTTGTGAAAGTAAACATTAGTACTTTCTAGTTATAAACTTTACATTAGCTATTAATGTTAAAAATCCTCAGAAGGAAAATTAAAAACAAATATTGACAAAATATTCATAAAAATGGAAAACATTTAACATAAAGTTTGCTGATAAATAGGTCATATTGAAAAAATATTTTAATGTTTATTTTTAAATTTTGAGACAGAGAGGAGAAGGGGCAGAGAGAGAAAAGAAAGAGAGATTTCTAAGCAGGCACCATGCTGTCAGTACAGAGCCCAACTCAGGGCCTGAACCCACAAACCACGAGATCATGATCTGAGTTGAAACCAAGAGTTGGACACTTAACTGACTGAGCCAACCAGGGACCCTGGTAATGTCCTATCAAAATTTTTAACTTCACAAAATTTAATTAAAATGAAAAATTACTCCAATTATCTCAAAATAAAATTAACCTGTAAATTAAATATAAAAAATATAAAACCACTGCTTCAAAAAGATTAAAAGTAAAAAGATGATGAAGATATAACAAACCAAGGCAAACCAAAGAAAGCAGTGGCATGATAGTAATATCAAACAAATTGAATTAAGACATCTCTCCTATCACAGAAAAAAAAAAGAAGAGAGATGAAGAAGGCATTTTTATCATGAAACAGGGTTAATTCCAAATGAATATTTATAACTTGTAAATATATATGTATAAAATAAAGAAGTATCAACATTATATAACCAAAGGTACAGGAAATGCAAAGAATAGTCAAGAACACATTTAGATTATGTCATTTTAATTTGCTTGTCCCACTCTGTCACATACAAATGGCCAAAAAATAAGTAAGGATATGAGAGCCCTAAATCACATAAAATTTAATAATATAAATTTAATTGATATTCATTGGAGTTTTTACCCAGAAATCTAAAAACATGGTTTCTTTTCAAATGTGCAAGAAAGCAATCATAAAAATTGATTTTATGTTAGGCATCAGAGGAAAAAACTAAGTGTTTAAAAAAATACAGCAAGCATTCTCTGATTACAATGTTGTAATAAAACAAAAGTAGTACCTTTACTTACCAACTGAAAATTAAGAAAATTAAAAATCAAAATTTTTAGAGTCAAAGACTCAGTTGAAACCAAGGTTATAGAATATCTAGAAAATAATGATAATGAAGATACCATATGAGGAATAACAAAAGCCATGCTCAGATGAAAACTTACAGCCTGAACACATATTAATATAAGAAATAATTAAGATAGATTGAATTAAGTATTAAGTATATAGATATTGGTTCTCTTGCTGTAGTTTTTTAATTTTCTTTTTAGGCTATTTTTTCCTTTTTTGTGTGTTTTGGTTCTACTATTAACACTTCTGTTTAATCTGATATTTCTGCTATCATAGTTGTTTTTTAAATATTTGTTTATTTTGAGATAAAGAGCTCACGTATGGGGGTGTGAGTGGGGAAGGGTAGAGAGACAGAGAGGGAGAGAGAGAATCCCAAGCAGGCTCCACGCTGTCAGCACAGAGCCTGATGCAGAGCTCAGTCTCACAAACTGAGATTATGACCTGAACCTAAATCAAGAGTCAGACACTTAACCAAATGAACCACCCAGGAGCCCCCCTGCTATCATAGTTATTTATAAGAGTTTTTTCTTATTTAATGATCATTCCTGTTTGATAGCAGTCTATTATTATTTCATCTAACAAACATATTGGCTTATCTCTTTGAATATGTTAATGATTTTCTAATTTAAAAAATTTCTCTGCATGATTCTGTTTGTTTCATACTTTTTCTGTGCTTGTATTGTTCTCTGTATTTTAGTACAAAAATGTCCTCATATCTGGCAATCCTTGGCTCTTTGCTGATTTCAACAGTAAGAAACATAAAAGGTGATTTGAGATTCTGAACTTTTGAGGATTTATCAAATGAGGTTTTAATATGAGGTCACCGACTCAGCACTTATATTTGTGAACATAAAATGTCGGTTTTGTTATATTCTCTCTTTATTAATTGGAATGCTCAGAGTGATCTCTTCTAACTTGTCCCTAGAATTCAAGAATTCTGGAAGTTTTGTGTGAGAAAAAAGCTAGGGGATCTAACTTTCTGTGTACAACATTTACTTCACTTTCCTTCCTCCTCCTTTTCTCAGCATGGTACTGCACCCCAACAGTACTTAGTGTTCTTTAGAAAGAGCTTCATTTTTTTTAACCTTCAGAAGACAATAACCCTTTGGACTTGTGCTGCTTTATAGGAGATTTGGAAGGTAACTACTTCATAAGCAGCTTCCTGTTTTTGATACCACGTTTATCTCCATTTCCAGTAGTATGTGGTACAGCCAATTCCCGAGTTTTTGCAGTTGTGAAGTACAGTAAAACCTTGGATTGTGAGTACTTGTTCTTTGAGTATTCTGCAAGACGAGCAAACATTTCTAATACATTTTTAATTGATAAACGAGTGATGTTTCACAGTATGAGTAGTATGTGATGCCAAGCATCACATGATCATAACTGAGCCAATGGTTCTTCTCTCTCTCTCTGTCTCTCTCTCTCTTACCATGGATTTGTGGGTGATCGTCTCTCATGCTCGGATGCTCCATCTCAGGCTGCAGTGTTTGGCAGAAATCAGTGATTTTTCAGAATTAGATATTGGTTCTCTTGCTGTAGTTTTATAATTTTCTTTTTAGGCTATTTTTTCCTGGCACTAGTGTATTTTTTGTCACTTCAGAGCACCTATGGATAGTCCTTTGCTTTTCCATACAAGAGTAGGTTTAGGAATGTTTTGCTTCATTCTAGGTCAGGCTACTTGCAGATATAGACCCTTTCCTCTGCTGACTTATTGCTAGTTACATTAAATACAGTACATGACAAGAATTTATTAATACTGGACTATAGTCAACACCTGTGCGAGTGTATACAATGGCTCCCATGCAGAAAAAGGTTGAAAAGAAAGGCAGTAAGAAGAAGGAGGTGACTACGGTGGAAGTTAAGGAGGAAATCATTGAGAAGTGCAAATGAGGTATGCGAATAGACGAAATTACAAGATTATAAGAAGTCTGCATCTACATCTCATCTGTAGAGGAGGAGAAAAAAGCGAAGGAATCCCTCACTTCAATGAGATTAGGGAGATGTGTAAAATGTGGGAAACTACAAAATTTTGCAGAAAAGCACCACTCGAATGAGGCTGTAGTAGTGCAAGCAATGAATCTGTTTAACAGCAATACAATGTCACATTTATACAAAATCCTCAAAAGGAGGCAAAAGCAAATGTCATTGGATAAGTTCCCTGTTAAGTTTGCAGGAAAAGAAAAAATTCCATTGAGCCATTAGATACCAGTGATTCTGTTAGTGATAGTGAAGGTTGTCCTACACGATAACCCTCCTCTGGCTTGTCTCCCTCGCACCAGCCATGAAGGCTTTCAAAAGTACGTGCAGGTAATTTGTTTATTTTTCTTTATATTTTGTATTTTCTTTATTATTTTTGTATTATATTGCAGTATTGTAATCATTATTATATGAATATTTTTGGGTTGTGGAACGAAGCATCTGAGTTTCCATTATTTCTTATGGGGAAATTCGGTTTGATAGACAAGTGCTTTGGATTACAACCATGTTTCCAGAATGGATTATGCTTGCAAACCAAGGATTTATATATATATACATACATACATATACATATATGGAGAGAGAGAGATTATAAGTATACCAAATTATATATTATATCACATATAATTATATATTATTGCATCATATATATGCTGTATATACTGTATGTATATTGTCTATGTGATATTATATATACTATATGTAACATATATAGTAGCATGTTATATATTATTTATACTATATATTACATAGGATATTAATCATATTATATCATATACTATATACACACTAGCAGACTACCAAGTAATAAAGAGCCATAGTTAACACACAAATGTTTCTCATTAAGACATTAACTTTAGGTTAAATAAGCAAGATTGGAGTTAAGAAACACAACTTTTGACTGTTAGTTATTTGGATGTGTACTGCCCCCAAATAATACCAGCTCAAGCAGAAAAAAATATCTGGGTCATTTGACATGCCATCTTCAGTTTCCATAAATTTCCTTAAGTAATAATCTACTACATACTCTTTTTCTATACTTCTTGTCCACTAAACAGTGACATTTTTAGAACAGAATGGCTGTAACATCACATATAATGAAAAGCATTGTTCAATTTCATACATAATCTCATAATTTGCATCTAGTTATTTATACCACAGATGGGCAGATGACTTGGTAGTATGCTATATGAGAAAATAAGCTGCCTTCGGATATTAAAAATGGCTTGCTTCTCATAGAGATTCATTCCACTTAACCACAAAAGAAAGCCTATTAATTAGACTTTTGAATCCCATTAGGAAAAACAAATACCAATACTTAACTGCTCAAATATGACATGATGGAAAATTGCTAACATAATTAGATTTTTAATAGTGTTAATGACTCTTGTATCTTATTAATAAGAATTAAAACTAATGTAATACTATATGAAGAAAAATTGCCACTGTATGTTCTTCTACAGGGAAATGTAGCATGATTATGTCTATTTCCACATGAAGGGGTTTTAATTTTTATTCCCTTGCAGTTGTAATATAACTCACATGTTCCTTGGCTTAATATATTACCCCTGACATTATGTGACAGAAGGTCCTACAAGTACACCATTTAGGTCTGCAGTCTCATTAGATATCCTAAGTCAAGCATGATGTTGATTCTGGATGTAAAACTATACACACTGAAGGTTGAAATGTCTTTTCCCTGCCCTCTTTCTCTACATTTTTACAGATTAGCACTTTTTTCAAAGCCCTTGTTTCAACTCATTTTTCCCATTTATTGGCCAAATTACATTCACTGTTTATACCATGCAATTAATCTTTTTTTTTTTTTTTTTTTTTTTTTTTTTTTTTTTTTTTTTTTTTTTTGCATAGTCTCTCTCTTCTTAGTTACTCTATGGACATAAAAAGCATGTTTTATTGTCTAGTATGTCACATCAATTCGTTAAATAGCCAGTATTCATTTAGCATCTTCTTTATGTCCGTCATATTGAGGACACTGAGTGTAATAAGAGACATTTTTTGTCTATCTATCTATCTATCTATCTATTTTGAAGGAGTATGAGCAGGGGAGGAACAGAGAGAGGGAGAGAGGGAGAGAGAGAGAATTCCAAGCAGGCTCCATGCTGTCAGCACAGAGCCCAATGTGGGGCTAGATCCCATGAACCAGGAGATCATGACCTGAGCCATAATCAAGAGGTGGATGCTCAACTGACTGAGCCACCCATACACCCCAAGAGACATTATTAAGAAAATACATAATCCTTGGGAGGATATTGATTTTCTAAATGTTTTAGAATTTGGGTGTCTGAGTGGCTCAGTTGGTTAAGTGTCTGACTTTGGTTCAGGTCATGATCTCATCATTTGTGGGTTCTAGCACCATGTCAGGTTCTGTGCTGACAGCTCAAATCCTGGGGCCTGCTTCGGATTCTGTGTGTGTGTCTCTCTCTGTCCCTCATCTGCTAGTGCTCTGTCTCTCTCTCTCTCTTTCTCAAAAGAAATAAACATTAAAAATAAATGTTTTAGAATTATTTTTAGAAAATAAAAAGTACAAAATTAATATTTCTATGAGTTCCTCCAACTAGCTGAATTCACCATTACGGCTGCCACAAAGACAAATGGATGTTCATTTCCAAACTAGGCACCAAGAAGAACATCTGAGAAAACAGCCAATATTTGAGACAGGTGGCTTGCAAACCAATTTACAAACTCACCAAATACATACATATTATAAAATAATTAATTTAATGACATACGGTGTGACTTAGCATTTGTATTCATTCTCTCTCAGTACTGGCATGTCACTTTAATGTGATTCTATTATCAGGTAGACATCTACTACTCAAAGTATAGTCCTTGAACCAGCAATGTCAGCATTACGAAAGGGCTTCCTGGAAGCCCTTGGGTGCCACCCCAGAGATTCTGAATCATGATCTCTAGTTTAACAAATTACTCAAGTTACTCTTATACACAGTAATGTCTGAGAAGCATTGGTCTGCATTTGCTTAAATAAGGTGAAAGTCTTCTTGCACTGAAAAAGGGGAGGTGATGGTAATCCAGCTCAGGCCATCAAGAGCATAATGTTTATCTGAGAGCAATAATTCAGGCAGTGTTGTTCGAAACTGAAGTTTCTTAAGAAAGTAATCATCATAATGAAATAATTTGAAAATATATACAGTGGTTTTCCACTGTGGCTGTACATCTAAAATTGCCTGGGGAGATTTTTTTAAGTTGTTATTTAAATTCCAGTTAGTTATAATACAGTGTAATATTAGTTTCAGGTGTACAATATAGTGATTCAATACTTCCATGCAACACCCACAGCTCATCACAACAACTGCAGTGCTGAATCCATCTGGGGAGCTTTTTAAAATAAGAATCCTTTGGTCTCAACTCCAGAGAGACTCTCCAGAATCAGAGATTCTGATTTAATTTTTCTGGTGAGTTTTTTATGCATCAGGATTTTTTAAAAGTTCCATATGAGTTTTATGTGCAGCTAGAGCTAAGAACCATTGATAAAATACGAGAAGTTGTTTAGATAACTGGGTTTGAGGAAGAGAAAACTTATGTGGATGATCATAGAGTAGGTTAATTTTGTGTAGTTCTAGGAAGCAGAATGGGACACTTAATGATTTAAGACCAATATAAAAATAATGGTAGTTTGAGCATATGAAACAAAAATGGGCATCTTTGAGGGTACCTATTGAGTTCAGGTGGAAACTGCACAGCCAAAAGGCCTTCAGTGACACTATTGAACACTCATGCATTTAGCATTGTGCATTGGCTCAGTAGGGTACACGATTGCCAGATTGTGTTATAATAGAGTAATAATAAGTATATTTAATGAGCACTTTCTGTGTTGGGCACGTTACATGAATTACTAGATTTCATCCAACCACAATTCTATGAGGACAAGTTCTTTGAAACCAAGGCTTAGAGAATTGAAATAAATTGCTTGAGTTTCCAAGTTACTAACAGGAACAGGCTTCAAACCAGGACTTACCAGACCCAACATCCCATAATTTTAACCCCATACAGTTCTACCATGATGCTCATGGATACTCAATTCTATGATTCTTAGGTGTGCCATGTAGCAATCACTATACTGTTCACTTGAAGATCAAATTTAATGACCAGAGAGGCTTACTTAAGCAAACTACCGTAAATATTAAAGAATAGTTTTAAAATCACTTTTTTGAAACTTAGAAAACAGAATGTCATTGAGAGAACAAACCTGGGTTAAAGGACCTAGAATCTTAAAATAAGTAAGTAGATAGATAGATGATGATGATAGAAAGATAGATAGATAGATAGAACAAATAATAAAACTAGGCACTTTGCAATACCAATACGTTTTGTTACAATTCCTTTTGTCCCCCTCAGCTGTGATTGAAAGCATATTTGTTTTTACTCTCTCTTTTTAAAAATTGTAATCTATGTTTGTATTGCAGAACTAATTATGAGTCACCCAAGTGTAACCAAGGATTGCTGAGGGCTCCGGAAATAGGAAGAAGGAAATTCATTAACAAGTAATGGTGAGCTTATAGTTTCAAAAGGTCATTAGAAATGCTAAACCACAGAACACCATTGTCTGAGCTGGTACCATATCTAATCATTTATCAGTGCCAGGGTTCTGAACATTTGGTCATCATCAGTCTTCTTAGCCACCAAATAGAAAGTCAGCTGATTCTACACTATGAGCCTAGGGTTATAATGCTATCCTTTGTCTAGAATACACCAGCCCTTTCCTCCATTTCGAGATACCATGTTCAGTATGCATGTTAGGCACATGGCAGCCTGGGGATCTTCAGTTTTCAGCTTAGGTGTGAACCCAAGTCATCACCTTTACTCTTCTCTGTGAAAGAACACCATAAGCTGACTTGTCAAGCTTTCATAGAAGAATTACTTAAAATTTTTTTTATTTTAAAGAGAGAGAGCATAAATCAGGAGAGGGTCAGGAGAGAGAGAGAGAATCTTAAGCAGCCTCCACACTCAGCATGAAACCCAGTGTGGAGCTCGATCCCGTGACCCTGGGATCGTCACCTGAGCTGAAATCAAGAGTCAGACACTCAATTGACTGAGCCTCCCAGGTGTCCCTCATATGAAAACTTCTTAAAAACAGGTATGGTGTAAAAATGTGAATCAAAAGGTATATATTTTGTAATCAAAATGTGAATATTTTAGTGTTGTATTCCAATAACTGCAAGTACTCTTATTCAGAGACCTAGGATAGAATAGCATAGCACAGACAACCATTACTATAGAAAACTTTCTGGGTGTATGAGGGGATCAAAAGGAATTTATTTTAGTGTCATTTTCATTAAATAATTTCTTCTGGACAGTCCAGTACCACTAAGATGCAGAAGCAAGAAAAGCAGTAAAATTTTTTTTCTATAAAAAGCTAGATGGTAAATCTTTTAGACTTTGTGGACCATTAAAGTCTCTGCCACAGAAACTCAACTCTGTTGTAGTGAAAAGTAGCCATACAAAGTAATCATAAAAATAGCCATAGTTAGTATGTAAACTAATGGACATGGCTGTCTTCCAATAAAATTTTATTTATGGATCATGAATTTTGAATTTCTATTAATATTTACATAGCACAATATATTCTTCTTTTGATTTTTTTTCACCATTTAAAATGTGGAAACTACTCTCAGCTCATGGGCCTTACAAAACCATTTAGCTGACTACATTTCTCCCACAGGCTATAGTTTGCTTATACCTACTTTACTCTTCTAAGCACTCTGACTTCTAGAAGAGAAGTAAAATTGTCAATTTAATTCAGTAGATTGATTGATTTGTTAATTTATGTGTGTATATCAAGATGCTACCCATATTTCTTTCCAAAGGTGTTTAGAAATAAGAATTGGTAGTTAAATTATCACCTCCCTTATGAATTTTAGGATGTTTTGTTCTAGTTCTGTGAAAAACGCCACTGATATTTTGATGAGGATTGCACTGAATATGTAGATTGCTTTGGGTAATATAGACATTTTAACTGTTAATTCTTAAAATCAATGAGCACATAATATCTTCCCATTTATTTGTGTTGTCTTTAATCTATATGGAACCACAACCTCCTCCTGTCACAAAAAAAACAACAAAAAATCCAAAAATCCTGAATAGCCAAAGCAATCATAAGAAAGAAGAACCAAGCTGGGGGTATCATGCTCCCTGATTTCAAACTATACTAGTAACCAGAACAGTATTAGGATGCTGACGTGAAAACAGACATATACATCAATATAATAGAATAGAGAGCTCAGAAATAAATCCATGCACATATGGCCAATTAATCTATGACAAAAGAGGCAAGAATATATCAAGGGGAAAAGATGGTCTCTTCAATAAATGATGTTGGGAGAGTTGGACAGCTCCATGCAAAAGAATGGAACTCGACTACTATGTTATACCATGCACAAAATAAATTCAAAATGGGTTGAACACTTGAATGTAAGACCTAATACCATAAAACTCCTAGAAGAAAACACAGGCAATAACTCTTGGACATCAGTCTTCACAATATTTTTTGGACCAGTCTCCTCAGGAAGGGCAACAAAAGTTAAAATAAACAAATGGGATTACATCAAGTTAAATTGCTTTTGCACAACAAAAGAAAGCATTAACAAAACAAAATAGCAACCTAGCGGATGGGAGATAATATCAGCAAGTCATACATCCATAGTGTGTGTATATATACACACATATATATATATATAATTAATAATATTATATATTATGTTTAGTATATATATAACAAACCAAGTTTGCTTCCTGTATCTATGAGTCTGTTTTTGTGTTGTTTTCTTTGTTCATTTGTTTTGTTTTTTTTATTCCATATATATATATATATATATATGGAATATATATATATATATATATATTACATATATGTGTGTGTGTGTGTGTGTGTGTGTGTGTGTGTGTAGAGAGAGAGAGAGAGAGGGAGCTAATAAACATTTTTCAAAAGAAGACATACAGATGGCTAACAGACACATGTTCAAGTTCACTAATCATCAGGGAAATGTAAATAAAAACCACAATGTGATATCTCATTTTACCTGTCAGAATGTTTGTTATCAAAAAGACAAGTGTTGGTGAGTATGTGGAGATAAGTCAACTTAGGTATGCTGTTGATGAGAAAGTAAATTTGTGCAGTCACTATGGAAAACATATGGACAGTTCTCAAAAAATTAAAAATAGACTACCATATGATCCAGTAATTCCACTTCTGAGTATTTATCTGAAGAAAGTGAAAACAGCATTTTGAAGAGATATATGCTCCTCTCTGTTTATTGCAGCATTATTTACAATAATCAAGTTATGGAATCAGCCTAAGTGTCCACGAATAGATGAATGGATATAGAAGATATGGTATATATGAAATGAAATATTACATAGCCATAAAAAATGAAATCTTGCCATTTATGAGAACATGGATGGACCTAGAGGGTGCTGTGTGAAGTGAAATAAGTCAGACAAAGACAAGTTTCATATCTTTTCACTTACACATGGAATCCACAAAACAAAACTAATGAACAAACAAAACAAAAAAGAAACAGACTCATAGATACAGGAAACAAACTTGGTTATCAGAGAGGGGAGGAACTGGGTGCCAGGCAAAACAGGTGAAGGGGATTAAGAGGCACAAACTTCCAGTTATAAAATAAATAAGTCACGGGAGATGTAATGAACAGCATAGGGAATATAGTCAATAAAATAATAATTAACTTTGTATGGGGGTCATTTAATGATGTATAGAAATATCAAATCACTATGATGTACACCTGAAACCAATGGGATATTGTATATCAGTTATATGTCAATTACAAAATCATCATCATCATCATCATCATCATCATCATCATCTCACCTCCCTTGGGAGCAACCTGGTTTTGATTCTTGGCCAAAATAATAAGACACATACTGTAGTAAATAAATTTGGAATATAAAGTCCTGAATTTGAGTCACTCCTTACCCATGTGACTGAAAAATTACTTTATGTTTATGATTCTTAAACTCCATCAGCAAAATGGAAATAATGCTTATAATAAAGTGAGGAGCAAAGAAGATTCTCTGAGTAGATTATTTGTCATCTCTGGAATGCTATACAAAATATGCTTTGTTATTTTTAAATGTGGAAATGATACTAGCTTACATTTACAATTATAATAATTACAGTTCTTCCTATGGGCTAGTCATTGTTTTGGGGCTTTCCATGTATTGATTCATTTGATCCTCACAACAACCACATGAAATGGGGACTTCTGTTATTTACCATTTTACATATTTGCATATTAGGACATAAAGAGTTTAAGTGATTTACCCATGGTCTCACAACTAGTAAGTGGCAGAGGTAGGATTTGAATCCTGCACTCTTGCCCCTGAATCCATACTCTTCACTGCTACCTCTTTTGTTTCATATTATGGTCTAGTCAAGTGCCACACACTGTACTAACCATGTCACAAATGCTATGTAATGGAATGCTGACCATAACCTTTTGATGTGGACATAGCAGCTTAGTAGTTAAGTGTGCAGGCTCTGAAGATGGGCTTCATGGACTCAGTTTTCTTCTTCCCTACTTTGCGAGCAAATTACTTATCTTTATTTAAGTCTGATTTTACTGAGAATGATAGTAATTATAGGCACCTTTTGAGTCTTGTGAAGATCAAATGAAATAAGGCATGTAACATACCTAGCATTGTCCCAGCTTGCAATTTTATATCTGTTCAGTCACTCACTTGCTTACTCATTCATTTATTTCTGTTTCTTAAATAGTGGAGTTGACTAAAATTTAAATAATGCAAGCATATATTTGCATTTAAAATATTAATGCATATATTTTGTTTCCCAAAGTGGGGTATCTAAAGTATCTGTAGTGAGCCATAGGTGCCAATCAATAAGAAAATACTAATATAGAGGGTGACATAGATTTTGGCTTTGCTAGTTTGATGTTGTGATACATGCCTAAAAACCCATTGACGGCATACCTGATATCTAAATTTTTTTTATTTTGAACTTGACAGAGCACTTGAAAGATGCCTGCTTGAAGTTTAGTACTGAATGTATTAGTAAAAGCTTTCATTTATTGGCTTATACTTGATGATGTTACTTGATAAAAATAGAATTATGTAACAAGAGTTGCAGCATCTTGTGTTTTAACAAAGTATCTATGAAAAGACAAGTCCTGCAATATATAAGAAAACTTAAATGTATTTCTCAACATCTTTCCACAGATTATTCTTTAAGATGATTAGAATTTCCTACCTCTTGGAGGAACCTTTGGAATAACATATTTGGAAGACAGGTCTTGGTAGGTGATGAGAGAAGCTTTAGCTATGTGCTCTGGCTAATAACAGTATCATAATATTTTGCACACTTTCATTTCAGTCACAAATGGGAAGTAACTTAGAAGGATATGATACACATCTCTCATTTTACAAATGAAGAAATGAAGAAACAGGCAAAGTAACTTGCCTACAGTCAAACAAGCAGAGAGAAAGAGTAAGCCTAGAATCCAAGGATCTCATCTCCCTAATCCCACTTGTTTTCTACTACCATGTTCTCTCTTCTACATTTAATGATTTTACTGTCTTGCAAGCCCTCAGTAATTCAAATTTAAAAATCAAACTAAATGTATTCATTATTGAAATATTATAGGGTTCCTGATATAAACAGATCCATGAGGTTTATCTTTTTATCACATTTTAAAAAGCCTTTATAAGCTATAAAGCAGGTGTCGACCATTTTTATGAATTGCTTTATTAAAGGCATTCAATCCTATATTTTACTTATGTGATCTGCTAATTGATGAGAAAGATTGGCTATTTTAACTATTAGATGTGGGTTCATAAAACTGACACTTTTAAAGAAATCCATTCAATTAATTAACCAAAAAGTAGGAAAGAATATCCAATGGGAAAAAGACAGTCTCTTCAACAAATGGTGCTGGGAAAACTGGATAGCCACATGCAGAAGAATGAAACTGAACCACTTTCTTACACTATTCACAATAATAAATTTAAAATGTATTGAAGACCTAAACGTGGTCTTCAATATGGTGGTAGGTCTTCAATATGGTCTTTTATGTGATAGGAAACCATAAAAATCCTAGAAGAAAACACAAGCAATAACCTGACAATTTGACATTGGCCATGGCAAGTTCTTACTAGATAGGTCTCCTGAGGCCAGGGACACAAAATAAAAAACATTGGGACTTCATCAAAATAAAACCTAGCTGCACAGCAAAGTAAACAGTCAACAAAAATTAAAGGCAACCTATGGAATGGGAGAAGATATTTGCAAATGACATATCTGATAAAGGGTTTGTATCCAAAGTCTATAAAAAACTCATCAAACTCAACATCTAAAATACAAATCATCCAGTTAAAAAATGGGCAGAAGTGATGGTGAACAGACGCATGAAAAGATGCTCAACATCAACTTATCACCAGGGAAATGCAAATAAAAACTACAATGAGATATCACCTCACACCTGTCAGAATGGCTAAAATCAACAACACAAGCAACAATAGATGTTGGTGAGGTTGTGGAGAAAGCATAACCCTCATGCACTGTTGTTGAGAATGCAAACTCACCAGAGTGAGTGTAGCCACTCTGGAAAACAGTATGGTGCTTCCTCAAAAAGTTAAAAATAGAGCTTCCCTATGCACCCTGAGGTATTCACCCAAAGGGTACAAAACTATTATTTTGAAGGGATACATGTACCAGATGTTTATAGCAGTGTTAACTACAATAGGCAAATTATGGAAACAGCCCAAGTGCTCATTGATTGGTGAATAGATAAGGAAGAAGTAGGGTGTATATATTCAATGGAATAGTACTTAGCCATAAAAATAGAATGAAATCTTGTCATTTGCAATGATGTGGAAGGAACTAGAGAGTATTGAGCTAAGTGAAATAAGTCAGTCAGAGAAAGACAAATACCATATGATTTCACTCATATATGGAATTTGAAAAACAAATGAGAAAAAGGGAAAAAAAGAGAGGAAAGAAAACAGACTCTTAATTATAGAGAACAGGTGGTTATCAGAAGGGATGTGGGTAGGAGGAAGGGTTAAACAGGTGATGGGGACTAAGGAGTGCACTTGTGATGAGCCATGGGTGTTTTATAGAAGCATTGAATCACTACATTGTACACCTGAAACTAATTTTACACTGTATGTTAAACTGGAATTTAAACAAAAACTTAATAAAAGCAATAAAATATTGATCCTACGTTGGCATTTGGCACTTGGTGACTGGTTTTATATTTGAAATTTTTACTTCTATTGATTGGAAATAAACATTTTAAAAATCTAAATATCAGTTTGACCATCAGATCTTTAAGATGAGATTCTAACAATTTCATGTCTTTACAAAAAATTTTATATTGTATTTATTTTTTTTTGGGAGAGAGACAGAGAGTGAGTGGGGAAGGGCAGAGAGAGAGGAAGAGAGAGAATCCCAAGCAGGCTCTACACTGTCAGCATGGAACCTGATGTGGGTCTCAGACTCCCAAACCTTGGGGTTCAAACTCACAAACCGTAAGTTCATGACCTGAGCTGAAACTGAGTTGGACACTTAACCGACTCAGCCACCAAGGTGCCCTTAATTGCAGCTCTTTCATCCAGTAGTAGTGGCAATGCCAGGTTGGAAGAGAGAGTACCAAGGGCAGTCTCTGAAGTACTGAGAAAGAAAAGTGTTTGGCCAGACAGAGATCCAACATGGCGGATATAGGGGGACCTGAAATTCCCTTGTCACTTAAATACAGCAGTGTTGAGGCCAAAGGACTTTGAATTCCAAGACTCCGGGCTGCACAGTGACAGAGACGTCTGCAGGGACCCACAGTGACAACCTGGCGGGCCATAAGGATACTTCAATGAACAAATCAAAGCACACCTGGTGGAGGGTCCAAAACATCACTATGACTAGGGAGATAAAGCCACAAAGTGACCAAAGTCACAACAACAGAGAGCAAGGAACACACTCCAAAAAACACCTCCTGAAAGGCCAGGCCATGGACAGTGTATGGCCCCCTCTTTAATATAGTAGGGCTTGCAGGTGCAGGACACATAACAAGCTTTTAAAATACACAAGGGACAGAAAACTAGCCAAAATGATGAAACAGAAGAATTCTCTTCAAAAGAAATTCCAGGAAGAAATGGTAGCTAAAGAATTGATCAAAACAGATATAAACAATATAACTGAACAAGAATTTAGAATAATAGTCATAAGATTAGTTGCTGGGCTTGAAAAAAGCATAGAAGACAGCAGAGAATCTATTGTTCCAGAGGTCAAGGAACTAAAAATTAGTCATGGTGAATTAAAAAAATGTTATAAATGAGGTGCAAAATAAACTAGAGGTGGTGACAGTGAGGATTGAAGAGTCAGGAGAATAAGTGAAAAAGAAGATAAAATTATGGAAAAAGATGAAGCTGAGAAAAAGATAAGAAAATTCTAGACCACAGGGAAGAATTAGAGAACTAAATGATTCAATGGAATGCACTAATATCTGTATCATAGGAGTTCCAGAAGAAGAAGAAGAAGGAGGAGGAAGAAGTAGTAGTAGTGAGAGAGAAAAGGGCAGAAGGTGTACTTGAACAAATCATAGCTGAGAACTTCCTCAATCTGGGACAGGAAACAGACATTGAAACCCAGAAGGCACAGAGAACTCCCTTCAGATGTAATAGGAGTCTATCTTCTGTATGACATATCATAGTGAAACTGGAAAAATACAAAGATAAACACAGAATTCTGAAAGCAGCTAGGACAAACAGGCCTTAACCTACAAGGGTAGACACATAAGGGAAGTAGCAGACCTATCTACTGACTTGGCAGGCCAGAAAGAAATATTCAATGTGATGAATAGGAAAAATATGCAGCCAAGAATCCTTTATCCAGCAAGCCTATCATTCAGAATAGAAGGAGAGATAAAGGTTTTCCCAGACAAACAAAAGCTGAAGGAGTTCATCATCGCTAAACCAGCCCTGCAAGAGATCCTAATGGGGACTCTGTGAGTGGAATGTTGCAAACACCACAAAAGACCAGAGACATCACTACAAGCATGAAATCTACAGATTACACAATGACTCTAAATCCATTTGTTTTTTATTTATTTATTTTACATTTTATTTATTTTTGATAGAGACAGAGTGTGAGCAGGGGAGGGGCAGAGAGGGACACAGAATCTGAAGCAGGCTCCAGGCTCTGAGTTGTTAGCACAGAGCCCGACACAGGACTCAAACTCACAAACCGCGAGATCATGACCTGAGCTGAAGTCAGATGCTTAACTGAGTCACCCAGGCACCCCTAAATCCCTTTCTTTTAAGAATAACACTGAATGTAAGTAGACTAAATGCTCCAATCAAAAGACATAGGTATCAGAATGGATAAAAAAAAAACAACAAGACTCATCTATTTGCTGTCTACAAGCAACCTACTTTAGATCTAAGGACACCTTCAGATCAAAAGTGAGGGGATAGAGAACCATCTACCATCTATCATGCTACTGGAAGTCAAAAGAAAGCTGGAGTGGGCATACTTACATCAGACAAACTAGATTTTAAACTAAAGGCTGTAACAAGAGATGAAGAAGGACATTATATCATAATTATGGGGTCTATTCATCAAGAAGAGCTAACAATTATAAATGTGTGTGCACCCATTTCAGAAGAACCCAAATATATAAAACAATCACAAACATAAGCAATCTTATTGGTAAGAATGTGGTAATTGCAGGGGACTTTAATACTCCACTAGCAACAATGGACAGATCATCTAGGCAGAAAAACAATAAAGTATAATGCCCCTGAATTATACAGTGGACGAGATGGACTTGACAGATATATTCAGAGCTTTTTGTCTTAAAGCAGCAGAATGCACATTCTGCTTGAGTGCACACGGAACATTGTCCAAAATAAATCACATACTGGGTCACAAAACAGCCCTCAATAAATATAAAAAAAAATGAGATCATACCATGAACATTTTCAGATCACAATGCTATGAAACTTGAAATCAACCACAGGAAAAAGTTTGGAAAACTTTCAAATGCATGGAGGTTAAAGAACATCGCACTAAAGAATGAATGGGTCAACCAGGCAATTAAAGAAGAAATTAAGAAATATATGGAAACAAATGAAAATGAAAACACGACAGCCCAAAACCTTTGGGATGCAGCAAAGGGAGTCCTAAGAGGAAAATGCATTGCAATCCAGGCCTATCTCAACAAAAAAAATCCCAAATACAAAATCTAACAGCACACCTAAAGAACTAGAAGCAGAACAACAAAGAAACCCCAAGGCCAACAGAAGAAGAGAAATAATAAAGATCAGAGCAGAAATAAACTACAAAAAATCTACAAAAACTATAGAATCTACAAAAAACTATAGAACATATCAATGAAACTAAGAGCTAGTTTTTTGAAAAAAAATAAACAAAATTGATAACCCCTAGCCAGACTTCTCAAAAAGAAAAGAGAGAGGACCCAAATAGATAAAAATGGACTTATCACAACTAATGCCTCAAAAATACAATTATTAGAGAAGACTATTAAAAATTACATGCCAACAAACTGGACAACCTAGAGAAAATGGAAAAATTCCTAGACACCCACACACTACCAAAACTCAAATGGGAAGAAATAGAAAATTTCAGCAGACCCATAACTAGTGAAGAAATGGAATCAGTTATTAAAAATGTCCCAACAAGTAAGAGTCCTGGGCCAGATGACTCCCAAGGGAAATTCTACCAGACATTTATTTATTTATTATTTATTTATTTATTTTACTTAATTTTTTTTAAATAGTCATGTGTTATTTATTTATTTATTTATTTATTTATTTAAATATATGAAATTTATTGTCAAATTGGTTTCCATACAACACCCAGTGCTCATCCCAACAGATGCCCTCCTCAATACCCATCACCCACCCTCCCTCCCACCCCATCAGCCCTCAGTTTGTTCTCAGTTTTTAAGAGTCTCTTATGCTTTGGCTCTCTCCCACTCTAACCTCTTTTTTTTTTTCATTCCCCTCCCCCATGGGTTCCTGTTAAGTTTCTCAGGATCCACATTAGAGTGAACACATATGGTATCTGTCTTTCTCTGTATGGCTTATTTCACTTAGCGTAACACTCTCCATTTCTATCCACGTTGCTACAAAGGGCCATATTTCATTCTTTCTCATTGCCACATAGTACTCCATTGTGTATATAAACCACAATTTCTTTATCCATTCATCAGTTGATGGACATTTAGGCTCTTTCCATAATTTGGCTATTGTTGAGAGTGCTGCTATAAACATTGGGGTACAAGTGCCCCTATGCATCAGTACTCCTGTATCCCTTGGGTAAATTCCTAGCAGTGCTATTGCTGGGTCATAGGGTAGGTCTATTTTTAATTTTCTGAGGAACCTCCACACTGTTTTCCAGAGTGGCTGCACCAGTTTGCATTCCCACCAACAGTGCAAGAGTGTTCCTGTTTCTCCACATCCTCGCCAGCATCTATAGTCTCCTGATTTGTTCATTTTGGCCACTCTGACTGGCGTGAGGTGATATCTGAGTGTGGTTTTGATTTGTATTTCCCTGATGAGGAGTGACATTGAGCATCTCTTCATGTGCCTGTTGGTCATCCGGATGTCTTCTTTAGAGAAATGTCTACTCATGTTTTCTGCCCATTTCTTCACTGGGTTATTTTTTTTTCCGGTGTGGAGTTTGGTGAGTTCTTTATAGATTTTGGATACTAGCCCTTTGTCTGACATGTCATTTGCAAATATCTTTTCCCATCCCGTTGGTTGTCTTTTAGTTTTGTTGGTTGTTTCCTTTGCTGTGCAGAAGCTTTTTATCTTCATGAGGTCCCAATAGTTCATTTTTGCTTTTAATTCCCTTGCTTTTGGGGATGTGTCAAGTAAGAAATTGCTACGGCTGAGGTCAGAGAGGTCTTTTCCTGCTTTCTCCTCTAGGGTTTTGATGGTTTCCTGTCTCACATTCAGGTCCTTTATCCATTTGGGGTTTATTTTTGTGAATGGTGTGAGAAAGTGGTCTAGTTTCAACCTTCTGCATGTTGCTGTCCAGTTCTCCCAGCACCATTTGTTAAAGAGACTGTCTTTTTTTCCATTGGATATTCTTTCTTGCTTTGTCAAAGATTAGTTGACCATACTTTTGTGGGTCTAGTTCTGGGGTTTCTATTCTGTTCCATTGGTCTATGTATCTGTTTTTATGCCAATACCATGCTGTCTTGATGATTACAGCTTTGTAGTAGGGGCTAAAGTCTCTACCAGACATTTAAAGCAGAGTTAATACCTATCCTTCTCAAGCTGTTCCAAAAAATAGAAATGGAAAGAAAGCTTCCGGACTCATTTTATGAAGCCAACATTGCTTCAATTCCCAAACCAGACAGAGACCCTCCAAAAAAAGGAGAATTAGAGGCCAATATCCCTGATGAACATGGATGCAAATATTCTCAACAAAATACTAGCAAATCAAATTCAATAGCATATAAAAAGAATTATTCACCATGATGAAGTAGGATTAATTCCTGGGCTGCAAACTGGTTCAATATTTGCAAATCAATCAATGTGATACATCACATTAATAAAAGAAAGGATAAGAACCATATGATCCTGTCAATAGATGCAGAAAAAGAGTTTGACAAAATTCAGCATCCTTTCTTAATAAAAACCTCAGGAAAGTCAGGATAGAAGGAACATACCTAAACATCATAAAAGCCTTATATGGAAAGCCCACAACTAATATCATCCTCAGTGGGGAAAAACTGAGAGCTTTCCCTATAAGATGAGAGATGTCCACTCTCACCACTGTTGTTTAACATAGTGTTGGAAGTCCTAGCATCAGCAATCAGAAAACAAAATGTAATAAAAGGCATCAAAATTGGCAAAGAAGAAGTCAAACTTTCACTTTTCATGGATGACAAGATACTGTACATGGAAATCCCGAAAGACTCCACCAAAAGGCTGCTAGAACTGATACATGAGGTCAGCAAAGTTGCAGGGTACAAAATCAAGGTACAGAAATTGATTGCATTTCTATACACCAATAATGAAGCAACAGAAAGACAAAGAAACTGATCCCATTTGCAATTGCACCAAGAACCATAAAATACCTAGGAATAAACCTAACCAAAGATGTAAAAGATCTGTGTGCTGAAAACTATAGAAAACTTATGAAGGAAATTGAAAAAGACACAAAGAAATGGAAAAGCATTACATGCTCATGGATTGGAAGAATAAATATTGTTAAAATATCAATACTACTTAAAGCAATCTACACATTCAATGAAATCCCAATCAAAATTGCACCAGCATTCTTCTCAAAGGTTGAACAAACAATCCTAAAATTTGTATGGAACCACAAAAGACCCCAAATAGCCAAGTAATATTGAAAAAGAAAACCAAAGTGGGAGGCATCACATCACAATACCAGACTTGAGCCCCTACTACAAAATTGTAATCATCAAGACAGTATGGTATTAGCACAAAAACAGACACATAGACCAATGGAATAGAATAGAGAACGCAGAATTTGATCCACAAATATATGGTCAACTAATGTTTGACAAAGCAGGAAAGAGTATCCAATGGAAAAAAGAGTCTCTTTAGCAAACGGTGCTGGGAGAATTGTACAGCAACATGCAGCAGAATGAAACTAGACCACTTTCTTCCACCATACACGAAAATAAACTCAAAATGGATGAAAGACCTAAATGTGAGACAGGAAACTATCAAAACCCTAGAGGAGAAAGCAAGCAACAGCCTCTTTGACCTCAGCCACAGCAATTTCTTGCTCGACACATCTCCAAAGGCAAGGGAATTAAAAACAAAAACAAACTATTGGGACTTCATGAAGATAAAAAGCTTCTGCACAGTGAAGGAAACAATCAACAAAACTAAAAGACAACCGACAAAATGGGAAAAGATATTTGCAAAAGACTTATCGGATAAATGGTTAGTATCCAAAATCTATAAAGAACTTACTAAATTCAACACCCAAAAAACAATCCAGTGAAGAAATGGGCATAAGACATGAATAGACACTTTTCCAAAGAAGACATCCACATGGCCAACAGACACATGAAAAGATGCTGAACGTCATTCATCATCAGGGAAATGCAAATCAAAACCACACTGAGATACTACCTCACACAGGTCAGGGTGGCTAAAATTAACAACTCAGGCAATGACAGATGTTGGCAAGGATGTGGAGAAAGAGGATCTCTTTTGCATTGTTGGTGGGAAAGCAAACTGCTGCAGCTGCTCTGGAAAACAGTGTGGAGGTTCCTCAAAAAATTAAAAATAGAACTACCCTACCACCCAGCAATAGCACGACTGGGAATTTATCCAAAGGATACAAGAGTGCTGATTCATAGGGACACATGTACCCCAATGTTTATAGCAGTGCTTTCAATAGCCAAATTATGGAAGAGCCTAAATGTCCATCAACTGATGAATGGATAAAGAAGATGTGGTTTGTGTATACAATGGAATACTCTTTGGCAATGAGAAAGAATGAAATCATGCCCTTTGCAGCAACGTGGATGGAACTGGGAGGTATTATGCTGAGTGAAATAAGTCAGTCAAATAAAGACAGATATCATATGTTTTCATTCATTAACAAAGACCATGGGGGAAGGGAAGGGGAAGAAATAGTTATAAGAGAGGGAGGGAGCAAACCATAAGAGGCTCTTAAATACAGAGAATAAACTGAGGGTGGATGGGGGGTGGGGAGAGGGTGGTAAGCATTGAGGAGGGCACTTGTGATGAGCACTGGGGGTTGCATGTAAGTGATGAACCACAGGAATCAACCCCCAAAACCAAGAGTACACTGTACAAACTGTATATTAGCCAATTTGACAATAAATTATATTTTAAAACAAAAAGTGTTTTGCCAAGACAATGGATAGTGAGAGAGAAAGGAGGACTTTAGATACAAAATTGCAGACCTTTACAGGTTATTCCTTAAGGGAATAGTGGAAGTTATTGTCAAGGAAAGATAGCAGACTTTGGACAAGATACATATATTGATCTTTTAGCTGAACTATTGACTGAACCTGTAGCCTTGCTCGTGACAACAGTCACTCTGTTGAGAATTCTGATGCTGTCCCTGGTGTTGTAATTTCACATTATAAAACTGCAAATGGAAGCATCATCAGGAAATATAAAAGTGAGACGGATTAAAGGGAATTAAATTGTGAGCCTCAAGTCAAAACCAGAATGTTTAATGCATCTTTGACAATATTACACCTGATTTTCTTTTCATAAATGTGGTTTTTGGTATCTAGGTTTTTTTTCAAAGTTAATTAGTTTGATTTGTTCATCTCTGTGACTGTTTATGCACAACATAAATTGAAGTAGGATTATGGCCATATTACTGATTAATTTGGTCAAAATATATAGTGGAGTTAGATAATCATGCAAGCTGGAATAAACACTTCAAAGCCCTAGCTAGCATGTTTGCTGATGATACAAGTAACAATATAAATGTATTGTTACAAATGTGGAGGAGAAATATCCATTTTTTTGTTTTTGTGTGTGTATGTGTTACCCAACTGGAAAAGACAGAGGAATATTTCTTATCAGTCCCCCTATCCATCCCTTCATTCACACAGTACTTCCTAGAATGTTATTATGTGTATAGCTGTTCTATGGAAGCTGCAAGGATGAACGTAATGAATGGGACAATAGATATAATGTAGTAACTCTGATAGAAGTTAAATATGACAAAGACAAATATGCTGTTTTAATCACAGGTATGGTGAATATTATGGAAGTGGAAGTTCTGGTTGCTGTGAGGTGAGTTTGTGGCTTACTAGTTGCTCTTTTTGGTGAAGATATTTTGATTTTTCATATTCTGCATATCTTGGAGCTGGTAGGAGTTGCTGACCTTGTTCAGTTCCCCATTTCCACTGCCTTAACTAGTGTTTATTCACCTTTTGGGAAAAGCCATCCTCACATGAGGCTCATGCTATCTGGGTGGTCTCTTATCTAACCCTGCCCCTCCAACCTTTGAGATTTTGTAAATTGGCTCCTGCCTTAGTCTCCCCTTATACCCCAACTGCTGTTAGCTACTTTAGGTACTTTGAACATTTGCATGGTCATTTACCCAAATTTCTGACCCTTTCTTCTCTGATGACCTGCATTTCCATTCTTTGTTACCAGTCTATGGCCAGAAGCTTAGATGGTATAATTGCCCAGAGACGTTTTATCTCTGGAATATTAAGTTAGTGGCATTTGTTTTCACCATAACCATTCAGACATTCAATTTCCTTAGTGTCTTGATAATATATAACTTTTGTTCTTTAAATGCATCACAACATCTAGTTCCTAGCTTCAACCTGGCTTTAATTTCTTCTGTAGCCCTTGTGGACCTCATGATGGCATCACTTGAGCCTCTCTACTGCCTAGATACTCCAATCTCTCCCCCCTCTAACTGTAGTCTAACTTCTGTCCTACAGTAAAACCAAATTTTATCCTTTCAAGGCCACATAGAGTATACACGTTTGGGTCCTTATGGAACTTACACTCTATTATTTAACACTGGTGAAATTGCCTATACTTTAAAAGGATCCCTTCCACAATTTTTTTTTTCTGCTTCTTTCTTTACTGGCATTCTCAGCCTCTTTCATGGGATCTTATTTTTCTTGATATCTAAGCCAGTTTATCTTCTATTTCAATTTATCCTCCCGGTTGATCTTGTCAACTGAGACAAGTTCAATAGCCTATAAAATAGAAACACACAAATACACATTTGGCCTCAACCTCTCTCTGCATCCAATATCATTGTATTCAACTTCCATGATACTGTCTAGGAATATGTCAGTGACATCATTCCCCAAAGAGAATCCATCATTTCCCTTGTTCTACTTCTAAATGTATCTTATTCCTACATTCTCTATCATCCGAAACCACTATAATCCAAATATTATTTCTCAAGCTAGAAACATGAGAGTTGTTGAGTTGTTGCAGATTCCTCCTTTTATCTGCCCCTCTACACACATCCAATGTTTCAAAATAGCCCTGTGGATTATTACTCCTCAGTATCTCCTGAATTTGTCCACTTTTCTTCAGTTCCCATTCATTCTGTTCAAATTACCATCTCCTGCTTGAAATATTGCCATAGTTTCTTAAGTTAGTGGTGGATTTGAGTCCAGAGTGCTAATCATTACACTATGGAACCGAGGTAGACTTATGATAGAGATAGAGATAACTCCTAACTCTCATGATTATTTCCCCTATCTTCTGTACTGGTTATTATAAAATTAATGTATAATTAGCTACTATAAAACTAATACATAATTCTATTCATCCTGTAAGTCCTACAAAGATACCATGTAGTCAACAGGGTAAAGTCCCAACATAGTATTTTCATATAAAAATATCTTCTTTTTCACACCTTCATTTCTGATTTAGTAACCTCTTATAGTTCCCTACACCCCTAAATACTATAAGTTCTTAGTCATGGAGAAAATAGGATGTTCCTAGAAGTGCCACGCTATCTCCAGTGGTACACCAAATGGGCTTTGGAATCAGACTGTCTGAGATAAAATCCAGTATGTTTGACTTTGGACAAGTTGTCTACTTTTTACCCTCTATATAAAGATGATTATAGTAAATGTCTCACAGTTGCTTAGGAGGATTATAGATTTCCTCCTTAAAGCATGTAGCATAAGGCCTGATTTGTATTTGCTCAATTAAGATAGAAATAACAAACTAAGAAATATCTTCATGTCTTGATCCCAAATGCTCTTTCATCCTGGAGTCTCCTAATCAAATTCTGCAAAACTCACTTCAGATAACTTTTCTCTAGGAAGTCTTCCATGACCACTTCCATGACCACTTCCTTCTTATTTCCAAATTCATATAAACTCTCCCTTTCTTACACACACACACACACACACACACACACACACACACACCTATTATTGCACTTGTCATTACTATATTATAAGCATTTGCTTGGATCTTCACACACTCAACTGGCCAGTAGTCTTAAAGTGGACATCTGCATCCTAATTGTACAGCACTTTACCAAGCATGTTGTAGGTGGCTGGATAAATGAATATGGACAGAAAAAATAGAACAGTTCTTTTAGGTAATCCAAATCAATCTGTCCATATGGGCTACACTTGAATGTATCAGAATAAGAATAATTTATGTTCTTATTTTCATGTTGTCATGTATATGATCCTAAATTCTTACACATTCATTATTAAAAATAAATGAACTCAAGCTGAATACACATTTTAATCCTCTCCAGGATACTTTAGGTTTAATGAAATCCTGAAAAATACTAAATGATAGTAATAAAACAGTCTGTATTGTTGAAAAATAAAATAATAACAATTTGTAGTAATGTATGATTATATTAATAAACTATTTTTTTTATTCACGATTGACTGATAGTTCTCTTGGGTATTTCTGTGGTGGTCAAAGGGTAATACTCTCTGAATCCCTCTCTTTTATGGCTTGGTGATGATGAGACTTTGTGAAGCATAAGAGCCAAGGGCATTGAAAATGGGATAAGGTAGGGGGAAGGGAACACCTTTGTGTTCTTGCTTTTACATTGGTTCTTCTTTTACACAATTTTTTTTATAAATTGTCTGTAGAAGTGCAGATGCCAACTAAAAGGCAGCCTTAGTGTTAATGTCCTCTTGTCATTCTATTTTCTTTTGTTTAATTGAGAAGGAAGATGAGAAAACAGGATAGGTTCTCTATTATTTCATATGGTATATGTGGCAGCTGCAGAATAGCAGTGGTTGACAAAATGTTCAGTTAATTGAAGCCATGTAGTGGATATTGATGATCTTTCTACATTTAATGGAGAAATAAATCTACTGCTAGAGAAAAAAAATATAAATGGCTCTTTGGCTGATATATGTCCACACTATCCTCTTCAGGCAAATCAAAAAATAATAATTACTTTCCCAGATGTAATATGTTAATGCTTAATTGCACTCTACAGAGCATCTCAAGTTTAAGAAAAATAACAGTGTGGCTTATTCCTTGATTTTTAACTGTTAGATATAATGAAAACATACTGAGATAAAAACATTTAATTCACACAGAAACCTGTTGGTGACAGCAAAGTTACACAAATTCTAGTAGGAAGCTGTATATTCAAATGAGCCTATTCAAGCTTTCAAAATATTTGTAAAATAATGGACAATATAAGAGATATTTATTAAATGAGACTATTATAAATTTATTTTATTTTTTTGTAGTTTCTTTTAAGTATTTATACTCCCATTAGTTAGCATGCAGTGCAGCATTGGTTTCAGGTGTACAATATAGTGACTATAAATATATTTTAAAACTCTGGTTACTCTGTTTATATACTATTTTGAACCTATTGAAATTTTAAACATGTAATGGCTTGGATAAAAAAAAGATGTGGATATTTCTTGAAAATATCCAGTTCCTCTCAAACAAGGAAACATTTAGTAGGTCATAGGTAATGCCATGATTCAAAGAAAAAGACTTTCCAATGACAATAGAAAAAATGGGGTTGTAAGGCCTTAGTGTTGTATTGAACCCATTATAGTGACATTTTAAAAACTCAAAAATTCCCAAAATTGTCTTGAATTCCTCAATTTTATCCTACTTGGAAATACTATTTATGATTTAACTGATTTGAAAGTATTTCTTTGCCTACTCTTTCCCTGGCAATGAGACCAGTTAGGAAAATTTCTGCCGTTATACCATATCAAAACCAGGCACTAGGTCCTTAGTTACATGGCTCAAAACAGTTTATGAACATACATTAATGTGACTGAATTTAAAATTATATTAGCTAAAACCTCTCTTAATTCTGGATTCTCTTCAATCTATTATGCCCTGTTAAATTTTCTATTTATCTGGTTTCCTCTCTACTGTTGCCTCCAACACTTCTCTTTTCATTTCAGAGAAGCTTTCCTCCACACCATCTCTTTTGTTCTTCCCTTTCTCAAAGGTATCTCAACGTTCATGTCTTCACAGCCAACCCTCTCTCCTCCATTGCTCAAGCATATGTTCTAAACAGTTTTCTATGTGCTGAGGAATAGTATGAATCCTATAGGAAATTGCAGTAAAAATCACAGAAAGATTTCACTTCAAGGTATAACTCTGATTATCAGTATTTCTCTGTTTTTCTTCCCTTGACTCTTTATTATTATTATTTTTTAATATCAGGTGTAGAATTTAGTGATTCATCACTTACATACAACACTTGACGCTCATCACAAGTGTCCTCCTTAATCCCCATCTCCTGGTTAACACATCCTCACCGCCCAACCCTCCTCCAGTAACCATCAGTTTGTATTCTATAGTTAAGTCTGTTTCCAGCTTTACTGCTTTTTCTCTCTGCATATTTATTTGTTTTGTTTCTTAAATTCCATATCTTAGTGAAACCCTATAGTATCTGTATTTCTCTAACTGGCTTATTTTGCTCACCATAATACTCTCTAGCTCCTTCCATATCATTGCAAATGACAAGATTTCATTCTTTTTTGTGGCTAAGTAATATTCCATAGTGCATGCTATCTCTTCTTTATCCATTCACCAATCAGTGAACACTCAGGCTGTTGACATAATTTGGTTATTATAGATAACACTGCTATAAACATTGAGTACATATCACATATCCCTTTGAATTAATATTTTTTGTGTCCTTTTGGTAAATACCTTGGGGTGCAATTGCTGAAACATAGGGAAGCTCTATTTTTAACTTTTTGAGGAAACACCATACTGTTTTCTAGGGTGGCTACACTCACTCTGGTGAGTTTGCATTGTCACCAACAGTGCCCGAGGGTTCCCCTTTCTCCCCATCCTCACCAGCACCTATTGTTGCTTGTATTGTTGATTTTAGCCATTCTGACAGGTGTGAGGTGATATCTCATTGTAGTTTTGATTTGCATTTCCTTGATAAGTTGATGTTGAACATCTTTTCATGTGTCTGTTCGCCATCTCTATGTCTTTTTTGGAAAAATGTCTATTCATGTCTTCTGCCCATTTTTTTAACTGGATGATTTGTATTTTAGATGTTGAGTTTGATAAGTTTTTTAAATTTTAGATTTTTTAGATTTTTAAAATAAGATTTTTAGATTTAGATTTTGAATACTAACCCTTTATCAGATATGTCATTTGTAAATATCTTCTCCCGTTCCATAGATTTCCTTCTAGTTTTGTTGCTTATTTCCTTCACTGTACAGAAGGATTTTATTTTGATGAAGTCCCAATAGTTTATTTTTTATTTTGTTTACCTGGCCTCAGGAGATCTGTCTAGTAAGAAGTTGCTATGACCATTGTCAAAGAGGTTACTGTCTGTGTTCTCTTCTAGTGTTTCTATGGTTTCCTGTCTCACATTTAGGTCTTTAATACATTTTGAATTTATCGTTGTGTGTGTGTAAGAAAGTAATACATTTTCATTTGCATGTGACTGTCCAGTTTTCTCAAGCCATTTGTTGAAGAGACTGCCCCCCCCCATTGTAAATACTGTCCTGCTTTGTTGAAGATTATTTGAACATATAATTGTGGGTTCATTTCTGGATTTTCTACTCTGTTCTATTGATGTATGTGTCTGTTTTGGTGCCAGTGTCATACTGTCTATATTACTAGAGCTTTGTAATATACTTAAAGTCTGTAATTGCTGTGTCTCCAGCTTTGCTTTATTTTTGCAAGAGTTTTTATTCAGAATCTTTTGTGGTTTGATACAAATTTTAGGATTGTTTGTTCTAGCCCAGTGAAAAATGCTGGTGGTATTTTGATAGGAATTGCATTATATGTGGAGATTTCTTTGAGTAATATATGCATTTTAATAATATTTGTTCTTCCAATCCATGAACATTGAATGTTTTTCCATTTCTTTGTGTCATCTTCAATTTATTTCATCAGTGTTTTATAGTTTTCAGAGTACACACCTTTTACCTCTTAGGTTTATTCCTAGGTATCTTAGGGTTTTTGATGTGATTATCAATATTTCTGCATCCTTCTTTTGAGAATGTTTCTGAGACCATGGCTGCTGTCAAAGGGGAAGGCTACTATAATCAAATACCAACTTATGCTTTGCATACATAAGGTAGGGTAGGGTATACCATCCTTATCTGAAATACCTTATGGGCTTGCAAAAATAAAGATTGCTGGGTCCCACTTAACTGGAAATTTGTGATTCAGTATGTCTGGGTGTTTTTCAAGAACTGGTACTTCTTACATGTAAAAATGACACTGATCTTACTGGTTGTAGGATAACACTTCAAAAATCACTGATCAAGTGCACTGCTTCTTTTCTTTTTTGAAAATTGCTTGTGTGTGTGTATTTGTATGTGCATGGACACACAGTGTTTCTTAACCAGGAATGAGTGTCAACATACCTTGAGGATTTTTAAAACCATAACTGGGTTTCCCTCCCAAAAGTCTGGTTTTATATAGCTAGGGTTAGAGGAGGCAGATATTATATTTACAGTGATATGCACTTTGTCTAGCATGTACAAGGGTTTTTTATGAGTATGATTTGATAATCTTAATGTAAGAAAAATCCTAAATAAGAACTGCTTTTAAACAGCTTAGCATCATAGAAGATTCCATGAAGATAGTTGAGAAAGGAAACAAAACAAGTATAGTGAGTGGATGTGTCATTCAATGCTTGCTAGGAGTGAGCAGCTAGATCAAGAGGGAGTGTGGGTGTTTCACAAAGAGAAAGTAGTATGTTCTGGTAGAAATAGCCTTATGGTTTATAGAAATGGGAAGTGTGGCTGGATCATATTGTTCCAGGTAAAGGTGAAACTGGTTGGGGGTAGTATTAATAATATAAGTACAGAGATAGGAGTTGTGGCCAAATCAAAATGGGTCTTGTAGGCCATGTTATGGTGGTTAGTCTTTGTCTTAGAGCATTAGGGATCCACTGAAAGGTATGGTAAGGAGTATAATATGTGAAATTTCATTTTAGGATAAAATTATATGTCCTCAATATAAAAAAGTTGTTGGAATAATTCTGACATATCTGGAGAAAAGGATGCAAATGATGAGTCTCTGGTAGCAATTCATAAATGGTGATAGACGCTCCATGAAGCCTCAAATAGCATCTGGTTTGATCACCAATATTTCCCCAGTGCCTGTACCATAGCACAGTGTCTAAAATGGAGTGGATATTGAAAAGAGTTTTGTTTTGTTTTGTTTTGTTTTGTTTTGTTTTGTTTTGAATGAATGGTTGACTGAATTAGAGAAGTAGAAGTGGGACTGGATAAAATTGGACAGATTCCAGCTCCAATAATATTTATTGAGTAGAATTAAATTGATCTGGTATTTAATTGGTTTGAGGAGTGAGAGAAAGGGAGGAGCTGAGGGAGAGTGAAGATATACATACTAGAGGACTAGAGAGTAGTACTGGACACTGACACTATAGTTGAAAGAATCCGTTTCAGAAAAGTGGGACTTGTTGCAGGTGGGGGGCTGATCAATTTACATTCCCACATAAGGCGCTGGGGTTCCTTTTTCTCCACATCCTTGCCAACACTTGTTATATCTTGTCTATTTGATAATAGCCATTCTAATAGGTGTGAGGTGATATCTCATTATGGTTTTGATATACATTTCCCTGGTGATTAGTGATGTTGAGCATCTTTTTATGTACCTATTGGCTTTTTGGGTGTCTTCCTTGGAAAAACATCTGTTCGGGTTCTCTGTCCACTTAAAAATAAGATTGTATTTTGCTATTGAGTTGTATAAGTTCCTTATATATTTTGGATATTAATATCTATGTTCATCAGGGATATTGGCCTATAGTTTTTTTGTATTGTCCTGTATGACTTGGCATCAGGGTAATGCTGGCCTCAAAGAATGAGGTTGGAAGAATTTTCTCCCTTTTGATTTTTGGAAGAATTTGAAAAGGATTGTCATGAATTCTTTAAATGTTTGGTAGAGTTCATTGGTAGAACAATCAGGTCTTGGGCTTTTCTTTGTTAGGTGCTTTTTGATTATTACTCCAATTTCTTTACTAGTTATTGGTCTGTCAAATTTTCTATTTCTTTATTATTCAGCCTTAGTAGGTTGTCTCCTTTTTCATTTATAATTTTGTTTATTTGAGTATTCTCTTTTTTTCTTGGTTAGGATAGCTAAAGATTTGTCATTTTTGTTTATCTTTTCAAGAAATCAACCAATAGTTGTATCTTTTTTATTTTCTTTCTAGTCTCTATTTCATTCATTTCTGCTCTAATCTTTATTATTTCCTTTCAGCTGCTAACTTTCATCTTAGTTAATCTTCCTTTTCTGGTTCCTTCCAGCATAAAGTTAGTTTTTTTTTAGATCTTTCTTTTTTTGAAATGTAGGCATTTTTTTTTTTTGCTATAAAAGTCCCTCTTACAATTGCTTTTACATTATCTTAAAAGTTTTGTTTTGATATGTTGTGTTTTCTTTTTTGTTTTTGTCAAGATACTTTCTGATTTACTACTTTTCTTCTTCTTTGACCCATTTGTTGTTCTGTAGTGTTCTGTAGTATTAATTTCCAGTTATTTGTGAATTTGTCAGTTTTCCACCTTTTTTGATTTCTGACTTCATACCATTGTGGTTGGCAAAGATACGACATAGTAATTCCCTTTTCTTAAGTTTGTCAAGGCTTTCTCTTTGGCCCACAATATGATCTTTCCTGGAGAATGTTCTATGTGTGCTTAAGAAGCATGTGTAGTCTGTAATTGTTGAATGGGATGTTATATATATATATCTATTAGGTCCATTTGGTGAACAGTGTTATTCAGGTCCTCATTTTTCCTTATGAATTTTCTGTCTGAATGATTTATCCAATGTTAAAGTGGGTTTTGAAATACCTCACTATTATTGTATTAATGTCTATTCCTCCCTTCAATTCTGTTCATAGTTTTTTAGATGTTTAGTTTCTCTAATATTGGGTTTGTATATATTTGTAGTTGATATATTCTCTTTTTTTTTAGTTTTTATTTTAATCACCTGGTGCTCACAAGTGTACACCTTAATCCCCAGCACCTATTTCATCCATACCCCCGCCTACCTCCCCTCTGGTAACCATGAGTTTGTTCTCTATAGCTAAAGATATAGTGTCTTTATCACATATATCATTTGCTGATATCTCCTCACATTAAGTAGGTTGTCTTAGTTTTGGTGGTTGTGTCCTTTGCTGATTACTGTCTGTGTTCTCTTCTAGGATTTTTATGGTTTCTTATCTCACATTTAGGTCTTTAATCCATTTTGAATTTATTTTTCTATATGGTGTAAGAAATTGGTCCAGTTTCATTCATTCTTTTGCATGTTGCTATCCAGTTTTCCCAATACCCAACAAATACTAATATTTGTTAAAGAGACTTGTCTTTTTGCCCATTGGGTATTGTTTCCTGCTTTGTTGAAGATTAGCTGACCATACGCTTGTGGGCTTATTTTTGGATTTTCTGTTCTGTTCCATTGATTTATGTGTTTATTTTTGTTCCAGTACAATACTGTTTTGATTACTGCAGCTTTGTAATATAACTTGAAGTCCAGATTGTGATGCCCTCCAGCTTTGCTTTCCTTTTTCAAGATTGTCTTGGTTTTTTGGAGGTATTTTGTGGTTTTATACAAATTTAAGAAGTGTTTGTTCTAGTTCTGTGAAAAAAGGCTAACTAGCAAACTCCATAATGGCAAGAGACATTATTATAGTCAATATTCAAGATATACCTTGATTCATTTCTCTTGTTCATCTCAATTAAAGCACTAAAGTTCAACTAGTTTTTCCTCTGTTAGGTCCATGAGTTATTCAGCATCAAGAAGCCAAATATATGTAAGCCATTCTTTGCTCTTTGGGGGATCGTAACAGAATTTATAGGTGGTTACAAAAGGGAGATTGACTAGCTGTGATTATTTCATCTGCCTGAGTCATTTCTCCATCAAATATAGGACAATGCTCTGTGTACATAAAAGAATCTGATAACAAATATTTGTGGATTGCATAATACTTTCATAAGCATTTTTTCATATATTGGCAGAACCTGCTTTTCATATAAAGCCATAGAGGTATGTAAAGTATCATTGCTATTTGACATATAAAATGAAATGCACACTGTTCAAGGATCTTATTTATGGTCTCAGGATTAGATAATGGCCTAGAATGCAAACAAATCAGACCTCCTAGATTATAGTCCAAAGCTCTACCGACAAAGATTCTTTTAACTTGTAAAACAAGCATCTGCTTTTGCAAGTTCCCAATGAAATTTTAGTTTAGTTATTCATGTTCCTGCTTTTAAACTATTTGAAAACTAATTTAAAAAGAACATACTCCTAATCTAAAGGTTATTTTACAAGATGCTTTTTGGAAAAAAAAATGGTGATAAATATAGGTGCTTGGATTTCTTCCTTTCTGTAGCAATAGAAGAATTTATCAATATTGTAATTACTTGGTCACAAATGACATGTGAAAGTCACGTGAAGGGGATCTAGAATTTACTACTGTGTTTCCTGCCCTTAAAAAAGAAAGGGATTCTCCACATATATGTTTTGAAGGGGAAAAAATATACACTGGTAGGAAAGTCTGTGACAAAATGCCAGCACTGAGCTGGACAGATTCAGTAGCTCTTGAATTAGTATCCAGTCCATCCCATCGTCTTGCATGCAATTATGTTGAACCTCATTTCATTATCCTGTGAAGAAGCAAGATACTATACAATAGGTACTGCACAATATAATTTCACCTGTTGAATTGGGAAGTGTTGAAATCAATGTTAACTGTCACTCAGTCTGGATTCCAAGACTTTTAACAGCTGTAAAGCATTTGTAGGCAGGTTGTAGGGTAAGTGTTCATGGTTTGTCAGTTCAACATGTCTCTGATGATAACACAAACTAGGCTACCTATCTGAGACAGATACAGACTTCTAGCAACCCCTCAAATATTAAGAAGACAGAATATATGAAGTGCTTGAATACAAATCAAGAAAATTCCTATTTCTTTTTTTAATGTTTATTTATTTTTGAGAGAGAGACAGAGAGCAGAGTGTGAGTGGGGGAGGGACAGAGATAGAGAGGGAGACACAGAATCCGAAGCAAGCTCCAGGCTCTGAGCTGTCAGCACGGAGCCTGATGTGGGGCTTGAACACACAAACTGTGAGTTCATGACCTGACCTTAAGTCACACACTTAACCGACTGAGCTACCCAGGCACCCAAAATTCATATTTCTTAAATGGACTAATATTTCTGTGATTCTCACTATAATCTGAACTGTGCTAAGCTCATAAATTTAATACATCATTTTAATATTAATATATTTATTCTACCCCATTTGCTAGAAGGTTAAAGTGGAAGTTACCAGAGAAAAATAAAAAGTTCATGATTGGGGTCCCTGATCTTGGCTATGAAGGGACAGGCAGCAAGTTGAATAAGTTGTTAGAATATAATTTCATATTCATTCAATAACAAAAATATATGTTGAATATTTACCATATCTCAGATATTGCTGTATACAGTGAGAAACAAAACAGACAAGAACCTTGATTAGAAGTTAAAGCTAGTATGTAGCCCTTGGACCTTTTAAAGTTATCTGAATGGTGAGCTTTTGAAAACCAATTACAAACATTCTACTACTGACTAAATTTCACCTGCTGCAAAATTGGCCATTCTCTATCCCAATTTTTGAGATTGGGTAAATCTCAAAAATATAATATTGAGTAAAATGGAAACTGTAATTTTTCCATTTACATAACCTTCAAAAATAGGAAAAGTTAAAGTGTATTTTTTATGGAAGCATAATAATATGAACTACTCTTTAAAAGGCAAGGAGAAAAACAGAATAAAGATTAGGATACTGGTTATCCACAGGTGGGAGGGAAAACATTACATCAAGGGCATGTAGGGGATTCTGGGCTGTGGGGAATATTTTATTTCATAACCTGAGTGATATTTTACATAGATGTTACCTTACAATAATTGGTTAAGGTATAAATTTGGTATGCATTTTCATATAAAATCTGTGTTTTATTTCACAATCATAAGGTAGAAAAAAGAGAATGACAAAAGAGGAATTGGAGACAGAGAGTTTAAGGAGGTTTTCTATAAAAAGGAATAGAGGAATGGATGGTACAGGGAGGAGTAAATGGTGTTCAGAGTGGAAAACTTTCAGGATGGGAGAAATTATATCATGCTTCATGTTGACAGGATTTATTCATGAATCATTCCACTTTACAAATAGATATAACCAGGGAGGTTCAAAGGGCTCACTTTTATACATTCTCTGTTAGGCTACATGAATATGGGAATGCTATTGCCCCCTGAAGCTGATGTCAACACAGTCCTGTAATATAACACTTTAGATGGATAGTGTTTGGGTATAAATTGTCGCTAGCATTTTTTCTTTACTATTTCCCCTCCACAGTGTGGGGAGTCCAAAAATAGAGGTAGTTGATGATTATATGCTATATATGTAGTTATATAAATGTAGCATGTTGTCTGAGTAGATGGAATAGAATGGTTGGCCACATGGAATTAATTTCCATGGCCAGAAATGAAACTTCTTTGCCCGTTAATGAATTCCCCCCAAAAAAGGAAATGGGAGTTCTCCATGACCTGGTTTGAGATCTGTTAGCAAGATGACTTTCAAACCTTTCAAAATGAGGAGAAAAAGAAATGATTCACATAAGAAATCAAAATTTAAAAATAATAGAAATTAAGACTTATTTAGTCTCAAATACTTGGTGATGAATAGAATGTTTGTTGTATTTTTTCTTTGTTCTTTCATTCTGCTGTAGCAACTCACCTCACACAATTTTTTATGTGGTTTTAATTCTCTTTTTGCCTGCCTTAGTGTAACCTCCTCCCTTTGTCTTCCATTTTTTAAAAAAGTTCTTATTTTAAATAGTCAAAATTATTTCCTTTATTGGTGTCAGCACATCCTCTCTTCCCTCATTACTTCAAATTCACATACACTCAATGACTCAACAGTTCGTAACATTTATTGGGTAATATTTAAACATTGCTAAATTTGGGGGCACCTGGATGGCTGAGTTGTTTAAGCATCTGACTCTTGGTTTCAACTTAGGTCATTATCTTACTATTTAGTTTGTGAGATCAAGTCCTAAGTCGGGCTCTGCACCAGAGCCTGTTTGGGATTCTCTCTCTCCCTCTCTCTCTGTCTCTGCCCGTTTCCCACTCATACACACACATGCTCTCTCTCTCTCTCAGTCTCTTGCTCGCTCTCTCTCTCTAAATAAATAAATAAACATTTAAAAAATAAACATAGCACAATTTCTGACATCTCCTCTGAACTTTTATAATCCAAAAAATAAAGATGTGTGGAATTGTTTAAGACTCTTTACTAGGACTTCTTGCTGTCAAATTCTTTGAATTTCATTTTAAACTGTATTTATATTATTTCCCATGCATATTCTTCAATGTAATATTTGGAAAGACACCACATTCCATCTTTCTCTTCTGGTATACTCACAACACTGTTTCCCTTTATTGCCTAGAAAGGCTCAGTAGCATTAGCAATAAGATGTCTCTTATTTGTAAAGATTCTTTATTTTAAAAAACAAAACAAAACAATTTTGACTTGGCTGTAATGATCACATGGGACAGCAAATATTTATAAGAGTAGTCAGCCTACTTTTATCTTAATCACATGAACAATTATGAATTCATGAAATACTAGGGAATTAAAATTTCTTTAAAGAAGGAAAAATGTAAACTTCCTAAAAATGAAAGGATTATTCATAAAGGCATTAGAATACGAATTGACTTCTACAAAGAGCCAAAGAACATTTCCAACATACTATCACTTATGTTTTATTATACTTGGGTGGCTACATGTTATTAGCTCAGATGTAAACAGAGCAAATATTGATATGATAAACAGAATATTGCAACCTAATATGATGAGTCATATGAGAAATAAATAGGTCTTTCTAGAAAATAGCATAGGGACTGGCAGTGGGTGGCAATATAATGCAAAGGTAAGCCCAGCAAAAGAGCTCATTAGTTCCTCCTATTTATTTATTTATTTATTTATTATTTATTATTTATTTTAGCTAAGTGAAATAAGTCAGACAAATACCATATGATTTCACGCGTGTGGAATTTAAGAAACAAAACAGATGAACATAGGGGAAGGAAAAGAAAAATAAAATAAGATAAAACCAGAGAGGGAGGCAAACCATAAGAGACTCTTAAATACAGAGAACAAATTGAGGGTTGCTGGAGGGGTGCTGGGTGGGGGGATGGGTTAAATGGGTGATGGGCATTAAGGAGGACACTTGTTGGGATGATCACTAGGTGTTATATGTAAGTGATGAATCACTGGGTTCTACTCCTGAAACCAACACCACACTATATGTTAATTAACTTGAATTTAAGTTAAAAATATGTGTATATTTTTAAAAGAGCTCATTAGTTCCACTTGTTTGTTTGTTTGTTTATTTATTTTAGTTCCTCTCCTTTACATTAATATTGTCTCTTTTTACTTAAGATCTTCAAGCAAACCTGAGTAAAACAAAAGCAGATTTTAAGAGGATTTCCTCATATTACACTAGGCTTGACTCTCTAGTGAGCTCTAGTGACTAGTAAAATCTATGCATTAAAAAAACATTCTGATGAGGGTGAATTGATTCACTCCTGACTGAGACTAAAGTCACTTTCACCACTTCAGCAGATTAAATGACTGTTTATTGAATTTGAGGTCACTTCACAGAAGCTGTTTGGCCTCAGGTCTTCTCTAGCTGACTGATAGAAATGTGGAGAATGCCAAGATATGGTATGTTCAATTGGGTGATATTTGTGGGGAGATAGGGTTTATTTTACCTGATGGTACATGCTGGGTAAACCAAGATGCATTTTTTTATAAGAATAAGTTTTAGAATCAGACAGCTGGTTTTATATTCAGGTCAGTCATTTCCAACAAGTATGACCAGGAACAGCGAAATAATCTGCCTAAAACTATTTTTTCTTCTTTTAAACTTGACTACTTCTCAGCCTGAAGGATTATTAGAAGGATCATATGAAATGCTATATGTAAAGCTTATAACCCAGTGCCTGGTGCGATAAGAATGTTGATTTCCATTTTCTAGTTTTTTTTTTTTTTTTTTCTCCCATTTCCTTAATACAAAGAATATATCCCTTCTGTTCCTACACTAAACACTATCCCTTTCAGTAGTAACATGGCTCTTTCTTTCTGTAGTTAATGCTCTGGCCCACTTCCAAAATTCAGTCTAAATGTCTAGCTTCTCACCTTATTCAGAAAGACTAGAATTAAGTCCAACTTCTTCCATCTGCCACTGGTTCTGTGTGTGATCATATGTATTGCTATCTAGTGTGTTAGAGCCAGGGTAACAGATCCAAATACTGCCCTATGATTGTCTTGGCTCTACTTCTAATTACCTCTATGCTGAAGCGGAAGAAGTTATTTTTTTCCTTAAGCCTTCCTGTGTGATTTTATTGGCAATTATTCCCCATTACACAAGGAGCTTGATCAGCTTCCTGTGACCCAATCTACTAATTATTGTCATGGATCAATACATTAGAAAATATCCTTACAAGGAACAACCAAAAAGCTGCTTACAATGGCATTATCTCCAGCCTCAATTTAAGTGTGAGTGCAATATGCATTGCAATGTGAAAATATGTGTCATTGATGTGGCCACTACTCTAAGGCCAAAACCAAAACACTAGTGAATACATTATTTGCATCCTACTAATGTCAGTAGCTTTTCATATGCAAAATGAAACTACAAATTCCCAAATGATTAGTATGTACTTCCCTTCTTCCCATTTCTATTGAGCTGGAAATGGAAACCATTCCAATAATAATCAGATGCATAAAAGCACAGAGTGTATTCCATAGCTACAAATCAAAGTTATCACTCTCTTCTTCCTATGTCATTTGACCCCGGCAAATGTAAGTAGAAGCTGCTTTGCCAATTATTCTTCATTTTTGGTTCCCTTCTTTGGGATGGACTCTACCATTTGCCCTTCTTATTTAAACTCTCATGGGCTAGGTCTCTTGCAAAGGAAATTGCTCTGTGCCTGCTAGAAATAAATAGTTTTAATTTTACCTCTTAATCTTCACTTTAACTTTCATCTTGAATTTCTCATTTTCAAGTATCTGACTAAATTGATTTGATGCTTAATGCTTGCCAAATAAATAATGAGGCTCTGAATGAGTCCATATGTAATAAGGCAAGGATTTCATTACTCCTAACATCGCTATAATCAGGCAATGATTAAATTATTTCTAACATTCTTAATACCAATGTGAAAGTATGCTAAAGACTCAGAACAATTTAAGCCTTTCCACCATGTTTTGTGTCAAGCATTTCTATTTCCAGCAGTTTATCACAATGTTGCAGAAATTGGCCTGTAAGGGTTTATGCTAATGTAATGGAAGGAACTCATCCACAGGTGTCCCCTTTTTATCTAAGCTACATCTTTAAAATAATTTACAAGTTCCATGGTAACAACCCTAAGGACCACCAGCAGGAATGCTGATTAACATTTAGTAGGGGGGAAAGATTTAAATAATCAAATGATTTGTAAATTGTGAAAACTTAGACAGATGTTCAACTCATGGTTATTTTGGGAGGGGTTGGGATGGTTCTGAACTAAAAAGTGTTTGGCTGTCTCATCTAGAGTAGAGAGAAAAGAGAGAGAGAGATTCAGACTTATCTTCCAAACAAGGGCATTCAAATCTATCTCTGGTATGACTGGCATTACTTTCAGTTTGCAGAAATCGGATTATACCCATTGCATTCAAGGGTGATGCTTAACTCAGACCTCTGAGTTATGTTTGTAGTACATTTGGAATCTGACAGTAACACCACCCAAGAAATGATTTGCAGCTTTAATGCATGCCTGTAGGATGGTGATATTGATGAGAAATCTGTGTTAGAGCACCGTGAATCATCATTAAAAGGCATTTAAAATTGGCTTGTAAAATGTGGCTTTCATTGCACTCTATGCACTCTCCTGGAAAGATAAAGTAGGGTATTAAAATGATGATATGGATATTAATAAATATGGCTACTCTATTAGATCAGAGTGTGGCAGCTTACTCTGGAAGCTAGGGATTCTGTTTTTATTATTGAATCCTTAAGAGGCATTGTACAATGGTCTGGAGCCAAAACATAACTTTTCTGGCCACTAAGCTAGCCGCTGGTCCAGAACTTTAGTTTAAAAGAACAAAATGTTCTATTATTGTTTCTGTTGCTTATAAATTCCATTTGTGGATTTATTATAGGCTGGGAGATTGTTGGATCTTGGCATCAAGTAATTTCAGGCTGTCTGAATTCATAATGTAAGGACTTTGTGAACTGCAAACAATTCTGGGTTTTTCAGTGCAAAAACAGCCCAGAGATGTGAGGGTGGAGTGAGTTGGAGGAATGGTACAAACCTGGTATCATTCCAGGTGATAGAACCAGTGCACTTAGATATACCTAATTCTTAATGCAGTCTTTGTACATTAAGATACTTTATAATATATTTATATTCAACCTAGCATTTAGTATGGAGCATTTATTTTATTAGAAATACCAATTTAATATATATGAAAACAAATTAGCAAACACATGAAGGAAAACTGCTTGTGTATGGAAGAAGATAAGCCTATATTATGGTTGATGTATTTACCCATTAATATAATTATTATGTAATTTAAGACGTTTAGGTTCAACCAGAGTATCTCACTAACGTGAATTAAATCACCTGTGAGTTTTTAGAACAGCTTCTGAATTTAAGCTTGCTTTCTTTCCGTAGTTTACATTATCCAGTTTTTATTTATAGTTGTTTAAACATTTGCAACTGTATCCAGAGTATCTATTTTGAAATTATATTCAGCCAGAATATGTTGCTGATTATCATTAAAATATTTTTTTTTTTCTGGAATAAATTTTATATATATATATATATATATATATATATATGTGTGTGTGTGTGTGTGTGTATTTAAAGTCTTAAAGGATGCTGGATGTCAACTTGCTAAGTATAATCTGGTTTCAATAAGCAGCTGAGCAAATCCATGGTATTTTAGAGAACAACCACGTAATATTTCAGATGATATTTCATATTGTGTGCTCTTTAAATTGTTGCTTACAGATTTTATTCTCATTTTTGTTTATCAAGTCTTTACTATAGCTTTTACTTTACATATCATTAAAAAATCACTCTTTGGCAATGAACTTTACCAAAACTAAAATCTTGAATTTCTGCCAGAAATTTGTATATATATATATATATATATATACACACATATATACATATATATACATATACATATGTATATGTATATATATGTATATATGTGTGTGTATATATATATATATATATATATATATATATATATGTATATATATATGAGAGAGAGAGAGAAAGAGAGAGAGAGAGAGCAATTTGTTAATCCAAGTGCTGGGTATTTCCAGGGGTATTCTCTTCTCATAACTTCACACCATAAGTAAGTAGGCTAAGAACTGGAGTTCCTTGAGTCAGTCCTGGAGAGCCATCTCATGTAATTGAAACTTTCTGTAGCATTTGATATTGTGGATGCTCTCCTTGTTTCTTTTAGTTTGGACTGGTTAGTTTAGTTAGTACTGTTCTTGTGACTCTCTTTCTAACTCAGTGAATGCTCCTCTAGGCACTCCTTCTGCTCCTTCATTGGATGGTGTTCCCAGAATCCTCTTGTCTCTCTCCTTTTCTCCCTCTGCATATAGTCCTGATTCACAGGGATAATTGGTGATTCTTCACTGAGTCTCTCTTTTTTTGACTTCCCTTCTGAGCTGAAGATCATTTTAGTGTTGGAAATATGAATCATTCCTCAATTTTAGCAATCCCCTAATTAAATTTACCATCCCTCTTCTCCTTGACTCTGTTTTTTCCTCTCATCCCTCATTTCTAAGTATTGTCATCTGTAATTCCCAAATATGTCCAGATCTTTAAACCTTTCCCTTACTGATAATCCCATTACTATTGAACTAGTCCAGATCTCATCATCTCTTGCTTGGGCAAGGACATCAGTTTGATAACTGATTTTACCTGTATTCTTGATATTTCCTTGACCATTAGTCATATGTGTCTGTAGTTATTTATTTTAAATGATTTTTTTAGTCCTAATTTTAAACTATCTGTAACTCATGATAGTAGTGACTTCTTTCTCTTCATACTACTCTTTCCAAAGCACAGCTCCTCTTTCTGAGATTCTCATCAGAATGAAATAATACTCTCTTCTGTTTTCTTCTAATCTCTCTGCTTGTTCCTGTCAGGTCATTGTGTATGCTCCTCTACATTTGCCAATTCCATAAATGTTGGTATTTCACAGTCTCTGTCTTCATACCTTTTTTCCTTTCATTCAATTTCTTCTACCTTGGCAATCTCTAATACTCCTAAGGCTTCTATGACCACTTCTTTGCTGGTGAATCCCAAATTTGTATTTCCAGAACATGTTGAATATCACCTCCCTTGTAGATACTTTATCTGTCTTTAAAGATTTCATAAGAATGTTTCTTCCAGTTTAACTTGTTCAAACCGAGCTCTTTGTTTTCTTCCAAAGCACAGCTCCTCCTTCTGAGATCCCCATCAGAATGAAAATATAATCAGCCTTTGACTGCCAAGACAGAAATCTTGGCATTATCCTTAATTCCTCCTATCCCTCACTCCTCACATAAGCAAATCCAGTCACTTCTATCTTCCAAATATCTCTCCAAACTATACCCACTACCATTATCCTGTTTAAAAAACTCTTATCTTTACCAGGATTATTGCAGCAACCTTCTATCTTGTCTCTTTATTTCCAGTTTAACCCCTCAAGCACCTGAGCGATCTTTCTGAGGTATAGCTATGATTATACTACTTTTATACACAGACCTTTTTTTAAAGTATTCATTGCCCTCAGAATGAGGTCCCTACCATGGCTTAGAGAGCCCTTAACAAAATGACTCTTTGTCTTCAGCCCAGTCTCTTCCCATTCCCCACTTCCTGCTCTAAGCAGACTGAACTACTTTTTGGTGCCTTGAATTCCATATGCTCCCACTTGCCTTGGTATAATAGATTTGTATGTGCTACTTCCCCACCAATGCATTTTTCTATCCACACTCCCTTAATGTTGAACTCTGCTGATCTTTCGAGGCTTAGTTTAAAGAATACTTCTCCTGGAACCCTTTGCTTGACCTTGCAAGACTTGGTTAGGAGCCTTTTGGCTGTTCTCACAGAGCACCTTCTACTTACTTCTCTAACACTACTTAGTGTATCATGCTTACTTCCACTCTTCACTTGATTGTGAGTGCTTTTGAGAGCCAAGTCTCTGTCATTTATCAGACAAAGCACCTGACACAAAGCAGGTGCTCTATAGGTGTTTGTGGAAAGAATGAAGTGAGGTAGGGAATATGATTCAGATTTTTAGTTATTTATAACTATAATTGCTCCTCATGATTCCAGATTATTCTTAAATGTAATTTATTCTGCCTTTGCAGGCTGGAGTTAAGTGCCCACTTTTTAGTACTTCTACTGCCCTGCACATTCTGCTAATATAACTTTTATTAAATCATTTAATAATTTGTTTATATGCCTATGTACCACTACACCATGAACTTTTGGGATATAGCATGGAGCCCAGCACTCTAGGAATGATAAATGCTTAATAAATGCTCACTGGATCAATGAACAAGGAGGGCAGCATTCTTCTAAGGGGAACTAGCCATTCACTCTAGGTCTAACCTCAAACTACAGAATTCTTAAGTTTAAAATAAAAAAGAACTCTAAGAAGATGCACTTAAAAATAATGGAAGACATCTTACAGAGAAAGGAAACCTTCTGAAACTGAATACTACATAATATTTGTATTAGAACTGAAGCTTTTAACATGATTATTTGTATCATTTCTGAAACACTCATGTGCAAGACACTATGCTAATAGTTTAAAATAATTTATCTCATTTAATTCTCACAATTGTAAGAAGTAGATTCAAGTATTATCACTCATTAAGAATGAAGAAAATTAGACCTGGAGGGGTTAAGTACCTTGCCTAAGGTCTGTCTGCTATTAATAGCAGAACTGGGACCCAGATATGACTGTCTCTATATGCACTACACATATGTGGAATATCTTGGCTCAAAAAGGGCATCGCATTTTCTAAAGGACAGAAAATTTTTCTGGAAAATAGTTTGAAATATGATCCCTTATGAGTTAAGCCCCAACCATTATATATAATTATCTTTGAAACAACCAGTGAGAGAATTCTCTATGGTTTGTACATACTCCAAAGCCTGGTAGGCAGCAATTATAATGACAAATAAAAGTACAGACCAAGTAAATTACTAATACTTATCTCCTTTATAGCACCTAGAATAGTGTGTCATTTCCTCTAATTAAAATTTGTTGAATTAATGCATAAATAAAACACATACTATATAATATCTCCCTAGAAAACCATATTTCAAATGGAAAAGAAAGCCATAAGTGAAGTAATGGATAAAATACAGGCAATTTTTATAATATTGAAAGGAGAATGAACTAGAAATCCTGCCCACTGTCAATATAGCAGAGACTCTATGTTTTATAGAGCCTTCTGGAGATCACAATTGGCCTGCCAGGTATACCTAAGAGGACAGAGGGTTAAATCCACTGATAAAGCAAGGCTATATCAGGCTATCGAAATTTGAGTTGGATAGGAAGGCAGCTCTTCCTGTGTAATTGCCTTCAGAGCCTTGTCAGCTTTCTTTGGCTGCTGATTGGTTCCTCATATAGCACACAAAGAGGGAATTGGCAGATATTTTCATTTTTAGGCCATCGTCTGGCGATTACATTTTGCCGAAATCACCTCAATCTAGTAACAGAATAGAGGAGGCTCTATCCTATTTGCAAATATTTTACTATAGCAGAAGTAATAGCAGTTGGAATAGTAAGTAATAAACTTCTGTATTATAGAAAGTAGATTAGAGGTTACCAGGGGCTGGGAGGAGGGGAAGATGTGGAATTATTACTTAATGAGTATAGAGTGTCTATTTTGGGTGATTAAAATTTGGGAAACAGTGGTGATAGTTGCACAACATTGTGAGTGCAATTAATGCCTCTGAATTGTATACTTAAAGATGGTTAAAGCCATATATATATATATATATATATATATATATATATATATGTAATGATGAAATAAAAAAAATAATGATGTAATATACCTCCAAACCATTGAATTGTAAAATTTAAATGGATGAATTGTAGGGTATGTGAATTACATTTCAGCAAAAACTGTTTAAAAAGTAGCTCTGTATTAGTTTTCTAGGGCTTCTGTAACAAATTATGACATACTGGGTGGCCTCAAACAACAGGAATTTACTGCCTTGCAGTTTGGAGACCAGAGGTCTGAAATGAAGATGCAAGTAGGACTGTGCTCCCTCTGCGACTGTAGGGGAGAATCTTTTCTTGCCTTTTCCTAGCTTCTGGTGGCTCCTGACATTCCTTGGTTTATGGCTATGTCACATCAGTCTCTGCCTCCATCTTTACATTGTCTCGTCCTCTGGTATCTTCTCTTCTGTCTCTTGTCTATATTTGATTTAGGACTACTTGGATAATTCAGGTGATCTCATCTTGAGATCCTTAATTACATCTGCAATGATCCTTTTTCCAAATAAAGTCACAGTCACAGAATCTAGGACATGGATAAATTTGGATTGGGGGAGGCATCATTCAACCTACTAAAACCTCCTATCTTATTGTGAACATTTACTGTGGTTGCAGGCACTAGTCGCTAAGCATTTCTACCTCAACTATTTAATTTTCAAAACAAGTCTAAGTGAAATAGGTACTGTAATTATTTATTTACTTAACAGATTGTGTAACTAAAACTCTGAAAGATTAAATAATTTGCTCAAGATCACACTGATAAGAACTAGAGCTGAGATGAAACACAGGGTGGTCTCTGAGTCTATACTCTCAGTCCAGCACTGAGATTCTTCTTTGAGCAAGGGGAGCACATTGTGGGGGCCTGATTTCTGTCTTGTTATTATTTGCCTGTCTGTCCCCTTCCTGTAAGGTTCTGTAATTATTGTAGTAAATATTAAGGCCCTTTTTCTCTCTTTCATGTACTAAGGAAATCCTTATCATATTTATAAATTCTGGCTTTTCTATGAGAGATAATAATTAAGATTTAGATTTGTCCAACTTTGATCTTAACATCTCTCTAAAAACCTCTCTCAATAAGACCATATATATCATCCAATGAGATTTATAGAAGATGTATAAACAGCTCTAATTATACAGTTTGGTGGGTAAGAGTGATGTCTTGTGTTAGAAAATCCTCAACCAAGTGCAAATTTTTCACATCTTACTTCAGCTTTAAATGACCTAGTAGCTCTGCCCCTCTTAAAAGAAGTTCAAAACTTCTGAGTGTTAGTGAACACTGTGTAAAAGAAATAACTGGAATAACTAGAGTTCGTACTCATTCTTTTTTTCCTAAATCACTTTTTATTAAGACATCTTTTGAAAGCCATTTCTGTTAAAATTTACTGCAATGGAGAAACATGATACAACAATTACTGTATATAGAAGTCATCTTTAGTCCTAAGGACAATTCAGGATATTCGGGGCCTAGAACCATTACAGTTTGGTTACTCCAAAGTATCTTGTCACGAAAGATTAATGATGGTTCCATTTATTGATAGAGCACTTAGGAGCTCAGTTTCCACCATGCTAATATCCAAAGGGACATTTCTTCATACGGTGGTTTTGTATTTCCTCTTCAGGTTTCATTTCCTTATCTTTTCAATTTTCCTAAGTTAATTTTCATTGCTTTGTTTGGTCTTTTCCACTTTAAATCTCAATTTTATGATCTATCTCATGTTACAATCCACTAGAGCATTATTTAGTAGCCAACCTTCCCCCCCCAACCACCCCCACCCCCCAGTTCATAGCCACAGAATAGTGACAAAATATCTTTGTTCTTTTACAGAATACAAAATGTGTGCTGCATGGCATCCTTCATTTATCTAGTTTTAATATATTTTCCTAATATTTCCTATGTAAAACTGCTTTATTCCTTCAAGGTTACAAGAACATTACTTACAAAGAAAACAAACAAAAACAGGAGAGAAACAAATCTGTTTCAGAATAAGGATAAACAAATTATTAAAGCATTAGAAATTGTGCTGTGGCAAACCTATACGTGTAATCTAGAGGATTTGAAACTATACCACATAATCTAGTATTATCAATTATAGATGCTGTCTTTTATATTACATATTTTACAGTTACTATATTTTTAGTATAGGATTTCTTAACATCAGCACTACTGACATTTGGGGCTGGATAGTTCTTTGTTAGAGGGATGTGTTCTGTCCTATACATAGCAAGGTGTTTAACAGTATTCCTGACCCCTGACTACCAGATGCCGGTAGTACTCCCATCTCCAATTGTGACAACTAAAGTGTCTCCAGACATTGCCAAACATAGCCTGAGGAGCAAAATCACCATAGTACCAAAGTGGCAGGTTGAAATTTCTGGTGCTCAGGCAAAGATCATTTAACCTTCACAGTAATCCAAATTCTTTTTGTATACATTGGTTGCTTCCAACTGTTAGAGATAAGTAGGAAGTATATGTCTTCACCCAGTCCAGCAATACTATCAGGTGTTATATTTTAATGGTATCCAGTCTCAAGTCAAAATCTGGCAGACAGACAAACATTGTTAATAACTAGATGCATAACCAACCATGCAACCTGTTTCTTATGCTCAATACTTTCCATTCTTTTAGACCTTCCAAAAATCCCATTGTGTGAAAGATTCATTTCCATGGGAATGCAGCAGCATCAGCAAGACTACTGATTGGATCAGGCCACAAATTCCTCCATTTTTATGGCAATAAACTTCTCAAAGAACTTCCATATCTAGAGCGATAATCCGAAAGCATTCACTGTTGAGCTTATCAACAACACTTTTCAACAAAGTGTTCTCCACAGACCCATTTTTGTGGCTTTTCGGCAATGAAAACTAATGTTGAATATCCTTTATGTTAAGTAATAAACACTGTGACAAATTTATATAGTGATGTTTGAAGCACTAATGCAGCCACCTCTGGAGTGTATACAACTGATTAAGAACCTTTAGGTGTTAATGAAACACCTGGAGTATGGATTCCTGATTAGGGTACTTCAGATGTTGTTCAACTACTCTTCTAGTGTAGACAAATTTATTTTAAATAAATGCTCATCACACAGTTGCTGCTGATGCACTGGAAAGAAAACTAAAATCTTTGTACCAAATCTTGAATAAAAGCAGTAGGGTTGGGCATATTGGGCCAGGGAGACCTGAAACCAGAGGGCATTCCTTCAGTTTTGAGGGGAATGAATAAATCCTGGGATTCAAACACATCTAGATTTCTTCTCAAACTTAGAAGGTAGGACCTAAGTTATAGTTGAAGTAATTAAGAAAAAAGTATCTTTGTGTATGGGAAACATATGACAGTCTCATCTCTCCAAGGTGATAGACCAAATCTGCACTTGTTATGTAAGTCTTCTCTGAGTTCTGCGTGTTAGGTCTAGGTTCTTTTTAGAAACTGATAGCCTCCAACTTAATACTATCTTTGTTCTCTTTATAATAATTATATTCTTCTGGCTACTTTTTAAATGGAAATTTTGATAAAATTCTATTTTCATTGCAATGATTAACTGGTAATAATGGATAATGGAAACATTTCCCCCAAAGTGGATATTGCAATAATTGATATTTTGTCTCTCACTTTAGCATCCAAGTCTGCATCTACATATGCCCTAAAAAGCCCTATACATTGTGGCCCTTGCACAGAGTATCAAAGATTCACACTTCTTCAGTAGCAAATGTTTTATGTGTCACCCATACAGGTGTCAAGATTTCATAAAGCTCATATAATCATTGATTCAATCTATTTATTGCAAGGTAAGATACATTATGACAATAACGTTGAAATTTGGGGGCTTGCTTTCACTTCAATTAATAATTCTGAACTAGACTTGATCATTATTTTTATCTAAATAATACTGAAATAGGACTTTTCACTTTTGTTTTGTTTTTAGAAATATTTACATAATGAAATAGAGATCCAAGCTCAGTGTCTGGACTGGGCTCTAACTACAATGCATTATCTTGTGTTCTCCTAAAATATATTGCTTCTAATGTTTTTGGCTGTTTGCAGTGGCTTTCCCTCTGCCTGAAATGAGCTTCCATTTTCCTTCCTTCCTTGCTTCCTTCCTTCCTTCTTCCTTTTTTTCTTTTTTTGGTTATTTTATCTTCATTATACAAGATCTCATTACCCTGCTGTGCCCTTTTCACCTTCTCCAGAAATTGGGCCTCCACCCATTGTTGTTTCCTGGTCTCTCCTGAACTCTTCCCTTCAGGGATGAAGCTGTCCTGAAGCTTTCATTTTCCTGGCTCTTTCTCCTCTTGTCTGCCAGCTCTTTGGAGGCAGGAAATATGTTTTAGTCATTACTGCATTCTTAGAAACCAGCATAATCTGTGGTATTGGATGAAGATCAATAAATATATCCTTAATTGACTTGGAGTCAAAATTCCAGTTGTCTTATAATTTTCATGTTTTGATACTTTAGAATTATTCTTTAGTTTATGAAAGAATACATTTTGAGGGAAGATGATGGAGGAGTTCCTTTAGAAAAGCAGTTGCAGTGAAGGGGCATTAGACTACCTTCCCCAGCCAGCTCTGTGGGACAGGGCAGATGGCATATGGTGGAATAGGCTTGGGGGAGGCTGACACTGGTGAGGCGTGGCACAGAACAGAAGGTTGAGGGAATATAATAATAAGAGACTGTATTTCATGATCTTCAGTAATGTTACCAAGTTCACGCATGCTCAAAGTGATTAGATCTTTTAGGAGAATAATATGAGGGCAGAAGTTTGTGTTCATATTCAATTCAGGGATTCCAGGAAATATCCCCTGAAAACACAGGCCTGGAGATAGAGGGACAGTAAGAAAGTAAGATGGGAAATTTGCAGATGCTGAGTGTTTATGTGTGGGTGCATGTTGTGTGTGCAGGTGTTAGTAAACACACAAAATCTTTAAACTTAAGCATTTCACCCAATTTTACTTAAATCTTCAAGGGACAGAAAGGCCCTCAAGTCACATCAGGTTATGGATAACTTTACTTACATTATTTATTTGGATTTTCTCACTTTAACACAATAGAGTGGGTGTGAAGTATTTATTGTTATCCATTTATAGATGAGGATATGCAACTTTGAGAGGTTAAATTACACTAATAATAACATCACCAACAACAGGCAGAATTATGTGCCAGGCATTATATGCTTCACTGCATTATCTCATTTAATTCTCTCAAATAAAACAGGAGGCTGCTACTATTACTATACCTTTTACAGCTGAGGACACTGAGAGGTTATTTCCTCAGTGTCACACAGGATGTAGTACACTGACAACCAGATCTGACAATTCCAAAGCTTCTATAATTACTCACTGTGCTATTCCACCTTTCTAGCTTATGAGTCTTAAAATCCAGTCTTCAACACGTTTTTTTTCCTAGTCCATTTTACACAAATAAGTAAACTAAACACGAAAAGGAAAAAAAAATCTAGGAAATGGTTTTACCCTCCAGTTTAACATTTGCTCATTCATTTTAATCATGCTCTATTACAACAAAGGAGTGTGGGGGTTCCAAGTACAGCCGGTAGCTTCCTCCATATTCAGAACTGGGCCCTTGCATTCCATCAACTAGCCACCTGCTCTGTTCAAACTGTGTGATCACAGACATAGCCAGAAACCCTGCTGTTCCTTCACCTCCTCCTTCTTTGCATTTCAAGAGTTTCAGGGTGCCAGCAGACAGGGACTCATTCCTCCCACCATGTGCTGAGAAGGTCACCATCCCATCCCTACCAAATGGTGAAAGTGAGGTATCTGGAGGCGGAACAGTTTTCTAAAGGTCATACTGAGGTGGGAGAGGAACCCTGGGGAACTAGGTACCCTTCCCAGCAGGCCCACCTGCCTCCACCTCAGCTGTCCCATTGATTTTCTAGTTAAGAGATCCAATCATTAGGCACAGGGAAGATAGGTTGTAGCATTTGATGATAATGGTTAGCACTGAGGGAACTATGATAAAAAAGAAAATTTTTATCAGCTAGTTGATTCAGGACTAAAAATATTTCAGAATGACCAATTAGAAAGATTTATTCTTCCCCTCCCCCTTCGAAATTGATCTCTAGCAGAAGGTGGCAGTTTAAGGCAATTCCTCAATTTAGAACATTAAATTATTTTAAATTATTTTTTTTTTGAGAGAAAGAGAGGGAGAGGGAGAGAGAGAGAGAGAGAGAGAGAGAGAGAGAAAGAGAGAGGCGCAGAGAGAGAGAGGGAGACACAGAATCTAAAGCAGGCTCCAGACTCTAAGCTGTCAGCACAGAGCCTGATGTGGGAGTTGAACTCACAAACCTGAGCTGAAATCATGACCTGAGCTGAAGTCGGGTGTTTAACCGACTGAACCACCCAGGTGCCCCTCAATTTAGAAAAATTTAAGTAAATAAAAACCTAAATTGAACATGGTTAGATTTCCATTTCAGAAACTGATTATCTAACAGCTTTAGAATTAAAATCCTTTTTATTTAAGAAGATGGGATAAAGTCTACATCCTACTCATCTATAGTTTCCTAAACTTCGGTTATTTCCTTTCCTTCCTTTTGTGATATCCAAGTATAGCTTCTGTTCACTTTTAATTAACTTAATGTTTTTCTCGAAATTGATAAATTTTTGAAAGCATAAATACTTTTAGTATGTTTCTAATTGCACAGTAAAATTTTCTAATACACATTAAATAAAACCATAGTTATTAAAATTAAGGCCTGTTTGTTTATAGAACACCTAAGGAGGTGCCTGGGTGGCTCAGTTGATTGAGCATTTGACCTAGGCTCAGATCATGATCTCACGGTTTGTAAGTTCAAGCTCCCCATTGGGCTGTCTGTTGTCAGCTCAGAGCCTGCTTTGGATTCTCTGTCCCCCCCCCCCCTCCCTCCCCCTCCCCTGCTTGTGCTGCCTCTCTCTCTTTCAAAAATAAATAAATTTTAAACAATAAAATAAATAAACATTAAAAAAACACCTAAAACATCTCACATGGAGGATGTGTACTTCCCACTTCTTAAACACTCTTTTCTCATTATCAAACTGAGACAATAGGGGTAATGATCTACAGGTGCTAAGGAAATATATTGAGGATCTGTGGAACAGCTATCGTCTCTGATGGATATTATTTATAAACACTATATGGATGTGTATGCATCTTCTTTAATCTCTTGACTTCAATACTGATTATCTTTATAGGAAGTCATCTTCTTTCACCCAAGTAGAGAGGTGGATTTAGGAAGTAAATCAGGCTGCACCTAAAGACTAAGTGCCCTTTTTCCTGTTGGTGGTCTTGAAACTAAAAAGGAAAGTCACTTGTTAGCTCATGTTTCCTTTACATATGTATTCATTTTACTAAAGATATAGACAGAGTGGCTGATTCGTAAATATGGGATCATGTAACCTTATTTACTTAAGCTTACATCTTCTTTTCCGAAAAAGAAGTGTCTATATCCTTTTTCACTTTTTAAAAATGTTTATTGATTTTTGAGAGAGAGAGAAAGAGAGAGAGGCAGAGAGAGAGGGAGACACAGCATCCAAAGCAGGCTCCTGGCTCTGAGCTGTCAGCACAGAGACTGACATGGAGTTCAAACTCTTGAGCAGTGAGATCATGACCTGAGCCGAAGTCAGACACTTAACTGAATGAACCACCCATGTGCCTCAAGAAGTGTCTATATCCTTATTCACAGCCCTGTTTCTCTCTTGCTCATGGTACTGACACATGGTGGAGTAAGTAAGTAACATAACCCAGAGAGGTCTGGCCTTTGCCCTTGGCTTCTGGGAAGCAATCTCTAGGCTGTTGCATTGTCGTGCCTGTTAAGAGTGTCTTTGTTTACCTTGGGACCTTGGGCCATACTTGTCAGTCTAACAATGTGGTTAATGGTAAAGGCTTTGGGTCACATGTTATTTCCTCTACTTCTGGAGGGTCTGAAAACTAAAGGTTAGGCACACAGGCAGTCAACCATGTCTACATGGTTGAGTTCCAATAAAAACTGTGAACATAGAGGCCTGGTGAGGTTCCCCAGTTGACTAATATTCTGTGCATATTGTCAGACATCATTGCTGGGAGAGGTAATTCTGTCTGTGACTCTACTGGGAGAGGTTAATTGGAAGTTCCACATTTGGATAGAAACTTTTTGAATCTGCACCATACATCTCTTTTCTTGGTTGACTCTAAGCTGTATCCTCCTACTATCATAAAACATAACCATGAGTATGAAAGCTTTCAATGTGTATCATGAGCCCTTCTAAGGAGCCATAGGCCTGAGGTTGAACACTATATTCCCCAACATCACAAACATATGTAATACTCAATAAATATTGATAGGTGCTGTAACATCATAATCTAAGAGCTCTTAAGTCAGATACACTGGCTCCACCATTAACCAACTATGTGATCTTGGACAAGTGATTTAACTTCTCTGAGTTTCTGTTCATTAAATCAAAGTAATACTATTTTGTACCTTGTAGGGTTGTTATGAGAAATAAGTGACAGTACTGTGGTAAGTCATATCAGAACCTGAGGCAAAAGGAAGAATCAGTAATACTGATCTATATTTTATTTAAAATTTATATATTCTGTTTATAATGGCTATTTCATTATTATTCACTGTCAAAAAATAGTGCATTAAACTCTTATTTATCTTGATTGCTAAGTATTTGCTAGCCCTTTACATTTTGCACCCAAGGTGAGAGCTTCATTCCCCTCACTTTAGTCTTGGCCCTGGAGAGGATTAAAAATCATAATTAAAGTAAATTATATAGTTGAGGGACAGTAACATAGGTAACACTCAATAATACATAATTTTTGCTGATTATTGTTGTTGCTATCATTAATTTGGAGAAGACTGTGGAAATTCACCACTATATTAATGTGGATTAAAGGAAAAACACAACTATGGCAAGGGACTGGGTAATATTTTCAGCTTAAGAGGAAAGATCAGGCACTTATTCCCATATGCAACTGTGAAGACTGGACAGCGTGTGTGAGTGTGAGTGCATATGCACCCGTTTTCTAATTTATTATATGAGAAATGTCAGCTGAATAACTCGGAGGCTCTTTATGAATGTTAACATTTATAAAAAGATGTTGAATTTGTAAAGATTATCTTTAAACAAATAGCACATTCAACATTCAATAAATTGAAATGCTCATGAAGTATGACATTCTAGTTAAATGGATTTATCCTGAGAATTTCTTTCAGCTTTGGCTTTGCCTGTTGAATAATCGCTGTAAAACCTATTCATTGACTTTTTTTTTTTTTTTTTTTTTTTTACCATGGTGATTAGAGTCGATGAAGCACAGTAACCTAATAACCTTGTGTCTTTGGTGTGGATGCTGATGGTCTTTGGTTCAAACTATGTTTATAAGTGCTAGAGACTGAGCTGTAACTTTTGAAATTGCATCCCTGATGAAAGAGAACTGTATCCCCCATGACTTGTATCTTATCTTTGGGGGAGACAAATGCAAAATAAAGTCCTACTGTAGCATAAAAAAATAAATATACGGTCTTTGTTCCAGGTTCCTGACAAACAACTCCTAAGAGGCTTGGAATTCATTCTCTTTTGTATGCAAATGACATGACTATGTCAGGGTGGGAGGCTGTCTAGAGAGCCTCAGGGATAGGGGTGCTTGTCATCAGAAAAATCAACCAAATGATTAGAACTTGGGTTACAACTTTTAGTAGCCTTGTACTCCTGGAGTATCACAGGTGGCCTGTTTAATGTCATGTTTATGTAACAAAACTTCAGTAAAACCCCCTAAATGATAAAGTCTAGGGAGATTCTGGGTTGACGAAACCTTCAAAGTACTGGGCAGGTGGTATGCCTGGAAAGGAAATGGAAGCTCTGCACGCCCCTCTCCTCATACCTTGTCCTATCTGTCTCTTCCATTTGGCTGTTCCTGCGTTATATCATTTATAGTAAACTAGTAAATGTACATCAGGTGTTTTCCTGGATCCTGTGAGTCATTCTAACAACTATAGAAATTGAGGAAGGGGTCATGCCAGATTTGTCACTGGTAGGTCAGAAGCACAGGTGACCCCTGGGACTTCTGAGACTGGCATCTGAGGTGGAGGCAGTCTTGTAGGACTGAGCCCTTAACCTCCGGAGTATGGTTTAACTCCTGACAGTGTCGGAATTTAATACTTGGACACCAAGTTGGTGTTGGGAAATCACAGACCTACTAATATAATGTAGTTGAGACTGACCTTACTAACTTCTTCAAATAGTTTGTGTTTGTTATGGTTTTGTAGCTGTATAAACACACTGGTTATGATCAAGTCTTATCTCTGTTTGCTATTATTTCTATTAATTTCCCAAAGTGAATCAGCATTTCAGCAAAACTTTACAAGTGGAATAATCAGTTGAATTCATGTAAATAAAATAATCACATCTGTTAATGTATTAGTAACCAGTTTATTGGATATGTTTTCCATTAATTATATTAGTATCATTTATGCTGAGATAAGACATTTCTATTTCTAAAAGACCTATGCAGTCTGCTCATACATATACCCTTGAAAACTAAACTCAAGGACATGGGAAGGAGTATTGGTAAATGAAAGGGGTATATGGAGTTAGAATCAGTGTTATTCAAAATGTGATAGTTGAACCAACAGCACTGATATCACCTGTGAGCTTCATAGAACTGCAAATTCACTGGCCCCACTTCAATTTATGGAACCTAAGAGGTGGGGCCCAGGACACACTGTGTTTTAATAGCTTTCCAGGTGATTCTTATGTAAAGTCTGACAAAACTGCTCTGTATATAGTTTAGTCAAATGTAAGTTCAGGTGAGTAAGTCAGCAGTAATGAGACGCTCAGATTAAATGTGAGGGTCATCAACTTGCCCAGTTTTTGTGGGACTGTGAGGTTTTCTGGGATGCAGGACTTTTGGAGCTAACATGAGGTAAGTCCCAGGCAAACCTGGACAAGTTGGTCATTATGGTCAAATGATTCTGTACCTACTTTAGAAGCTAGAGTACCTTGCATTTCATTTTGTCTCTGTCAGATATTCTTTATTCCCTGATTTCCCTTAGGCTCTGGCCATGACCAAATTAATATGGCTATCTTGTGGGTCATAGATTTGGGGAATTCAATAAGGTAGTTAGTTAGAGTTGACATTTTGTTCTTGCGGTAACTGCTGGAGTTTGATTACACCGGAGTGTGTGATCCATAACTTGCTTGTCTGCTTAATTCTTTCTCCCTTCAGTGTTATGTGTGCAGTCGGGCTCAGCAACAGCAGTAGTTGGAAATCACTTTAAAGTTCCTGAAAGTCCCTTAAATTTGTTGATTTTATTTTATTTTTTGATGTCTTACTCTATTTGCTCTTGTCCGTGTTATTTTGAGTCCCTCCTTTTGTTTCTTGGCGGAAGAGATATCTTCGTTAATAGGATAACTTGGCACATATGTCAATGAGGTCAAAATTTTCAGTGTTTGTTGGGCATCAATTTCCATTGTAGAGGTTTTGATAGTAATGTAAATGCTCCTGATAGTTGCTTAATAGAATTAACAGCTGCTAGTAATTATGAGTGCCGTGTTTACTTTAAGTGTGGCTTGATTTTCATGCATACCTTGAAAGTTTATTTCTAAGGATATAGAGTAGAAAAGGTTTCAAAGAAATGAGTTTCATCTTTGGTGAAGTTCAAAGAAGATACAAAACAAAACATTTAACAATTTATGTCTGTCTCTAATGAATTCTAATGGGTTGGTGGGTGTGTGTTTCTTCAAACATAACTCTGCACAAATTATTTGTTTTTAATGTCATAAAACCCATGTTGTATTACTTGCTTTTCTTAAAGCTCTTACAATGAAGACTCAATTATGTTGCATTCACAAACAATTAGGTTTGACTATTTGGATGCAAACTATTGTTGCCAACATTTTGCAGCATTTTTTTAACCAGTAAAAACATTCTGCTTTGTCTATTAAAATGCTCATTTTGCAAATTGTTTTTCATGTGATTTAGGCTGTAGCACAAATGCTTTCTCTCTCTCTCTCTGCAGTTAATTTTCCCTTTTTATCAACACAATTTGCTGGATAAGTACTGTGAGTTATCTCTGAATTATGGGTTTTCTCTACTGAATTAACAACTCAATTTTCAGTATGAGAGAACTCTAGAACCCAGGTAAATGTAGGGGTCATTTCCCAAGACTGTAATATGCCCTATTGATGTCCCCTGAGTAACTTTAATCCCCAATGTGTACCAGTTTGTATGCTCTGATCCATGAACATTCTAGAGTACATTCTAGAGTTTGGTCTGGCCCAGAAAGGTGGGTTCTATGTTATTCTGAGTAACATTTTAAAGTCATCACTTATGATGAAAATTAGGTGCAGTCAATTAACCACCAAAACTCTCCGAAGAAAGTGGTATTTTGGTCTCCGCTATTTCAAGTATAACATAGTTTTTCTCTTAATGATGGAAAAGATGGCTTGTTTTTGGTGAGCTGAGCACCAGACAAAATACTGGTATCCTGTTGACTGCTCATCAGGAGCAAAACTACATATCCTTAAATATTAGGATCATAATCAGCATGGTTAGCTAGGCCAACAAGATAAGGGGCTTATATATTAGGACCACCTGAGGAAACAAGAGAGTCAAATCTCCCATTTCTCGTCTCACTACAATTCCATGCCTACCAGCCTTGAGGGTAATGGCAGGCAGACCTGATTCCTACTTAAATTGTCACTCATTCTCTCTCCTTCCCTTTGTGTTTTCTTCATTCCTATCACTCTTACTTAATTCTCACTGTCAACCTTTAAGAATTAGGCTTTAGGTCTTTGACAAATGAGTTTAAATAAGGTTTCATGACATTCCCATGATCATTCAGAAAGTAGCAGTGCCAGAATTTGAATCTAGCTTCCTAACAATAAAGCTTTTACCCATGTCTCTGTGCCCCTGTGCTGTAACATAAAACATACCCATGAGTAGTCTGCCTTGGCAGTGTGTGAGGTAAAAAAAAAAAAGCCAAAAACATAAAGTAGCCTAGCACCCTGAAAAGTACCTTCAGTGAGAATTATGTCACTAATAATCTAGTCACTGCAGTGGTCTTGCATATATCTGCCTCACCATACACCTTGATTGCTTTTCATTCTATTTCCTAAACCTGTGGGACTAGGTTTGCAATGTCATCTTTCCAATTGAGAGCAAGTTTTACAATTACCTGGCTCTGACAATGGTTTTAAAAATTGTTTGATAACTCTCCCCAAGTTGAAATTAATGACTGCTTGAAGACCTTACCCACAGTGTAATATACTATATTCCATCAGTACTTTGGAAATTGTTGGGACTAATTTACTTGTAATTTACATAAAACTGGAACAAGTTGGACTGACCAAGATCTTTCAGTTATGTCCACATTTGCCACAACTATCTTCAGGTGTCTTATTAATTTTGTAAGCACAAAACCCACTTTGAATTTTTCTCAGCCAAAGTTGAGCATGTGTGTCTATTGTTCCTTTTCTAAGGTCTGCTGTCGGAGTGAGAATCAAAATACAGATATATTAGGCTGTATTTTGTATTTGGAGGATCATAATGTAACATATGAATGCAGTGATCCATAAACTCAACATAAACTTGTAAGCCATCAATGAACTTTGAAGGTACTGCCGTAGCTACTCAAAATCTTAGGGCTACCAGCTTTTGCTTCATTTCAAAATCATTTTTTAAAAAGAAATAAAAATTTACTAACGTTTCTCTTGACACTAAATAATGATGGGATCCTACTTCATTTATATTCAGTTGGGGTAACATATTTATTCAGGTACCAGATGTAGAGTGTTAATGGATTAAAGTATATGGACAAAGTGGGCAATTGTACTGTAAATGTTACTTAAGTGAATTTGGCCTGCAAGGGTATTATTGATTTATTTTATCTAATTTAGTTTGTATTGCAATTCAGGCTCAACACTGAGGGTTGAAGTCATCTGTTTTCTATAGGTGAAATGACTTCAGGTCTCAAGGGAACTAAACTAAGTAAATAGGAAATCTCTTCCTTTGAGGAAGCAAAGAGGATGGAAATATTTTCCAATGGGGTGAGGGTGTGTGAGGGGAAATGTTCTCCTCCCAAGGACACTAGGAAACCATATTCCACTAGGAAGAAAACATGCAACCACCACTCAGGGAAACATTTTGATTTCCTTGTCAATATTAAAACAATATCCTCTTAATAGCTGAAGAATGGTACTTTGCTAGGCATGGAGCTTAGTGATGTTGCTTATCATCGATCACTTTGTAAATCAACAGAACAGGAAGAAAGGTGCTTGTTAGCTGTTGTACAAGGCACACTATTTAGGGTCTCGTGTTCATTCCCTCTGTTCTTCAAGTGTCCAGGCTTATGAAGAAAAGAGTGTCCAGTGAGCATAAGAGAGCAAAATTCTCTCTTTATCTTTTCTTTTTTTTCTGAAGCTGTTATGAAATTGCATAATCCTAAATTTGTTGAATGTTTGAACACAAATGATGAACAATAGCAGTGCCATTAAACAGTTGTGAGATAATTATGTTACGTGACTGTAATCCCCCAAATTGCTGCAGCCTGAATTCATGAGGATTTTAAAGAAAAAGAAAGCAATAAGGTTTAAAAAATAGGGTTTCAGAAAGCATACAACTGATTTACATCATTAATTTGGGTCCTCTGACACATCCCTGTGAAACAGGGGAGGATTCATATCCTCTTCAATTAAGGATAGGGAAACTGAGGCCTGGGGAAGTGTGGTGATAACTCCAAGGTTACCTGGGGCAAACAGAACCAGTTTTCAGGTGGAAAAGCAATACTGCATACCTATTAGCTGTCCCTGGCCTCTCTGCTTCTACAATTGCAAAGAGATCTATTAACAAAACAGACAACTCCTGGGAGCCTTTGGATATGAAGTCTCTAATGACTCCATGCAAAATGTCCCAGACCTGAAACATCTGTTGTACAGATACAGTCAAGTTCCACACCAGAGTCTCAAGTTAACAACTTATTTCCTTTAATTTAATTTTATTTATTTTTTTAAAGTGCATAGCAGCTGTCTACATATTTCAGAGGACAGACCTTGTTTTAAAACCTGAGCCAGAGAACATTATAGAGAAAACTCACACAATTCGCTGTATGTGCTAATTAGAAGCTTCTTACACAAGCACATGAATTCATTTATACACTGATGAATTTTCAGTTGCCAAATAGCTCCAACAAAAAGACCAGAAAAGTAAAAATAGTCAATCTAATGAATTTAACATTTATTTTTATGCAAGCTGGGTAATTTTTAGAAATGTTTTGTTTTTTGGAGGAATGATTTGCATGTGCAATGCATTTGTTTTTTGTGACTTCTGAAATCCTGTTTTTCTGGAAAAGGAAGACAATTTTTCTTGACTGAGAGACATCCAGCCACATACCCAGAATTAAACCCAAAAGACCAGAAGTGAAAGGAAGAGAGATAATCCCTAGGTCACACATTCAGGAGACCTGAGGGAAAGAATAAAGAGCATCAAAGAAAAGACCAAGGCAACTTATGATTTCACTGCAGCATGGGGTATATTTGTCTCCAGTGCAAGCCCCGCAGCTAACGAACAATGGTCACCCCGTTCTCTTTCTGTGGCATCCCTCCAGTCTGGGACAGCACGTAAATGTCAGTCACCATTCTCCACAGAAATGCAATTTTATATGTTCTTTTAAAATGTTTCCTTTACTTTGTTTTACTTTACCCTCCTTAGACACACATAAACCAAAATACATGTTTATCCATCCTTCAAGCAAGTATTGAGGGACTACTATTGGTCTGGCATTCTTTGAGGAATAAGAGAGATCATGGTTTTAGGCATTTCACAATCATGTGGAGAAACCATATAATTAAAAAGTAAGTAATTGATAATAAAGATAATTATAAGTAGAAAGAATTGTTAGAAAGACTCTAAATATAACCTAATAAAGAATTATTGGGTGGAGCAGAGGCCCATGGGATAAAATGTTGATCATGAAGGCCTCCCCAAGGACATACATTACCTGAATGATGGAAGGAAGTAAACATGCAATGCTTTGAGGAACAGATGTTCCTGGGGAAATGAACAAATACAATAGCCTTGAGTCCAGGGTGATTATTCAAAATGGAAAAAACGTAAAGTTTAGGGCATAGTGGACTTACTGGAGTATGGTGCAAGATGAAGTCAGGGAATTAAACAGGCTACCTCATGAAGTATCTTATTGGTCATTGAAAATAAAACACTTGTATCCCACTCTTTTTGTTAAACTTTGATACAGTTTTCTGCATGATATCTATGTGGTGAGTGTTATACCAGGCACTTTATGGACACTATTTCATGTACCTTCACCAACAACCCTGCAAAGGTGCAACAATAATCCCATTTTGTGGATAAGACAATGGAAGCTCAAAAAGGTTAAATAAATTTCCCAGGATTATTTAGCTAGTATGAAGCCAAGATTCCAAGCCAGATCTAACTCTGCAGTCTGAGCCATCGGTCTATTCTTCACCTTTGTTCGACTCTTCCTCTATTCAATTTCCCAGAAATAGAAATGCCTTTCTTACGAATATTCTTATTAATTCCTACTTGTTCTCCAGGAAACAATTTTGCCTCCCTACCCCTCCCTTACTCTCTCTCTCCCCTTTTTTAAACCTCATCTTCCACCAAGTTGGATGACTGTGCCGTGAGAGACATAGCACCATTTTCCTGTATTATCTTTCATTGTTGTTATCTTTTATTTATCTTGTTCACTGAACTGTATACTGCACACTGAGAACCTGTGTCTGTAACAGCACCCACAGTATCCCCTAGCACACTCTGTGGCAAAAAGTAAGCACTGAAATAGTGAGCATTAAAAAGAAAAGAGAATCAATGATGTTACCAGATTCTCAGGACCTTAAAGTCGTCATAATTAGACTGACCAATTCCATGGCATCAAAAGTGAAATTGGGATGCCTGGGTTTCTCATTCATTAAGCATCTGACTTCGGCTTAGGTCATGATCTCAAAGTTCATGAGTTTGAGTCCCACATCAAGTGAGCACGAGCCCAGGATGAACCCTGTTTGTTTGTTTCTTTCTTTCTTTCTTTCTTTCTCTTTCTTTCTTTCTCTCTTTTTCTTTCTTTCTTTCTTTCTTTCTTTCTTTCTTTCTTTCTTTCTTTCCTCTTTTGTCTTTCTTTTTATTTTCCTTTCTCTTTCTTTCTTTCTTTCTTTCTTCTTTCTTTCTTTATTTTTCTCTTTCTTTCTTTCTTTCTCTCTCTCTCTCTCTCCCTCTCTCCCACACACTACCCCCCCCCCCGCTCTCACTCACTTGTGCCCTCTCTGTCTCAAAAAAAAAAAAAATGAAATTGCGATGTAATGAAGGAGCAATGTAAACACACTGTTGTTTGTTTGTTTTTAAGTTTTATTTATTTATTTATTTATTTATTTTTAATTAATCTCTACATTTAATGTGGGACTTGAACTCAAAACCCTGAGATCAAGAGTCACATGGTCTACCAACTAAGCCAGCCAGGCATCCCACACTGTTGGTATTTAACAATGGGCCTTTAAAACCCATAAAGTAAAACAATATAGAGTAATAAGTATGCTTTTGGACTCCTTGCCTACAATCTCTCAGCATTTTCATTACCTCCCCAAAACCACTGCACCAAATCTAGATTTATAGGAATTAAAGGAATTGATGCAGTTGTCTAAATTATGTGGATACAAATCCTAGCCTTGCCTTATATCAGCAGTAAGCTTTAGTTTTGTCATCTCCAAAGTTGTGCCAATACTTTGTAGCATTTTATGAGAATTAGAAATAATATACAAAAATCACCTAGCACATGGATGAGGATATAGCAAGAATGCATCATTATAATCCTCTTCTTAATAGTAGTGTGCTTTCATCTTCAGACACTTGCAATTATTCCCCATTGCCATCCCAAGTAATAAATTTACTTTGCATGGCCTTCATGAGTCCCACAATTGGCTCCTTCTTTTCCAGACTCAAATCTTACTACATTCCTCTGATTTCCAGTTATCCATCCAGTTAACCAAATCCCTCCTCTCCAACATGCTTAGAATCTTCAAGCCTTTGTGCCTTTTGTTATGCTGTGTTGGCAGGCTGGATTATTATTTTTTACCTGCTGAAATTTATTTTACTATGGAAGACCGTATTGAGCTGTGTATAAGAACATGGACTCCAGGGGTGCCTGGGTGGCTCAGTTGGTTAAGTGTCCAACTCTTAATTTCATCTCAGGACTCAGGTAATGATCTCATGGTCATGGGATCGAGTCCCACATCGGGCTCTGCACTGACAGTGTGGAACCTGCTTGGGATTCTCTCTCTCTCTCTCTCTCTCTCTCTCTCTCTCTCTTTCTGTTCCTCCCTTGCTTGTGCTCTTTCAAAATAAATAAATTAATTAAAACACACACACACACACACACACACACACACACACACACACACACACGGACTGCAGATCCAATCTACCCGGTTCAAATCCTAGCCTCTTTACACACAACATCTGTGACCTTGAGTGGCTTACTTAATATCTCCATGCCTCACTGTCAGTATGTATAATAATTAGGATAGGAAAATGTTAATATCTTGGGGTGACAAAGATTGAAAGAGTTCACATATGTAAAGTACCTATAACAGTGCATGACGGGAAGTGAGCACTGCATGGAATATTAGCTGTCACCATCATTGTTATCGTCACCTTTTTCCGGTATTTTTCTATATAAAAAATGAAAGTAACTCTGTTACTTATCAGAGTATCTGCTCTTTCTTTAGTGTTCTGCCAACGTTTCTATTGTATCTTTATTATAGAACTTAAAAAGTTATGTTTATTATTAAAGTATATGGCTTGAAAGCTTGCCACGCCCATAAAATTCTCTGTTTCTTTAAGGCAGAAGTCATAATACCCTCTTCCTCGTCTCTTTTATCATCGTAAGGCCTTAGAACAGTTTTCTCAGATACTGTATACCAGCTACGTGTGAAATGAATAAGAATGCATATGTCTAATTCATGTATTGTTTACTTATTCATTGTTTTTCTTCTTGCATGAGAACAAGTGCATTGACCTTGTCTGTGACTGCTGTGTCCCAGAGATTAAAACAGTGCCTGGTACAAAATAGGCACTCAAGAAATATTTGTTGAATGAAAAATGAAATGAATTAATGGATCAATCAGTAAATCAAGATAACCATATTTGAGGTTTCTTAAAAACTCCCTCTTTAGTGAATTAGAAAGCATGTGCTTTAGCCCCTACATTCTCTGTGTATTTCCACACACAAATATGCTATGTGTATACAGATTGCAAAATTGGAATCATTTGCAGAATTGGGATGTAAATTGGACATGTGGGCAAGTGCTTGACTAGGTGGTAGGGATATATTTGAACAAAAATATCTTGCCTAGAGAAAAGCAGGTGGAATTTGCCTTTTCAAGAATTTTGTGCCAAGCCAGATAATTTACTTCTCACCTGGGAACAATTTCCTTCCCGCAGTCATAATGTGAGTTTCACCACAGCTGTGGAGCTAAAGTCAAAGTCAAAGTAGAGATTGCTGCGTCACTTGCTGGGAAATGACTTTTTAGTTTGGGTCCGTGTCCTTGTCTGGCAGCTTTCTTATTTGTGTTTAAAAACATGGAGTGCAGAGAGGTGCACATCTGTTTCTGAATGTGTAAGTAGAACATGGAAGGAATTTTTTTTGTGGCTTTAAATTTCTGGACTCTTTAGCTGTCCCAGTACATGTATTCTGACTTCTGTTTTTCCAGCCAAGAAGCAACAGCTGCATCTGGGTGTGGGAATTACACATTTGAGTTAACAGTATTTAACAGAAGCATACATTTCTTTTTTATCTCCTGTATCCACAATTCTTAGACAACCAGACTTATCAATATGATGCTGGTATCTTCCATCACCTCTGTTCCCTCTCTTCTATAAAATTTTCCATTCTTAGCAACATATAGTCAGACCAGAGAATAAATAAATTACTCTCTGTACTGCCTCCCATATTGCTTTTTTTCTCCCTTCTGATATAGGACATTTCATATGAAAAACAGAATTTTGTGAGTTGGAATCTTAGTGACAAAGATCCGGACAAGGCTAGACTAGGGGTAGAAGGAGGAATATGTACTTTATTTTATGCCTGGGTCATGAAAAGAGTCACTAAAGTTCTCCAGTGCTGAGTCAGAGACCTTAATTACAGCCTCCAATTTCCAAAGGCAGTGGAAACAGTGGAATGACACATGGTTACATTATGCCAGCTGCAAATGCTAAAATATGATAGAAAAGAGGAGAAAAATGTTTTCTAACATTGCCTGTGAGTAGGTAAAGAAGGCCTTCAAAGTTTGACTGGATACGTATCCTTCTCTTGGACACTCTTGTCTAAGGCCTGACATGCTATATTCAATATACAGAGATGTTCTCCTCTGTTTATTCAAGACATTTCAGGGGCATCTGGGTGGCTCAGTCAATTAAGTGTCTGACTCGTGGTTTCAGCGCAGGTCACAATCTCACAGTTTTCATACCCCACGTTGGGCTCCATGCTGACAGTGTAGGGTCTGCTTGGGATTCTCTGTCTTTCTCTCTCTTTGCCCCTCCTACACTCAAGCTCTCTCTGTCTCTCTCAAAATAAATAAATAAACCTTAAAAAAAGACATTTCAGTCTTGGGAGTCTTCTTCTGATAATAAACTCACATGTATAATACCAGATGATATTGTCTATTAACTCCTTTATAGAAATTGGTTGACCTATGTCCAGAATAGTCTCAAGGGACCATCAAATAGGTATTTGCAGTTACAGGAGCTCCAAGAACAAGAAAGCAAGTTGTAGAGGTTCAAAAATAAATTTTACATGCCCAAAGTGAAGAACAGGAGTCCTGAAGTCAAAGATCCACTTTTAGACTCTAAGAGTGTCTGTATCACACTGGCCTCAGGTCACTCAAGTGTAAAAGAAAGTGACAAAAGACAAGCTATTATGCAGTATTTGAGGTCTGCCTGTCCTCACCTGACTCTTCAGAAGGAAAAACAAATGGGAGCAGTTCAGAAACTGTTTTACTGTACAGATTCTGAATAGTGAGCATCACAGAAAGAAAACAAACCAAAACAACACTACCAATCATAATCTAAAGCAAGAGTTACCAGTGCTTCTATTTTATAAATAAAGTTTTATTGGAACACACCCACACCTATTAATGTAAGTATGGCCTTTGATTCTTTCCTCCAATAATGGCAGAATTGAACAACTGTAACAGAGATCTGGCTCACAAGTCTGAAATATTTACCATCTGGCTCTTCAAAAACTGAAAAAAACAAAACAGGGGTGCCTGGGTGGTTCGGTCGGTTGAGCGTTTGACTTTGGCTCAGATTGTGATCTCATGGTCTGTGAGTTTGAGCCCCGCATCAGGCTTTGTGCTGACAGCTCAGAGCCTGGAACCTGCTTTGGATTCTGTGTCTCGCTCTTTTTCTGCCCCTCGCCCATTCACTCTCTGTCTCTGTCTCTCAAAAATGAATAAACGTTAAAAAAAAAAAAGAAAGAAATGTATCCCTTGCTCTAAAAAAAAAAAAAAAAAAAACAAACATCCAGAGTAGTTATGTTGCCTTACACAATAGATTGGGATCAGCAAATGGGAACCCATAAAACCCTCCTAGGAATTGTTTTTTGACCAGAGGACATTGGAAAATGCAAAAATGCATTTTTGGTGCTCCTCATTGATAATAACTCTGAAGTCATATACAGTTTCTAGTTTCATTTTCTTACATTAATCACTGAATTAAATATTGGTTAACTCTCCCAAACTCAATTAGTGCTTAATGAGACATCTATATTTTTTATTTCCATCAATCCCTGTCTGAAGATATTTGCTATTTGTCCTTTCCCCATTTCCTTAAAAAATCTTTGAGCTGCTATAAACCTTGTATTCCAAAATATGTGATATTCTTCTTTGTGTGCAGAGGGGCCAACTATTATATATCTCTTGAATGTTGATACCTGAGTCAAAACTCTTCACCAGAATATAAAGTAAGTCTAGAAGAATCACTTCCATTGGCTGTAAGCAGAAGACCTGTTGCGAGCATGACACTAATATACTTTTATAGGGTCAGTGTGTAGGTATGATGGAAGAAAAGAGATAATTTATGTATTCAGAAGTACAGTACTATTATAATAAATATATGATGTATAGGATACTATTAATGCCCAGGAGTTTTGGAGGAAAGCAGATTTTGAGAAGTTTTGATGAAATTTATTGATGGGACCACAGATTTCAAGGGTTTTTAAATGCCTTTATATGCTGGGGTGGGACAATTTGAGTATGTTCTATACACCAAGTGGGCAACATGTGAGTTCAGCCTTCTGTGGGTTGCCTGTGTCAAAGGAGGATAAGGTCTATATAGCAAGGTTGTTAGGAAAGCACCTCAGATTATGTATGTGAAAGCAGTAAGTAAACTCTAATTTTTCCTAACAGCATCTGTTATTATCATCACTACATTTACTATGTTGCCATGGCTAACAGAAGGTTCCAAGTATAACCTTGAACTAACTTGAAGTGATTGGGTTTTATTTCAATCATTTCCTCATACAAAAGACCATTGATTGTGTTCTGATCAAAAGTTTTGTAACCCATAGAGCTAGGACTTGAAAATCACATGCTTTAGGCAAATGAAAAGAAAAGGACGGCATTTCCCATTTCTGACATGAGTTCACATTGTCTTTTGAAAATTTAAGCCTCAGGATACATCATGTGCTTTCTTCTTTGCACCTGGTCATACACCTTTTAGTAAATGCTTGCTGTTAAAATGATAAATGGACGCTATTAAAACACTTTAATGCATAGTGCACCAAAAGTGCCTACTTAAAGGCTAGTTTCCCTTCAGAATTTTGAAGAAGATGCCTTCTCAGCTTTTCTTTCTTGGCACAATTCTTAAGAGAATGGGAATTTGTATATGCCTATATTCCTCTAAACGTCGACCAAAGATAGTTATATTCCTGTAAAAACTTCAGGTGGCTTTAATTAGATATTCTTAGTAAAGAGCTCACTTCTTCCTTGTTTTCCTCCATTCTCAAAAGGTTGTGAGTTTGGCAGAAGGTGAAGTGGCATAGTTTGTATTTCAAGCTTCCTAGTTTGACTTTTCCTGCCCAGTGTTTTCAAAGATGAGAATCTATAGTGCATGTGATTTCTGGGTGAAAAATGTGTTATTTCACACATTATTAACCCCACACATTTCTAAAACTTTATGTTAGAAACAAAAAACAGATTTGTGGCAAACCCAATAAACAACAACAAAATCCAATGAACAACAACAAAATTAATTCAAAATTTCCTTGTTTTAAAATACACACAAGCCCAACTCTCCAAAATTATATGAGGATAATGGTAAAGACCTACAGATCTGCTTGTTTGTTCTTGAAATTATCCCTTGATACTGTATATCCTTAAATACATTTATAATATCAGGTTATAAGGCATTCAATATAATTTTGGAATTTTACAAATTTTGAAATTTTACTAATTTTTCTTGGAAGGCACAGCCATGTTCCCTTAAATAAAATAATTTTATCAGTGTTAAATACAATTATGGAAACTATAGATGTAGAGAACATCATTATAGGCTGAGTTACTACATAAAACTTATAACCAAATGCTCACTTGAGACATACTAGTTAATAGTCTTAATTAGGCATTTAAAAGCTGGTGTTTGTGTCTAACATCTGTGTCTTACTTGAAGCTATTCCAGAATCTATGTACATTTCTCAGATTATAGTGAACTAATACTAAGATAAACTGAGTCTGAAGTGAGAATTCATGTAAAGCACAGCTTTATTCATGGAAGAAAAGTTTCTATTTTTTTCCATTTTTTTCTCATTTTGCTGAAGAAAATATGTGGAGCATCCCTTAAAAAAAGGGCAACAATTAGTCTTCCTCACCAAAAGCATGAACTTCAGATTGTTTTTGCTTTCTTTTCAAATTTATGCTTCCCAACTTCAATTTTAATATGCTAGAACAAAAGAGCTAAATTTTCTACTTTTAACAAGTCCTTCCTATATGCCTGAATAGCAGTGAGCTAGCAATAACTTCTTACCTTTCTGACAAGTCCCACTGCCAAGGGTAGGCTATTTAGAAATTGGTACAAAGTGAAAATAAATACCTGGTTTCCCACAGGCAGTCTTCTGAAATGCCGTCTATCATTTGTAATTTCTGTGACGTTATTTGGTAGTTATGATTTATCACCTTGCCACCGTATGAGTCAGCCGTGAAATCTCCATGACTCAATGGCACGTAACAAAAGCAATCAGGAAAGTGACATTTGAATGAAGGTTTGGTGGATGGGTTTGAACAAGATTTCATTAACTTAAAGAACTAAGGCAGAGGAACTCTCCCAACTTTATGAAATCTTACAAAGTCAGCATTTCAGTTCTTTTTCTTCATTGGCTAATACCTGCAAACTGGGGGGGGGGGTTACCATTCACTGGAGACAAACAAAAAATATGAATTTATGGAGGATGACAGTAAGTTTATTCTTATTTTGATTTAATCTTGCTTTTTTCCATTGTGTTCAGAATGGCCTTTTAATCTTCCAGATAAATTTCCTACTTCTTTTAAATTTTCTTGCTACCCACATGTTTTTGCCTAGGCAGTAAAATTTTTTAATGTTCATTTATTTATTTTTGAAAAAGAGAATGTGCATGTGTGTGTGCACACATGTGCAAGTGAGTGGGGGAAAGCAGGGAGAGAGAGGAGAGAGAAAATCCTAAGCAGACTCCATGCTCAGCACAGAGCCTGATGTGGGGCTCAAACTCATGAACCACAAGATCATGACCTGAGCCAAAATCAAGAGTTGGACACTTAACCAACTGAATCATCCAGGTGTCCCATTTAGGTGGTAAATTAATAGCAAGAATGTATTTGTTTCATAAATATTTATTGAGCCTAGATTCTGTGTCAAGCATTGTGTTAGACAATGGGATTAAAACAATAAGCAAGGCAGACATGAGCCTCCCTCTCAAGGACATTTCAGTGTGGTGAAATTAGTCATACTTACTTTTCTAGGCTATTTGACGTTCATCTTGAGTGGGTAATGCTCATTTTCAAGCATTAAAGAATATTTCTTATATAAAAACTTGACTTTGCAATACTTTAATATTTATTTTAAGCTACAGTTATCTTCATGTAGAAAAGTGGAACAAATATTTGACCTGTTGGCAGCAATATGACTGGGTACCTGCCCCTCAGCCCCATGGACTCCCTTGTTTGATGGTTTAAGCTTATAATGGATGCTACCTCTTTGATTTGCAAGTAATATTTAACATGCTTTGAGCTAAGGAGAGAAATAATGGGTAGAGTTCTCAAAAAAATTTGACTGCTGGAGCTTAGATCATAGGTTGTAAGTATCATCCCAACAGCATTAGCTACAGATTGTGTTATGCTTGTCATTGTATCCAAGGGACATTGGAAAGAAAAGAGTTCTTACATAAAAGCCACCGTCATTATTGGAAATGTGACTTAAGTACAAATTCCAAAGGAAGATGAACTGTCTGCAAATAAGAACTGAGGTTTTCACTTTGATAGTAACAATACCTGGGATAATGTCTGCAACAGAAAGGCAATAGTAATATTGTCTGTCGTTTATTGAAAGCATGCTGGGTGTCATGTATTATGCTAAGTGTTGAGTGAGAAGTACTGATCAGGGGACTTTTATAGTACAGAAAGAGTAGGGACATATAATGATTAACTATTGAACCTACAGAAATTAGTATAATAGTTTTGGAAGAAACTGTCCTAGCCTTCCAGTCCTTTGGAGGGGAAGATGCCAAACGTGAAGAGAATAGAGACAGTACTTGGGAATGGTTTGCTTCCTTTCAAAATAAGAATAAGTGCAGCCAAGAACTCACAGGAAATTTGATTAAGAAGAACTAGGCACTACTAGTATGCTAGATGAAGCATACTCCATTCTTGGTCGGCCTGAGAACAGGACATCACCTTATGGAAATGACATCATAATAAGGAAAACACAAACTGAGTAAACAGTAATTTTGGATGTAGATACATTTTGCTCCACCTTTTGGGAAAGTTCTGAAGAACTTAGAATGCAGGTTAAGACAGAGGTCATGAAGAGAAAATAATACTTAGGTATGCACATGGTAACTTGAGCCTAAACACTAGAGGAATACTCCTGGTACTGATCAATTGCTGTTTTTCTCAGTACTCTAAGTCAGTATGAGGCATGAATCATGCTACTATTTTTCTAAGTTGCCTCACTTTGTCCACTCCTGGCTTGGGACTTCAGGAGAGAAACCTTAGGAAACAGAAACCCAAGACTGGGAAAAGTTTGATGTGTTTGTTGTGTGTGTGTGTGTGTGTGTGTGTGTGTGTGTGTGTGTCTTGCAATGATGTTTCAAGAAATCTAAGTCTCTTGAACCATTCTCCCTGGCATCATTTCAAAGGGTTGGACCTATACATATAATGCACTCTGATTAAGGAACCCACACCAAGGACTTCATACAGATGAGTTTTGTTTATTTCTAAAATCAATCATATGATGTATGAATTATTATTCTCATTTTACTAATGGGTAAACTAAGGTTTACTGAAGTTAGGTGATTTGTTCAGGGTCATAATAACTGGTTTGGTAGTACTAACTTCATATACTTAAGACCTGATTTTGAAGTGAACCATGGGGGCATCTGGATGGCTCAGTGATTGAGCTTCCGACTCTTGATTTTGGTTAAGGTCAAGATCCCAGGGTCATGGAATCGAGCACCACATTGGACTCCACTGAGCCTGCTTAAGATTCTCCATTTCTCTCTCCCCCTACCCCGCCCCTCTCCTCTACTTGCATGCTCTCTCTTTTTTTCTCTGTCTCTAAAATAAAAAATATTAAAAAATTAAAAAAAAATAAAGTGAACAATGAACAAATGGCCAGAAATAAGCAAAGCTCTTAAGAGATTGCTCCTGGTTTCCAAAGGAGTGAAATTAACTTTTATCATAAGTAGCAAAGGGGTAGGAGAGAAGATTAAGGAAGGCTATTGGGTGATTTTGGTTGGATAGAAATTTTAACATTAACGATAAAGTGAAGACTTAGACAAATAGAGGGAAAAATTCTTGGCCACATTAGAGGAACAGATCTGTCAGGGCAAATAGGGATCTATTTTCTTGTTTATTTGTTTTTTGCTCCCAGACAAATGGAGAATACAAAGAGACCATACCCATAAAATTTTACATGTCAGCCATGATCTCATCCAATGCCACAGCCCCCTCACTGTTAAAGATGTCCTGCTAATGTAAATGTAAATCAGACTGAAGAATTGGTTCCACAAATCAAGCTCCTGATGAATTAACCCCTTTTCCTTTCTACAGTACATTGTGCTCAAGCCCAAGGGTTCATTAACTGAACACATAAATGGAGTTTCACAACCTTCAAAAGCTGCTCTGCATGACGTGCCCAGATGCTCACAGTGTTAGTCCCCTGTGCCCACATGGGAAATCCTCCTGGCATTTAAGATCATCATCTCCCTCAAGCCTTCCTGTCAGAAAGAGAACAGCCCTAAGTGAAATGCTGCAGATCAGTGAGTTGGTAAACCAGCTACGGAAACAGTATGTTACAGCCCATCAGACCTCTGAAAATATCCCACTTTGAAGATGTAAGAACGAGAGAGACACAGCTGAATTAGGACCTAGAGAAGCAACTGGTATGTGGGCAAGTTCAGATTACCTTTTTAAATGACAAGAATTTTTCACTTTGACCTCAGCAACCACTTTCAAACTGAGTTTTGGCAGAGAGGCTATAAATTATGGTAGTAAAATAGAATATAGCCAACAACTACTCAGTACTTAAGTGCCTGGCACTGAGCTAAGTGTATGCCATGCATGGTATCATTTAATCCCTTAAAATCACCCTAACGGGTTGGTATTATTTTTATCTCACTTTATAGGAGAGGAAAGAGGCATAACTCTCTGCCCAAGGTGATAGAACTAGTTTTACAATCAGTTTCATATGCAGATTCATATGGCCTTTGTTCTTCAGACACTAGACCACACTGCTTCAAAATGAAGGCCAGAAGCCAACACAGAGGAAACGGGTCTAGGGAGCAACACTTCAGAGTACCTACTGTATGCTGGATACTCTATCAAGAAAGATAGTCATAATGCTAGGAGCATTCTGTATGTCTCTGTGGCCTGAGAACATGGCTCACAGTGGGATTCAGTTTATGAGAGTGTCTGATGCACTTCTCTCAGGTAAGCTAGAACTCTGGGAGATAGGCTCTGATTCTGATTGTTTAACAGTACTAAATTTATCCAGGGACAAAGCATTAATCAGGGAGATGGAATGGGAAATGTTCTGTATGAGAAATGATAGCTGCTGCTTGAAGGAAGAAAAGAGAGGGCTTGTGCATAATCTACCAGTGTTTTCGAATGCACCACTGGGCTAAAAGGACACAGGGAATAGATTTGATAGAGAAAGCATCTTAGAATTTGGAAACCACTAAACAATCGTAGAGTATAGGGGTGTGGGCTGGTAGGCTTGCTAGGAGCAATCAATGCACTGGAATATTTATGTTATTTAATAGGAGACTGTTATTCTTTAACTTTTTATAAAAGAACTGCAATTGACCTTTGTGAATTTGGATGACAGTAAAACTGGTGCAAACTGATGGTTGGCCTTATCAAGTTTAAATATTTGAAAAGGTATAATTCATGTAAATGTTTAGCCTTTTTTTCACTGTGCAAGGGCAAAACCTGCCTAGGCTGGTATTTACTTTTCTAATTAGAAAAGCTTGAGTGATGTGAACAATTAAGATAATACAATACCTTTACAAGATAATTAATCTTTTCTTTGTGATTCATCCTACCACATCCCAAGCTGATAATGTTATTTACTTCCCAGTTAAGGGTATGTTAGGATGTAATTGGAGCCATTTGCTTTGACTATCAGAGGAGAAAAGATCATGCAATTTGCATCTCATATATTTAGAAATTAAAACTGAAGGACTGACCACTTGACACCGCAGAAGTTCCTGAAATGAAGCCTGCTGAGTTCAATTTGTTGTGGCGGCTAAATGAATCCTCTCTCCAATTTGAATGCATGATGAAATTCCTATTAGAACATTGCACTGTAATAATTGACAACATAATGAAACTGCCAAAGACAAAATGCAAGTACTTCTCTCCTGCCCCTTCAGAACTGCACTCTGTACTTAGAAGTAAGTGCCTGTGCCAGAAAAGCAACATTCCCCTTTTTTCTGCCTCCCCTCGGTCCATCAGGAATATTCTTTGGGATGTCCCTTCTTTAGAATCAGATAGTAAGAGTTAGCAGTCAACAGTAGGTTGAGGAATTTGGGATACTGTATAGATTTAACTAGCAATGATATTTGAAAACAACTATTACCTTCTATCGCTATTGTTTTTATTTTAAATAAACATATTCTTAGCACTAAAAAATGAGAAGGATATTATCCCAGCTTAACCATTTTATAGGATAATTTATCTTCATTAACCAAACAAACTGTAATTTTTTTGTTTTGTTTTGTTTGTTTGTTTTTGTTTTCTGGATTTGCCTCTGATCTTTGGAAACTTGATAAGGCATCAGGGCTGATCTTTGGAAATCACCAATCCACACATTGGCTTTTTTTTTTTTTAATTAACCACTCAATCCACTATAATTTGGCCTCTGATCCATTCAGGATGCATAACCAGTAACATCTTCAGTTACTGGCTCAATGGTCACTTGTCTCCATTATGTAACTGGAGTTTTCCTCAGCATCTGATACAAGTGATCACACTTTCATCTTGGAAACATTCCTTTCCTCAGGTTCAAATACTCCAAATACTCCTTGGAGTTTCCCCTGTAGAGTTATTTTTTTTCTTATTCCCTTCCACAGTTTCTTCTTCCTTAATAATTGAAAGGCTGTTATTCTTCAGGGTTCTGTCATAATTCTCTTTCCTTTCTTTCTCTGTATACTCACCCTGAATAATCATCTTGTTTATTCACATGGCTTTGACTAATCACACATTTTGATATCCAGGCCACCCTTGATTCTGAGTATCAGATCCTCATCTCCAACTATTGGACATTGCTACTTGAATACCACAAAAGCATTTCAAACTCATTAAGTCCCAAATGGAACTCCTCATTTATCCCCATCCGTTTATGGCCCTGTAAGTAGAATTACTCTTCTCCCATTGTCCAAGTCTCCAACTCAATCACCGAGGCCTATTATTTCTGACTCTGAAGTCAGGCCACCTTTACCTCACACTTGGATTCCTTCTATAGCTAGCCAAGTGGTACTTCACCACTTTTTCACCAAACCAGTCTCTTTACTGTAACCAGAGTATGTTTTTAAGCACACATTTGATGCTCTGGAGCTCCAATGACTCCCCCATTACCCTGTGGATGGTGTACAGGCTCCTGGATGTGTTTATAAAACCCTGTGCCACTCATGAGCTATTCCTTGCTTATGGCTCCAGCTGATTAATTATTCTACAATTTATTTTACCCCTCCTTCCACCTACATTTAACATTAGACAACATTCAAAGTACTTTCATATACATATATGATTATAATCAATGCAATGGTTTTTATTTTTCCTTACCTAAAGATTTTTGGAAACCAATGATATGTATTATATAAAATTATTATCAGGCAATGAAATAGTATCTGTGATATCAGTCATATTAGTGAACTATTTCAAGCTTCAGTTTCCTTGTATGTAAGATGGAGATGATATTACTACATACTTTTCTAGAATTGCTATTTGGATTGCATGGGATAATGCTAGTTAAGTGTTTAAGACAGTCAGTTCCATGAGGTTATTATAGTTGTTGATGTTAGGTATAAATCCTTTAAACTACTTACCTAATGTATAATACTATCTATAACAGCTCATACTCAGATCTGATATCTCCTCACACACTGAAGTATGCCTTATCTATTATTCCCTATCCTGGCCAATCTTGCACCCCAAAGAGGCAATAGTAATTTCTTCCTCTTTGGGTATTCTCCCGGATAGAATTCATTCTTACCTTCCTCCTACTTGCTAATTGAAATTCCACTTATCTTCTCATGTAGGTGAGTTAGTTTAAGTTCCTCCTTCTCCATGAAGCCTTCTCAGATGTCTATTATTCTTTTGGATTTTTTTTTTTTGTTCTCACAGCTCTTCTGATCATTACTGCCATAATACATACACTGTCTTAGTTCCTAAATTACTTCACATGCATAAAAACTAAGCCTCTTCAGCTCTCTCAGCAGCATCTTGTGCATAGCTGAGTACACAGTTGAATTGAATTTCAGAATGGCCTCTACAGTGCATTATACTTTTCCTACCCACCTCCATATCTTCAGCAGATGTTTCCAATGGCTATTTCTGGATCCTTATTTTAAATGTTACTAGTTAGTGATAATATTGCAAAACATATTTTAAGCACTCAAAAACATGACAAATGACACATTGAAGTGTGCTGGTTTTCTTTTACTTAAAATTGAAAAATCTAGATTATGCAGTTTATTCCAAAACAAAAATTGCATACTGCTTCATGAATCTTCCCCTTTTTGGATGTTTTCTAGGTTTGTCATTACTTTCCATTTTCAAAACGTTTACTCTACCTGGAATAGTTTTACAGTTGTCACTCTCAGAGAAGGACAGATTTTTTACTATCTTATGAGGATGACAAATGCAACTATGTAGCATAATGTAATTTCATTAAACACAGTAAATGTTCACTATCTCTCTTCTGTGCCTCTTGCTATGGTAGATGGATACTCTTACCAAGGGAGAAAAGAAGATAGGGCTCTTGAGGTGATGGAATGTGAGAGAAAAATTCTCCTGCACTATTTTCTCTTAAAATTCTGGCTTTAGATAGTAAATCACATCTCCACTGTGGAATGCGGGCACACCTTTACATTCTCTCTTTCTACACAAGTCGGACATTATAAATTTCTTATCACTCTGTCTAAACTTCTTCATCCTCGTATTCACCATTAAGAATTCTCTCCAGAAAATTGGTGTATAGGTAGTATTTTGCTTTGCATCACAACCAGAAATCTAATAAAGTGGGTCCTAAAAATCATGCAGATATTTACTTGAATATACACATTCTTCTCTTGCTTCATGCAAGGATTGTTTATGGTTGGTTTCAAAAAAGATTTAGGACTTGTGATGCTGTGGACTAAGAGCATTTTTCATTTTATGCCTCCATCCTTTATGTGGAAAGAATTGATGTCTTTGAAAATAAAAAAAAGGAGATGAGCATTTTTGGTGTGGGTTTTATATTATGCAGTTCTAGATTACGTACTACGTCCAAAGTGACAAGAAGTTGCTTTGAAAGCCCACTTCCATAAAGTACCTTGAACAGGTGTGTGTGTGTGTGTGTGTGTGTGTGTGTGTGTGTGTGTGTGTGTTGAGGGGGTGTCAGTATGGAGACAGGGAACAGCTATGACTCTACTTTCCACCCAACAGTAGGTAAAGCAATGTAATTTTATTTTGATGTTCTCTTATATATTGACTCTCTTGTAAGATTGTCAAAGAGAAGAATTCTGCAGCAAATGGTTTGAAAAGAACAAATTTAAGAAGAATAATTTCAATTGATCAAAACAGCATGGGATGTGTTGACTGTGAGTTAGCATGCTTTTGATAGCCGTTTCCTAAAAGGAATTTGCATTCTGAATTTTTCAGACTGAACTACTTAAAATGTGGACTAAGTCTGTTATTCCTGTGGGCATTTCCTCTGTAGTTGGTATAGTGATTACTCTGTCACTTCTTTAATTTCTACCTTTTAATGAGGACATGCAAGTGTGCCTATGGAATTTTCATATTAATGTCAGAGTGATTTAAGAATGGACCATATTAAAACAGGGAAAAAAAACCCTTCTTTTCCAGATTCAGCCTTCTATTTAATTCTGTAACTAGTGACAGAACTGAAAGCTACTTGATAGGGAGATTCAGCTTCTCCTCCAGGCATCTCTGGGGGCTTTGGGATAGAACCAAGCATAGCTGTGTTTAAATCAGTGTGTCCATTTCTGGGCAACCCAGCTTAATTGGAAGCACTGACCCTAGGCCATTTCCTTGGGTAGGAATGATGAAGTCAGGGCTTCCAATAATTGCATCTGATTACTGCTTCCAGTTTGAAGATACAGAATGAAGCAAAATGAATAAGCACCTCTGTCCCATGTGAGGTTATTCAAGGGCAGAAATTATGGTGGAAGGGATCTGTGCTTTGGTTTGAGATTCCTCTTTAATTTCTTTTAAATAAGACAGCTGAAATTTTTGATTTTCAGTGTAGGAAATCATATTTAGCATTTTTGTTATAGTAATCCTATGCACAAACAATGCAATGGGCAGAAGCTGCCTAAGTATGGGTCTTCAGGCCATCGAAATTCCCTTCTTCTTGTCATTGGTAAGGGTTACTCAATATTCTACATAAGAAGATCTCAGATGAATTGTAGAGTTCAAGACATATGACTGCAATGTTCAAGTATGTATGTGTTCCATTTGTATTAAAATACTCTTTAATATTCCAAGCGAAAACAACAATAAACTTGGCTTAGGTTTAAATTATTTTCATGGAAGTTTGATCCTTGTATCCAATAGAGTTAATAGTATCCTATTAGCAAAGAGTGAATTGTATTTAAACAATAATTGCAGACAAATGACATGTAAATCAATATATGAAAAGGCATCAAGCTGCATACACTATTGATTTTCTGCCATGTTCTTCTCTTGGTTAGTGTTCGGAAAATATGATTTACAGTGAGGTTTTAATGAATCACATTCTTTGGATGCGATAAAGTTTTATGGAAGTCAAAAAGGTTTAATTCTAGTAGCACTAAGCAACTTTAAGAACGTGAATATGAAATTACCACAAAAATGAATTGGTTCAAGGGAACTGATGGAAGATGCACGTGTAAGTAGTTTATAAATACTCTCTGTGAATGTGGAAACAATTTCTGATTTTTACAAAGTGATGCGTGTTTTATATGAGTGAAGGGAGACAGTTTCGTTTTTTTTTTTTTAAAGATTAAGTATAAAACAGGGAAAGTGCTGCGACATAGACAAGTCTTGGTGTAGATGCACCAACTTGCATGGAATGAGGGGTGATAATAGAGGGAAAGTAGTTGTCAGGGCTACATATCAACAGAATTAAGTGTGATATATGTGATCATCTGAATTCATAAACTAATTTATGGAATTCTTGGTGTAATGAATCTTCCTGTCTAATCAAGCTTAAAGACTGAGGTTTATGCTAATTTGACTGGTGGGAGAACATAATATCAAGTGCAGATGAAGAAACTGAACTGCTGAATCATGCTTTACCACCAGAGATTAGCAGAAATCTTGTGAAGTTCTCAGGCATTGAATTTCTCTATCTGAATAGTTTCTACCACAATCTCAAGGTCAAGAAGACCCCAACTGCTATATGGGTTAAGTAGAGATGAATTGAAACAGGTTGATACTCACTCTGTTATAAAAACTACAGACAATAATGTCTTACAACATAAAAAAAATAAATTTTATTTGAGGTGTACATATGAATGTTGTAAACAAAGCTATATAGTCTATATACATAAGAGTACAAGAAGATGATTAATATTGACCTACCATATTTACCAACATTTAGTTGGTCTGGTCTATCTGATAATAGTTCTGGTAATTACATGTAAAGAGTGCTGATTTTGATCACTTGCCTCAAGGTAAAAATCAGACTAGAGCTAAAATTAATTTAGATTTCTTTATTCTGTAAAGTGATAGACTGATTTTATGATAACGTGCCTTTAGGTGACCTTCATTACATTGACTGTAACATAAATTGTTTTTCTTTAAATGACTTTTAAATGTTTCTATATGTGTGTAGTACAATATCATGTATTAATACTAAGAGAAAGAAAAGTAAGCTGTAATAATTAAAGGCATTTATTATAAAGCAATAAAAAAGTGGCCTTTTAAATCAAGCATAAGGTAAAGATGTCCTCAAATCAACTACTGGGTATCCTGGAAAATAAGATTAAAAAAAAAAGAAAGTGAAAAAGAAGGCACAAAGTATTCCTTATTTGCAGATTATATGATAATCCACATAGCAACTCCAAGAGATTTACAAATCAACTTTAGCATCAGGGAGTTCAACAAGGTTGCAAGAAACGAGATATATTTACAAAAGTCATCAGTGTTCCTATAAACCAGAAAGAACCGATTAGAAAAAAAATAACCACCAAGAAAAAAAAGAGTAAAAAGTAGGAAGGATTATATCTAACAAAATATGTACAAGAACCTTATGGAGCAAATTATAAAGCACGTTGAGAACGTAAAAGTAAAACTCTTTAAATCAATACTTCAAAGTTATTTCAGTCAAAACTACAATTGGATTTTTTGCAAAACATAACCAATTTTAAAGTTCATGTGAAAGAACACAGTGGAGTGCATGCATGTCTCCCTATTTATTTCAGTAAATATAGCTCAAAATACTGGAAATGATAGACAAAAACATTAAAATTTTTTCTTTTACGTTTATTCACTTTTGAGAGACGGACAGAGAACATGAGCAGGGAAGGGGCAGAGACAGAAGGAGACACAGAATCTGAAGCAGGTGCCAGGCTGTGAGCTGTCAGCATAGAGCCCGACGCAGGGCTCGAACTCACGAACCGCGAGATCATCACCTGAGCCGGAGTCGGACGCTCAACCAACTGAGCCACCCAGGTGCCCCCAAAACACACGTGTAAAAACTCTGAAAGTAGAGAAGAAGATAAGTAGCTTGGAACTTGGGACTTGATGAACCATATGGTAGTGTGTTTCTGAAGTTTTCTTTTTCCCTAATATAACTTAGGGTGATGAAGAAGCTTTCAACCTAGAAATGCCAATGGCTACAGACAGATTTTTAAAAAGCCCTATAAAAATTCTGCTCTCTCTAGCTAAGGAGTATGAAAAGGGCAGCCTAGCAGTGCAGAAGACTTTTAGGCAGTAACTCCCCTATGCAGATAAACATCCCAGAAAAAAAAACTGTGGTCCTCCTCCCACTCCTATAAGCCAGCAGAAAAGTAAAAACTAAAAGACTGCCAAGTTTGTGTAAAAACAAGATAAAACTCTCATCTGGTATTGATGAGAGTGTAAGTTAACTATGTTAAATAGTAATTTCGAAATATTTACTAAAGCTGAAGATGGACATACACATTCACATGGTAATTCTATTTGAAAGTATATTCCTAGTCAATAACTAATATGTATGCATAAGAAGACAAGTACAAGAATATTCTAGTACTGTTGGTGTGGTGGTTAGTTTATGTGTCAAATTGACCATATGGTGCCCGGATAGTTTACTAAATATCATTTCTGGGTGTGGTCTGTGAGGGTGTTTCAGAATGAGATTAGCCTTTGCATCAGTTGATTGAGTAAAGCAAGTAATTCTCCCTATTGTAGGAGGGCATATCGTCCGATCTATTGAGTGCTTGAATTAAGCAAAAAGGCTAGAAAGGGGGAATTCACATTCTCTCTGCATCTTTGAGCTAGGACATTAGTGTCTCCTTTCCTTGGGCTGGGACTTAAACTAGAACCATGTGTGTATTTGTGTGTATGAAATGTATGTATGTGTGTTTATGTGTGTATATCTAGAAGATCAATCCTGCTATAGGATGGATGGATGGATGGATAGATACATACACACACTATTAATTCTGTTTCTCTGGAGGACGATGACTAAAAAAAATTTGTATTAAAAATTGTTGTTTTTTTTTTGAGAGAGAGAAAGAGACAGAGTGTTAAGTGTGGAAGGGGCAGAGGGAGAGGGAGACACAGAATCCAAAGCAGGCTCCAGGCTCCAAACTGTTAGCACAGAGCCCGGCCTGGGACTTGAATTCATTAACTGTGAGATCATGACCTGAGCTAGAGTCAGATGCTTAACCAATTGAGCATCCTAGTCACCACAAAAATTTGTATTTTTTTAAAAGGAAGATGTAAATATATCAATGCTTATCAACGGAAAAAAATACATTTATAAAATACTTACACAAGGGAATATATAATATACCTATTATAATAAACTAGAACTACCCAGATGCATGTCTCAAAACAACGTCGAGTAAAAAAGATGAATGTAAACGCAGTATAATATGTATGTAACACACAAAATTTATATATATTTTTTAAAATTCTTTTTTAATGTTTATTTTTGAGAAAGAGATAGAGTGTGAGTGGGGGAGGGGTAGAGAGAGAAGGAGACCCAGAATCTGAAGTAGGCTCTGGGCTCTGAGTTGTCAGCACAGAGTCCGACACGGGACTCAAACTCATGAATCGTGAGATCATGACCTGAGCTGAAGACAGGCACTCAACTGACTGAGCCACCTAGGTGCCCCTAAAATCTATATCCTTTTATGCATATATACCTACATATAAGTTTATGTATATGACTGCATTTATTATGACATATATAACAACAACAAAAATAAATTAGGAAGCAGTAAAAAAGAATATTATTGAGGAGTATTATTCAGAGGTCTTTACTTAGATCTGCAATGTTTTCTTTCTTTAAAAATAGTCTAACATAGAATTGCTGACCATATGAATAATGGACTACTTGCTACATAAGGCTCTTCCAAAACAGGGACAATGAAAAGCCTGGACATGGTGCAAAAAGAAAATTTTGAAGGCCATGAGTAGTGAATAGAGAAGATAGACACTGATGGAGGAAGTGTACGTGGTATGGGGGAGTTGAGAAACTAAAAAAAATTTTCTACTCTTTATAGTTTTAAGGTGGAACTAAGCACAGTGAGTGTAATGGACAGTGGCAGGACCCTGGTGGAAACTATGACAAATGAAGGGGGTGACAGAATTCCAGAAGGGGAACTAGGGAGATCACCAATTCTATTTTATGCACATCTCTATCTGACTCCCATGTCAGCAATTTGTGAAATAGATACAAAGAATTGCAGCTAAAAACAAAAGACCTCAGCTGAAACCAGAATTGTTGCCCATGAAATAGTGTGAATAGTTCAAGTCCAGCCAATATAATTTTTGGAAAAAAATAAAACTAAACTCATAAAAGAAAAATAACAGAATCCAGAATCTCTACCTCTTAACATACATAATGTCCAGGTTATAAACCAAAAGTACACAACATACAAAGAAGCAAAACAAAAAACAAAAGAAAACATACTCTCAAAAGATAATAAACCAAACCAAATTTAACCCTGAGATGAACCAGATATTAAAAAGAACAAGCAAAGGTCTTAAAGCAGCTTTTATAATTGTCTTAAGTGAAATATGAGAAAATATGCTCATTGTGAAAGAAAAATAAAGAAAAACCCTATCAAACAAATAAAAATCTTATCTGAAATTGAAGAAAATTTACTGGATGAACAGCCAAATGGAGATGACAAAGAAAAAGTACTTGAATCTGAAGATAGAATAGTAGAAATTATCCAAGATGAGGAACAGAAAAAACAAAATTAAAAAACATGAAGCTGAAAGCTATTAGATAATGTCAAATATTTCAATAGGTGTATAACTGAAATATAGGAGAGAGAAAGATTGATTCTAGCAGAACAAATATTTGAAGACTAATGGTTTAATATTTTCCAGAGTTAATGGGGAAAAAAGTACTGATAAAAGATGCTTAACAAATATCAAGGAAAATAAACACAAATGTTGTATGCTTTATGCTGAGGCAAATATAATGAAACTGCTGAAAGCTAAAATTAAAGACCATACATTGAGAGCAGCAAAAGCAAACAACAAATAAGCAAAACTATTATAAGCAAGGAAGGAAACAAACAAAAATCCCCAAGGACACTGCATGAGGGAGATCAACGAGTCAACTAATGCCTGGCTTCCATCAGAAGCCATGGAAGCCAGGAGGGAGTGGAATATCCTTGAAGCACTTTGAATATATCAGCCCACTGACTTCTGGCATTCAAAGGTTTGGATGAGAAATCTGCTAATCTTGTTAAGGATTCCTTTATTTGTGACAAGTCCCTTCTCTGTCACTGCTTATAAGAGTTCTCCTTTGTCTTTCCAGTTTGATTATACTGTGTTTTGGTGTAGGTCTCTGAGATCATTTTACTTAGAGTTTCTTGAGTTTCTTGAATATTCATGCCATTCATCATATCGGGGGAGTTTTCAGTCATTATTTCTCTAAATAGTGTCTCTGCTCCTTCCCCTCTCTCTTCTCCTTCTGGGTCCATCACAATGTATATGTTGATGTGCCTGATGGTGTCCCACTGGTCCCTTCGGCTCTGTTCACATTTCTTCATTACTTTTTGTTTATGTTCCTCAATCATGATGATTTCTATTGCTCTTTCAGTTCATCAATTCTTTATTCTGCTTGATCTAATCTGCCATTTAGTTTCTGTGGTAACAATTTTCATTTCAGTTATTTTTTTTTTTTCCTTTCCAGAGTATCTTTTTGGTTTCTTTATACATTTTCTACCTCTTCACTGATGGTTCCATTTTGTTCATACATTATTCTTGACTTTCTCCATAGTTTCCTTTAGTTCTTGGAGCATCTTTAAAGCAATTGCATGGTGGGTCTACCATCAGGTCTTTTTCAGGAACAATTCCTGTTGACTTATTTTTTTCCCTTTGAATGGGCCATATATTTTTTTTTCTTTGTATTACTTGTGACTTTTTTTGTTAAAACCTAGGCATTTGAATGTAATAAATTATGTGTTTAACTACATTGATAATATTCTACCCCTTCCCCAGGGTTTGCCATTTTGGGGAGATTTTTTTGGTTTATTGTTTGTCCTCTTCCTTTTCTTTCCTTCCTTCCTTCCTTTCTTACTTCCTTCTTCCCTTCTTTCTTCCCTCCCTCCCTCCCTCCTTTCATTCCTTATTGTTGTGGACTATCTCTAAGCCAAGGAAAAGTATGAGTTATAAATTTAATGTCTTCTTAAGTCTTCCATGAGCCTGCATCTATCTGTGGGCATGCATGATGGCTTTCCAAATTTCTCAGTATATGAACTTGCTTTTAAATGTCCTGGTCTTTGGGGCGCCTGGGTGGCGCAGTCGGTTAAGCGTCCGACTTCAGCCAGGTCACGATCTCGCGGTCTGTGAGTTCGAGCCCCGCGTCAGGCTCTGGGCTGATGGCTCGGAGCCTGGAGCCTGTTTCCGATTCTGTCTCTCCCTCTCTCTCTGCCCCTCCCCCATTCATGCTCTGTCTCTCTCTGTCCCAAAAATAAATAAAAAAAAAAAAACAAAAACAAAAAAAAAACGTTGGAAAATAAATGTCCTGGTCTTTAAAGTCTGGCTCCCAAAAGGGATGGATACACACACACACACATATAGAAAATGGAGGAAAGAGCATAGACCCTTTAAATTTCCTGGAATTCACTTCCAACAATGTGTGGAGGTGCAACAACAGTGGCTGCCTAAACCTCAGATCAGAAGCAGCAATGAGCGATCAGAGAACACATATCTAATATTTAAAGGAAAAGTCCTATTTGTCCATGTTGGCACCCCAAAGCCATATACAGACTGCTCCTAGAATTCATGCATAGCTCTCTGCCAAGGGGCTGTGGTCTGGGGGATGGGTAGCTACTAGGATGCTAAGAGTGGAAATCGACTGAAATTAACTAGAGTTTACCATCTAAGCCTTTCTCTGTTAAATTGTAAGCCTTCAACAAAGGTTTAAAACAGAGTTCTAAACTAGTTACATCAGACTGATTCTGTTTGTACAGTTATTGTCTAGGTGGGGAGACAGACACATTCCTGGTGTTTCCTACTCTGTCATTTTCCCACAATCCTTATGTTGTCATGTTTTCTTATCCAGATATTGAATTGGCCTCATAAAAGCCCTGATTCCAAAATAGAATGAGTAAAATCATAGACAAGGAAATTCTGATAACTTAGGTCTGTAAACAGATTTCATCTTCCCTCATCCTCAGAAGAGAGGAGCATTTAAGCCTACCTTGTTGGGATTGGATTTGAACACTTTTTTTTCCCTACCCTCATTCAGTGATAACAGCTTGTCGTTAAAGGGGTTTGAGTTGTGCCTTTAAGGTATTGTTAGGACATTTGGTAAAAACTTAGTCGATAAATTCAATGGCATAAAGATAATAATGCTTTGGGAAACATCAAAAGTTTAAAAAAAGAAAATGAACAGGTGGGGTCAAATATTCCATTACATGGTTGCTCTTTCTTTTTCCTTTCAGTCATAGATAGGTTCTTTCAAAAATATATATACACACACCGAAGAAACAGGCAAACTTTGAATGTGTGTAAATTTTATGTATTTGTCTAGCCATCCATAGTATTTTGGATTTTTTATTCTGTTGTATATACAGTAATATGAATTTGAGACATAGTCTAAGATATTAATTGAACATAGACAGAGTAATCTACAATACCTAAAATAATTACTAAACTTGTAATACATATTAAAAGGGACAAATGAATGAATGATCCAGTTTTGTAGCTTTTGATGTTAAATAAATATTTGTTTTGAACTTAAGGAGCATCATTTCAACATCCTTTGTGTGATTTGGCTACTATGGTAATCTGGAAGGCTGGTCAAAGAACAATGTGTGCGTCATGAACAAAAGAATGAGAAAGAGAAAGATCAAATCGAATTGAAAAAAGGCAAATTCAAGGAAAAAAAACCCAATCACATTTTGTCCACACTGTTTTCCAATATCCCTCTTTTTTATTAATAAAATAGATCATGAAGAGCAACATATATAAATGCCTGTGACATATCTAAATGCCATAAGATAGTCAAAGAAAAACTAAAATGTCAAGGCATCTATATAGATTTTTAAGTAATCTTGATTACTATCAGAAAAGCCACATGTTATTTTCACATATTCTTCAAGGTCACTGTGTTAATTACATTCAACCTGGTGTATCATTGTAATAAAATGCTAAACTTGTACATTTTTACTCCTAAATCATCAATGTGGAAGAATTTTCTGAGAATATGTAAAGGGGATTTAACCAATGTGGTTTTTAATTTTTTTTAATGTTTATTTTTGAGAGAGCGAGTGAGAGAGAGAGAGCATGAGTTGAGAAAGGGCAAAGAGAGAGGGAGACAGGATCTGAATCAGTCTCTGGCTGATAGTGGAAAGCCTGACACTGGGCTCAAACTCACGAACTGTGAGATCATGACCTGAGCTGAAGTCGGGTGCCCAACTGACTGAGCGACCAAAAATTTCTGTTTCTTCTGACAGGTATGATTTAGGCTTGAACTTTTTTCAATTTCTTTACATTGGAGTGAGTTCACCATCATGTGGGAAAAATCCACCTGACTGTGACTATAAATGTCAAGCAGGACAACTCAACCACTTTCTCTGTGGAATAATGTTGCTCTCTTCTTTCCTTCAGGTCAAGGCTTTCTATAAATTTATGTGTAAATAGCTTTGTATTTTATGTCCTTCCCTTGTTTTCTGAGTTTTCTCAAAAAATGTTTTGTCAGTCAACCATGAAGTCACAGTCGAGAGAATTTTTCACCATGGATAAGATTAAATGTCCTGTCCACAGAGACATATCATTGGGAATCTGGGAATCTCACTGTGGTTTAGAGAACATAAAATTAGAATTGTAGTAGTTATCTGGAAACCTGGTTACTTGACTACAGCCACACTGATTTTTCAGTTTCTCTTAACGGCAAAGTTCTCCCTTATCTTAGGGTACTGGCACACGTGGTTACCTGTGCTTTTACCCTCAGAACTTCTCATGGCATTCCTTCCCCCTCAGCCTTTAGGGCTCAAATGAACTCTTGGCACATTAAGGAAATTTTTCTGACTAGCTTATCTAAAGTAAATTCTGTGTTGCTTTTTATTAGACTCCTAGTTATTTCCTTTATAGTTCTTACAACACTCTACCTGTTGCGCTTGTTGAATTATTTTTGTTTTCTTTCTTTCTTTTTTAATGTTCATTTTTGAGAGAGAGACAGACAGAGCACAAAGTAGGTTCCAGGCTCTGACCAACACGGGGCTTGAACTCACAAACCAGGAGATCATGACTTGAGTCAAAGTTGGACACTTGACCAACTGAGCCACACAGCTTCCCCAAATTATTTTTGTTTTCTGTTTTTTTTTGTGTTTTTTTTTTTGTGGTCTTTTATACAAGAATGCCAGTTACATCAGATTAGGACCATAACTAATCAGTTTATTTTTTTTCATTCACCAGCAGCTTGTGCAGTTCCATGAATACAGTAAACTATAAATGAATCTTAAGAAATTAGTAAGTAAGGTGAAAATAAATGCAATCAGCTCATTATTTAGAGAGGCAACGAGTAGTAGGTAAAATAGATTCATTTTTATTTGTTCAGCTAGATTTATATGAGTCAGAACAGAGTAAGTTATACTGCAGTAAAAACCAACTCTATAGCATTAATCTCAATGACTTAAAGTGAAAAGTTTATGCCTTTCTCATGTGAAATCCTTCTGAGTCTAGGAAACTGTGCATGCACTTGCCCTCTTTAAACACATGTAGCATTGAACATACATATCAACAATGCTTACATGATTGCAGTGGCAGAGGAAGAGAAAAGGATAGAGAACTGGCGTATTAATGTTCACATTCGTTGGTCAGAGCATGTGATATGGCCATACTGAACTTCAGCAAGGTGAGACTGTATAGTCTTACCATATGGCTAGAAGGAGATGAGAACAGGTTACAGCAGGGCAAAGGTAATGTCTGCCACATTAAACAAATTGGATAACGTACTCAGCAGAGCTCATTCTTCCATTCATTTCTTGGAAAACTACTGTGTGCCTTGAGAGATATGCAGGGGAAACGGATTTCTTCTCCAACCTACCATGTTTTCTGTGATCATTAGAGACCCACTGAAGTACTGCTGAAATAATGCTAACTTAAACTGCTCTGTACATTATAGTTAAGTGCGGTACAGAGTGGTGACAGATTAGGCAACATAATGAGTAATAACACAAGTAAGGGCTCTATGAAATCAACCAGATCTATGCAACTCATAAAGTTTGGAGTTTTCATGGAAAAAAAATGGTCTATACTTTGCAACTAATTTTGCTGTAAATTTAACGTGTCTCTAAAAAAATTATTTTAATTTTTTTAAATTTAGGAATAAAAACGAACTAATACTGAGAGGACCTAAAAGAAGGGGAAAAATTCACATAGCAGATAGGGAAAATTACACGAATGAAAGCTGAAGTGGAATTAACTCAAACATGGAAAAGAGGTCCATACTTAGTTTGGTACAGATGTAAGATTACATAGTAAAGGGCAGGTTACATGTAATGGAAATGAATAACTGGAAGGACAATTGGAATTGTATTTTTTAATCCGTGAGAAGTCGCTGAATGAAAGTTCAAATCAGACTTTAAAAGCTTAGTAATCACCCCCAACTAATTTAGCTCTAAAGTGAAAGAGTTGGGGTTTGAATGAGTAGACCTAAATGCAAATATCTGTGTCCTTAATACTACTTTATATCATGTCTGAGATTGAAGGAGAAGGAAACTGAATTTGGAAGAATATTCTCGGGGTGTCATGATAAAGTAATTGATGGCTGGAAATAGGAAAATAAAGAAAAAAGATCTCTCAAAGCAATGCACAACTTAATATATTCCATAATTTCTGAGGAAACAAAAGTTAACCAAACTCTCTTTAGTAAATAAAATTCTAAAAGAATTCCCTGAAATGAGTCTGTCATTAGCTGTAGGTAGTGACTAGCTTGAAACAGCAATGATTCATTTCTGGGTACACCCAGAGGCATTAAGAACTATATAAAATATTTTTGCCTTGGACACATTCTCCATAGACTCAATTAAAAACTACTATTAAAATTTCCACTAGTACCTGGGGCAGGTGCTTTGCAGGTTCCCATGGAAGTAGCCCCCAAGAAACAATTTTGTTTCTAGAGACTAAATATGTCTTATTACCCAAATAAGTATGTCTTTATTTTTATTTTACTTCTTTGAGTTCTGTTCTGAAAGGGAGAGGGAGGGAGAGAGAGAGAGAGAGAGAGAGAGAGAGAGAGAAAGACAGAGCGAGAGTGTGTGTGTGTATATATGTGTGTATGTATGTGTACACAGAGAGAAAGAGAGAGGATTTTGCCCAATGTGATCATTACAATGAAAGTAATGGGACAGATTTTATTAGAAGAATAAAATGAGCTTAGTAAAAATATGGTTACTGTTGCTTTTCTAAATATCATGACTCTAAAATTGCACCTCGAATGCTGCTTCCTAAATAATGTGATAAAGGTTGGGAGAGCTGGGTGTGCTGCTAACATTGAATTGTGTAACATAGGGTAAGCCACTTGGGGAAAGCAGTTACTGTAAACTGTGGCAAGAAAGTACAGTTGAACTGGGTAGTCTTTTAGTACCCTCAATATTCTAACATTTTATCATAATTGTGAGTCTAGACCCAAATAAAAGTAATTTTCAAAACCTATAGAGATCTTAATATGTGCCAGGCACTGTTCGAAACATTCTATACTGAGTCATTTTCTGTATACTCTCTATATAATGACAATCTTGTTGTCTTAGCTCAGGCTGCCATAACAGAACACAATAGCCTGGATGGCTTAAGCAACAGAAATTTATAATTTACTTTTGCAGAGTTCTGGGTTGGATCCTGAAGTCAGGATGCTGGCTAGCATGGTTCTTGTGATGGCTTTCTTCCTGGCTTATAGAAGGCTGCCATCCCATTGTCTCACATGGTCTTTCCTCAGTTGTGCCCTCTCAGAGAGAGCAGGCTCTCTGGTGTCCCTTCTTATAAGGGCACTGGTACCATAATGAGGGCCCCACTGTCATAACCTCATCTAAACCTAATTACCATTCAAGAAGTTCCATCTTTAAATACCCATCATATTGGGTGTTAGGGCTTCAATATAGGAAATGTGGAGGAACATAATTCAGTCCATAACATTTATAAACTAGGTGCTATAATTATTGACACTTAAAAATAGTAAATTAGATAATAAGAAGCTTAAATAAAGTGATCAAGGTCATTCAGCTTTAACTAAGCATAGTTAATGCTTTAAAAAATGATGCTGTATTACTGCTCTGAACCTATCTAGTTTCCAAACGATGTTCTTGACAGGGACATAGTAGCTGTTTCTCACTTGCCTACCTTTCTTTACATCAGCAGGAAAAGTAAATAAGGATAAATATCACAAGTTTACACATGTGACCTGATATAAGAGCAGTTTCAAACTGAATTAGCATAATCCATGATTTGAGACTTATGAACTTTCCTGTAAACATGGTTAGAAGACTTAATGAAATTTCTAAAAGAAGCAAGTGTCAAGGACTGTAAATAACATATTAACACCTTTGACCAAAATTTCGTTGCTTGTGAAGAATAAGCTTGACTGTACAAAAAACCTTAGATTGTATAACTGAGGAGGTTTTACTTGAGACTCAGTTATCAGAAGTGGAATAAGAAGAGCCAGGTTGAAAGCTGAAGAGCATCATCGTCTTGCAAACAAAAGAGATGAACTTAGAGGAAGGGAAGGAAAAATAAGATAAAAAGTGAGAAAGAGACAAACCATAAGAGACTCTTAAGTACAGAAAACAGAGTATTACTGGAGGGGAGGTTGGTGGGGGAAAAGGCTCAATGGGTGATGGGCATTAAGGAAGGTACTTGTTCAGATGAACACTGGGTATTATATATAAGTGATGAATCACTGGGTTCTACTCCTAAAACCAGTACTACAGTGTATGTTAACTAACTTGAATTTAAATAAATTTTTAAAAAAAGAAACTCTTCTTACAATGGTTAAAGTATTAGATTGCTATTTTGCAGAAGCTTGATGGGAACTAAGGATGTATCATGATGAAAATATTTCCTTAGGGGTCACCCTTCATAATGGTTCTTTCATGGGTATAAGCATTTTAAAAATTAAAATCTGAAGGGTTTATCAGGCTTCATTTAATCCAGTGTATTTAAGAAATGCAATCTGACAGGGAGAGCAAGCATTTGAGAGTGTTTATCTAAACTAATGATAACAGTAGAAGAACCAAGTTTGCCAGTTTAAGAATAAAATTTCGTATGGTAAGAAACACCAAGGATGTCTTTCTATATGGACCTTAAAAAATATTTTTAGGAAAAGTAATTTAACTTGTGACAAAAGTGGAAACTTCTAATAAATTTGAGAATGAACACATTTCTCCATCAATAAGAATGTACTGGGAAGTGGCAGTTTCACATTGCCTACCTGATTTTATTCAGGATTTTATTCTCTGGAAAGCTTTTGTCTTCAAGCTCTGCTCATGTTTCCTAATCCTGCAATAGAATAATAATAAATAAGCAACTTCAGTCTCATCTAATCTGAGCCAAAATTTTATCAATGTTAGCAATGTTTGTTTACTATGGTTTGAGAAATTCTCTTCTGAATATACTCTCTTGACTACAGTAGTTGACAGAAAATAGGAACTGAAATCTATACTTTAAAGTATTAAAAATAAGGGCACCTGAGTGACTCGGTTGAGTGTTCAACTTCGGCTCAGGTCATGATCTCAAGGTTCATGAGTTCGAGACCCGCTTCCAACTCTGTGGTGTCATTGTGGAGCCCACTTCAGATTCCCTGTCCCTGTCCCTCTCTGCACTTCCCCCACTCACACACTCCTTCTCTCAAAAATAAACAAACATTGTAAAAAAATCTTTAAAATATATATATTAAAAATAAATTAAGCTCCTAAACATGACATCTAAGTTTGGAAGTTTTTTTCTGAGTCGAGTGACATTATAATTCTTAAATATACTTTAAAATTATGATAGAAACCAGGTTTTATGGAAGGTCACCTAACACACTAAAATTTTCTTTCTGGCTAGTGACATGATGAACTTTGGATTGTCTGTATAGAATTCTATTAAGCTTCTTTGGTATAGAAAATCATAGTTTACAGGGCCTGGTTGTTTTGTGATATAAATGAGCTGGATAAGTTTAGATTTCAGTCTTAAATTCTTTGGAAGATTGATATAGAGGCACTTGGTTTGACTGTAAGTTGATTCTTTGTTTCTGGTTAAATATTTAAGTCAAACTTGATGAGAAATTGAGGACTTTTATGACTAGGGAACTAATTTATTCAGATCCAACTGGATAAGAGCTTCTCTCAGCTAGATCTTATGTTCATGATAATACTTTTTGGAAATTCAGTTGCTAAAATAGAAAGTCATTTTTAAAGGTACAGCTGATAACCTATATAGAGAACTCAGAATGGGCTGTTTCCTTTAAGCACTGATGATTAAAGAATTGAATTCAAGGCTTTTAGTGTATTATATATACTAAGGACAGAGGGCAGTCTCTTAATCATGTATCTGAAGAAAAAAGTAAAGTCTTTATAAAAGATCTCAGGAGGAAGCTGACTGACATTTTATATTTGTGCATTGATTTTTCCTTCAGAAGAAATGAAATGAAATAACAGAAACATCTGGTAATTGGATAATGGAATGAAAAATATTTTGTTGAATGTGTATTTTTCCAAATACTTGATTATAGGCGTATCTGAAGAATATTAATCATGTCTATCAAGGATAAAACATATTAAACATGAAATGTTGACTCAAGACTTCTAGTAGAAAATATGTATGTGTGTATGTAATACATATAAACCCATATATGTATTCATATGTATATTCATAAACTTAAATTTGGAACTTCATGTAATTTTTTGTTTAGTCTTCACTAAAGCAATAAAGAATATAAAATCTGCACATTATAGTTATAAAATATTTCAAAGGAAGAGCACATTTTTGGAAAGGACTTACTCAACTGAATCATTCTTTTTGCAAATAATTGATACCTTTCCTAACTAAGTATCACTAAAATGGATTAGCTTCTTCTACTGCACCTAATAATTATCTCCTGGAAAAATATAAGAAAATATTTTTATTTTTAAATATTCTCACCAGCACATATTCCTTTCTCCAAATGATTCAATTGGAATATAGCTAGGAAAATTAAATGTTCAAAATATCACAGCACTAAATTTCTCCCCTAAATATTGATTATTGGAGCCGTGGGCTAAGTAAAATGTGCTGGACCCTAATCTTGTAACATTAATCCATTTTCATGATCTCCAGAAGGAGGAAGCTGTTTTCAGAGCCAGTGAACAAGATAGAGGATGTGTGTTAGCAGATTCTGGGTCTGCTGATTTAGTGATGCCCTCTCAGGGATCTCAGTGAGTTGTGGAGCCCTGGGGAGCTGTCTCAACCTTGGATGTGCCATTAAACCAGATGGCCATGCACGAATAGTACTTGGAGTAAGTACTTATTACTTAGTAATGCAAATGCAATCCTAGTAATAAGCTTCACTGAAAACATCCTTGGAATACATTTGAAATAACAAGTGTTTTTAGAAACACACCATTCCCTTTTGAAAAGAGGTGCAGGGAGGGTTTTGAGAGAAGAGGATAGGTATTCCTGATCTAGACAGCAAATGAGGCAAAAAAAAAAAAAATGCCATAGTTAAACTGGTTTGTGTTTATTAACATGAGTAAATACTCTTGTTTTTCGACAAAATAGTTTGACACTTAAAAAAGAAACAAGAGTGGCGCCTCGGTGGCTCAGTTGGTTAAGTGTCTGACTTCGGCTCAGGCCATGATCTCACGGTTTGTGAGTTTGAGCCCCGCATCCAGCTCTGTGCTGACAGCTTGGAGCCTGGAGCCTGCTTCAGATTCTGGGTCTTCTTCTCTCTCTGCCCCTCCCCCACTTGCAGTCTGCTTCTCTGTCTCTCTCTCTCTCAAAAATAAATAAAAATGTAAAAAAAAATAAAAAAACCAAGAATTTAATTCATTAAAACTATCATGCATAAGGAGTATACTTGTGATGAGCACTGGGTGATGTATGGAAGTGTTGAATCACTATATTGTTTACCTGAAACTCATATTACACTGTATGTTAACTAACTGGAATTTAAATAAAAATTTAACTATCCTGCAGATAGAATGTGGGGCTTATTAAGAATCACAATATATTTTATGGAGATGGAACAATATTTTCAAGACTAGCTTGTTTAAAAAAGGAATTGTGTACCCAACAGGAAAGGTCTGGAAATATGCACAAAAACCTGTTCATGTAGGTTATTTGAGGTAGAGGAAGGGAATTGGAAAAGGAAAAATACAGGGAAGGACAACACAAAATAGGAAAATGCACATGGTAAAATGTCAAATGAGATGGTAACAATAAACATTATGTAATTCAATTTACAAAATTGCAAATATGGTATTAGATATAAATATTTACATTTAAAAGTTAGAAAGTTGACAAAAATAATTATTTGACCAGGCAATTTGATTGTTGATGATTTTTTACCTTTAATTTCTGTGCTTTCTAAATGTTGTTTTTGCAATAAAGTCACACCTAAAAATGTTAACATGATCAAGAGAGTGAGAAGACAAGCCACATATGGGGACAAATTATTTGCCAAGGATTTTAGGATTTTCAGGGCAGTGAAACTACTATGTGTGATACTATAATGATGGATGCATGCCATTATACATTTGTCCAAAGCTGTAGAATGCACAACACCAAGAATGAAGCCTAATGTAGACAGAGGACTTTGGGAGGTTACGGTGTGTCCATGCAGGTTCATCCGTTGTAATAAATGTCCCACTCTGGTAAGGGATGCCGATAATGGGAGAGGCTATGCACATGTGAAGGCAGAGTATACGGGAAATCACTGTACTTTCCTCTCAGTTTTGCTATAAACCCCAAATTGGTTTTTAAAAATTAAGGCTCTAAAAAATTAACATGACAATGACTTGCCTGGAATCACTTTGGTAAATGAATTATAACTAATTCCCTTCTTTATCTGGCAAGTTGTAGCAGCAGTCATCCCACAGAGCAACACATGTACAAAACTGCCTCCTAACTGTTCTCCTGCCTCCACCCTTGTCACTCTGCAGCCTAGTTTTCTTCCAGCAGGCAGACTGATCCCTTTAAAGCATGTGTCACAACATGTCACTCCTCTGTTCAAAACACTCTAATGACTTCTCACCTCAGAGTAAAATCCAGAGTTCTCCATAAGCTTCACACAATCTGCAGCCCGCCTCCACCCACAACCTCTTTTGGTTTCATTTACTATGGACTCATTCTACTGTGGCCACACTGAGCTCTTTGCTGCACCTTCCACACGTGGTGTTCCTGCCTCAGATCTTTGCATGTACTGTTCCCTGTGTCTAGATCACTCTTCTTTACCCCACCCCACCCATGGCTTCTTTGCTTATTTCATTCACACTCATGTCGTGCCCTAATGGACACCTTTCCTGAATATCCTTCTTGCTCAATTATTTTTTAATCCCCTTATTGTTTCATTTTTCTTATTTTCCTTTGTAGTACTTACCACTAAGCAAAATACTGTATGAGTTTTTGTTTATTATCTTTATTTTCCCACTAGACTCTAAGATTGCTCAGGGCCGGGGCTTTGGTACTTCTGTTGCTGCTATATTCCTAGAGACCAGCATAGTACCTGGACCTTAGCCACTTAGAAGCAGTAAGCATATCCTCCCCCTGCCAAACCCCCACCAGATCTTCCTCAGCTTTAGGTGCATACTTTTGCAAATAAACCTCAGACTTTCCACTCAGCCTCTTGTCCTCCCGCTTGTCCTTGAATCAGCCTTTTTCACTGGACTCAAACCATTTAAGAAATGGATTTCTCTTCTTCCATTTTCTTTGTTTTCTCCCTCCTGTCCTTCCTTCCCTCCTTTCTTTTTTTTTTTTAACTACAAAACATATCATTTGCTCTTATCCTCTTACTCTCTCACATGTCATTGACCTTAAAATGAGACTACTTGCCATTTCTGGCAGTACAAATACATACATTTTAATTTGTAGATACTAAAATCCCCCTACTTTTATTGGGACACCAACTTAATAGAAATTAGTTTTATGTCATTACATATTTACAGACTCAAGGGATAAATTCTGCTGCCAATTTATTACTGGGTGTTTCTGCCTCTCAGGAGCTAATTTTCTCTAAGGTTATTTGGAACAGATTGATAGCTGCCTTTTGGCCTCCTCCCATGCCCCTCTCCCAATAAATATTAAATAAATGCATCTATAGATTTACTTATGCACAAACTACAAGTTTACCAGGGGTGGATAATAAATTTACTCTCTGTCCATTGATTTTCTTTTACCTCTGTAGAGCAAGGGTAGGAGTATGATCTGTTTAGTTGAGAAAGGAAAATAAAAGCATTTGGAAAAATGTTACTATTTAAAAAAATCTCTTGTAGGGAAGACAAGATGTAAGTTTATAAATGACCCTGAGTAGCACCCTAATGATTTCTCTCTCTTGATACTATACAGCTTTTGCTTGACCGAGGGCTGGAGGGGCAGGTATATTGATGATAGATGAGGATTTTGCTGTGTTTACATTGTTCAAGTGAACACCACTTCTTTCAGGACTTTTTCAAGTTTACACCTGAAATGACTATTAAGAAAATTATTTAATGTAAATTATTTTTACTTTTTACTGATTTTATTTTCATTAAAGTTAATAGATATACATCGTGTGAAGCCAAATATCATGAGTTCCATTTCTGGTGGCTTTGATACCCAGACTAACATATACAAGTGCTGGATAATCTCTAGCAATCATATTGAGGACCTGGTAAAAAAAAAAAAAGAAATATGCACAAATAAAACAAAAGCAAAAACTAAGAGATCTATATATCTTTGGTACATTAGAGATGTTTTAGTAAACTGAGTGAAAAGCTCATATTTTTAATGAAACAGATGTTCTGCTATTTGAAGGGTAAGAGAAAATGAAATAGGCATAGATTACAACATTCTCTTAAATACTAATGTTAAATTTATATAATCATTCCCTTCTCCTACATTTGCTTGATCTTGGCTTGGCTTGACCCTGGCTAAATTCATATTTTAAAAATCCCGCAGTCTTTTATGTATACTTTAGGCAGACCTATTCAGGTACTGTGTCTGAAAAATAGTGTTTTGCTCTCCCAGAGATAAATGAAATCTTCTAATCTTTTTTCCATGGCATGTAACCCTTCCTTGAATATATCATTCTCAAATCCTTATTCTCTCTTGAACCAGAATAAAAGGCAGTCATTTCTTACTTTTTTCTGTGCTTCCCTGTACATTTATGACATAACAACTTCTTGAAAAGTTAAAACCTCTCCCCTCAGGAGAGTGCCACATTTCTCACACACACACACACACACACACACACACACACACACACAAAACAAAACAAACAAACAAACAAAAACAACAACTGGATTTTCTAGAGTAAGAAACAATTGTGTGATTAGCCAAAGAGTAGAGGCATGTTAAGTTCAATGGTACATTCTTAATGGATGTCAGATAATAAGACTGAAGCATTTGAATCTAGTTATGGCAGGTTTCCTTTGCCTATTTTATGTAAATCCTATTCTCTTCAGTGAATTCTATGAGGTAAGGTATATATTTTCATAAGCTGAGGTGATATTTATGCTCTGCCCCCTCTAAATGACATTGAGCTATCTAGAAGTTAGAGGTTTGCGCTCAGTTTCCAAACTGCCAAAAGCTATAGTCCCAGGAAGAAGCTAAATATAGTGGTAGAGATGATAACTTATCAGAGTGGCTGAAAATGTAGTATTCAAATCATTTCTCAATTACTATATACTTAAATGCAATCCTATATCAACCAAAATGATGACAAATCGTGGAGCTGTAATTTTATGTTCACTAATTTAGAACCATACATTTAAGCAAATTCATTTACAGTAACAGTTCTACTTAAAATAATCTGCCACAAAAGGATGATCAACCAAATAATAATGTACACAGAGGTTACGCTACAGAGGCACAAGGTATTAGTTCATTACTTATACAAACAGTGAATTTGCAGAGATGGAAAAATGATTACTACTCAACAGAATTATTTTATTTCATTAGGTTAAGGTAGTATTAAACATAATTTCATAAGTAGTGATTTACCAGATGCTTTTAATGGAATAGCCGATTCATTGCTTATTTTGAGCACTGATTTTTATGTCATTTAAAGAGGAGTACATCTTTTGAAATAAGGCACATTGAAGAAATTTAAAAACATGTTTCATAATTATATAATTAGTTCAATTAACTTTATTTTCGTCTTGTCTTGCACATCTAAAAAATAATAGGTTACTATAAGAGGGATGTATAACCACAATGCAACTCAAAAATTAAAGATATGAAATGCAAATTAGTTGTCACATTGGGTTTTTATGTTTCCCAATTCCATTTGTTCTTTCTTTCCAAAGAAGTAATATTTGTTGTAGAAAATAGTTCTGTTAAGTCAGTTTATTGATACCAGCATTTAAAATTTTAAGAACTCTACCTTTTTTCTTGAAGAAAAAAATATTTAAATAATTTCTTTAAGAATATGGGATTTCCAGGGGTGCCTGGTGTCTCAGTCGGTTAAGCGTCCAACTTCTCAGGTCATGATCTCGCAGTCCATGGGTTTGTGCCCTGTGTCAGGCAGGCTCTGTGCTGACAGCTTGGAGCCTGGAGCCTGCTTCGGATTCTGTGTTTCCCTCTCTCTCTGCCCTTCCCCTGCTCATGCTCTCTCAAAAATAAATAAACGTTAAAAAAATTTAAAGAATGTGGGATTTCTAGTATATTTATTTTAGATGAGTAGCCTAACCTTCCATGCAATGGATATGTTTTCCACATTCTTGTAGTTGATATAATACTATGAAAATAATATTGTTTAATATTAATTTTAACTATGAAAAGAAAATAGAAATGGGATATTTAAAAATAGGTCACTTTTTTTCTGTGTGTGTAATGGATAACTGATTAAGGAGATTGACTGTAATTGAGCACTTTGTTTTTCTGACTTAAAGGATACATAAGAAGACACCTAGCGTTCTTGCTAAAAACTCTGAAATCTCTGTATTTTAGATTACATTCCAAACTAAAAAGTTACTAATTGGAATAGGAGAAACAATCCATGAATAAAGCCAGGGTGGAGATGGGAGTAGGGAAATCTGAAAAGGTGAAAAAGGATGAAAATGCATGTGTAGATGTTAACATGTGGAGGAATATTGGATGGGGTTGGGGCTCTGACATACAGTTATGAGATTGCCTACTTCTTACTCTGATCTGTTCAAAGCTAAATAAGTCTCAAATCCTGGAGGTATAATGAAAGTTGTTAGTGTGTCCCTGGAGGAAGAGATGAAGTGTGATGGATGGTTTGTTAGGGGACCCCAAGACCACTCTTAGTCTCCATGTTTCCCTAGGAAGACTCACATACCTCAGAAGCTGTGATACTCACAGCTGTGGTTTATTACAGTGAAAAGATACAGATTAAATTCAGGGAAGAGAAAGGACACACAGAGTGGAGTCCAGGAGAAAACAGCCACAAGTTTTTGTTGTCCTCTCCCAGAGGAATGGCACAGTTAGCGCTGAATTCTCTCAAGAACAAGGTATGACAAAATGTGCAGGGTGTTTTGCCAACCAGCAGGCTTGCTAGCACCTTGCAGGCCAGGGCTTTTACTGGAGGTCAGCCATGTAGACCATGTACACATGTATCACCTATGTGGCTGCCCTCAGCTATTTGGTCTCCGACCCCCAGAGGATAAATTTATACAGCATGGTCCAAAGCCTCGTGCACAGGAAAACAGGTGTTTACCATAAGGCACATTGTTGGCACATCTGGCATGACCCAAGTACTCAGGCATACCAGAAAACTCTTCCAGGTGGGATATTCTAAAAAGTCAGAAGTTTTCTCCGAGGAGCTGGTCAAGGCCCAGTTCTTTTTTTGATCTGCAGGGTATGAGTAATGATGCCTCCTGAGATAATCCTTTACTGTGCAGATGGTGCTGTTCAGAGAGGATAACAAGTCATAATAGACCTTGCCAGCTTTACCAAATATACCAAACATCATACGACTGTTTTCCCTCTGGCAATAACCAGTAAGCCCAAAGGAAATAAAGAAAGCATATCTACTGCTTCTGAATCATTGGGAGGGAAACACTCAAAACTTGAAGTTTCATCTGGTCTTTTTATTGTATTTTATATCTGATAAAACAAGGAATATGTGAAAAGCTCATCACCCTAATGGCATTATGGAAAACATTTGTTTTTCTGATGCCTTTCACTTCTCCAATGGTGGTTCTGACATGTAAAAATGAATATCTCAGACTAGAAGAATATTTATGAAAGGAAACCAATAGTCAGATCAGGAGGGCTTTAAACTGAAATGAGAAAGCAGGAATATGTAATACACAGAAGGAACCTAAATAATTCTTCCTCTAAATATGTCTGGCTAATTCTTTTAGCTCCTTCAAGTCTTTGCTGATATCTCACTTTCTCAGTTATGTCCACCTTGACCACCTGGACAGGAGGCTGAACTCTACAAAATAGTTACTTTCATAAACTGTCAAAGACAGTTTCATGTTATTCAATATAATATATGACTGCTACATACAACAAATTCTCTCAATTCCTGCTCCCCAGTGTTCTCATTTCCCACTTACCCTATGCTCCTTTTAATAATTTTTCCATCCTATTTAACCTGCAACTAAAATACTATATAAGGAAAATTCATCATATTTACTATTTACTATCCATCTTCTGCTACAAAGATACATGAGCATAGAGATTTTTTTTCCCTTAAACTTGCAGATGCATTCCAAGGGCTTACAAAAGCACCTGGCACAAATCACTAAATCATTATTTGTCAAACACAGGAATGAACAGATACTATAGCTTAGAAAAAAGTAAAGGAGGCATTCAGTCATCTATTCAACAGTGAGAAATACTTGGAAGCAATTCTTAGATATTCTACACTTGAATGAGCTAATTGCTAACAGCAAAACTTCATAGTCAGATAAAGGTTTTAAATCCCATCTCTGCTGTTAACTTGTTCTATAAACTTAGGAATTTTTTTCCTGTAAATAAAATTGTTTGCTCACCTTTATATACATTACAACAATACTTACCTGTAGTGCTGTTGTATAAAACACAACTCTTTCCACTCTTCCTTACGGACTGGATGAGAAATATATTTTTACTAAAAAAGGAGACATTTTACAATTAAATATCAATAGGATAGATAGGAGTATAGAGACAGAAATAAAGGATATGTATTTGTTCAAAAATATCAAGCAACGAGCGCCAAGGGAATATATACAGAATATAGGAAGAAGTGGGGGTATTGAACAATACAAAGGATCAAGGATAACTCAGCTTCTAAATGTTCCTTGTGAGTGGTAAAAATGTAATGAAGATAAATCTGTGTAAATTGTAGTGGCAGGAGATATAAAATAACAAAAATGAACTGTAAGATGGAAGTGACCTATTTAAGGGCAATTGTGGTGGTAAAAACTTTACGATCATATGACTTCAAAAGATCTAAGCCAATTTTAGGTGTCACCATGGCTTTCAAGTGGCCCATCACATCTGCTCTGGTGAGATTTCTTTTTGTTTTCTATTGTTTTGCTGCACCACATCTCCCTTTTAGAGAAGCTCTTTGGGGAGTATCTTGGTGAGGATTAAGGCTCACTACTGGATGCAGCGAGGGAGTGGAGAAAATCTGTAGGCTTGGGCAATTGCCCCAAGGAGAATTTTTGAAATTTGAACAAGAGGCCATGACTGTTCTTTTTGTTCTTCCTCATCTTCAAGGCCTGGCTGCCAGTCTGCCACTGATTCTAGCAATAGCTCTCAATATATATATATATATATCTCCTTTTTTAAGATAGTCCATTTCTGTCACTTGTCACCAACAACATTGGCTGCCAGATGTGATTAGCTCTAGGTTAGAGTCTGGACTGAGAGGTTACCAGGAAAAGGGACTTAAAGGGATAAAACCATGTGAACCAGTATGAATTAGAGCCTATTTGGCTGCTACTATTTAAGACCGACATTGCTTCCTAATTTAAGTTACTGATTACTCTTGACTTGAGTTTCTGTCAGTGTGACTGAGTAAATGCTCACAAATTCTCCCATTATAAAATATGTAAATGAACTAGAACAACTACATAAAATATCACAATAGTCACGAAAATGTTGAGCCTGTGTGAATGTAAGGAAACTTCCCAGGGACCTGGACCCTAAATAAAGAGATAGCTCAAAAACACTGGAGTAGACAGCTGCACTACTGTTGTGATTTGCCTGGAGGTGTTTTCCAATCTTGATAATCAAAAGGTTTGTCTTTTAATGGACATCTGGAGGTAGAAGAGAAAGCCTTATGAGAGAGTGGCAAGGGAATCCATGAGGAGATGGAAGTAACAAAGATGGAAATCTCAAATGGCTACAACCTAATGAAAGGGTGGAAAGGACAAGAAAAAAAATCTACCAAATTTCAAAGAGAGAGATAACTTAGCTGTTTTGTCCTGAGCTCTGGATGGTGAAAAAATGCTTCCCTAAAGACCTGTAACCATAGATATGCCCTCAAGCTAGTGTGTAGTTAAAATTTATACTTCTATATAGCCCTGAAAATGTCTAAATGAGTAATTAATTTAAATAAGTCTCAGGTTGGTAGAACATGAGGACGCTTGGCAGAAGCAAAAACAAATTCCCTTTTGAAGGACACTCTGTCAACCCAGGCTGCACAGAATTCCCATGGATTAAGTTTAAGAGTCCAAACTTACAAAACAGGCAAGGCAACAAGCCATCATAAGTAAGAGCACAGTGGGATCAGACTTCAGGATCTTCAGATAATTAAATTATACAATAAGGATGTAAAATGAACATTCTTAACATGTTAATATTTAAAGTATGATAAAGAACCACACCACTGTTTTTAAAATGAGCACAGACATATTTGAAGAAAATGAAGACTTGAAAGAATGTAATATTTGAATAAAAATGTAATGGATAGGTTTAACACAAGATTAGATGAAGTTGAAGTTATGTTTGGTAAACAGACAATCTGAAGAAATAACAGTGCAATATAAGGCAGACAATACAGTGAAAAATATGAAAGTGAGGAACAGAGAGTGACAAGTACTAACGCACATAATAAGAATACAAAAATAATAGAGAATGAGGAAGGGACAATATTTGATGAGATAATGGCTGCTTATTTTCCCAGATTTGTTCAGTATCAAGCATACTCTGATTGAAAACCACAGTAAGTCCCAAGTGGGCCAAAAATAAATAAATCACAGTAAACTTATTTGCTTCTCTGACTGTTCTAAAGATTTTTCATGATCTGCCTTCACCATATACCTAGCCAGTTATATTTCCCACTGCTAATAATATGCACACTGTGTTATGAAACTCTGCTTCTTATTTAATATAATTGTTAGTCTTTGCTGTAAATTTGCTTCTTCTTAGTATAAAATGCTTTTCTCTTCTACTTGTCAAAATCCTATTTATTTATCAAATGATTTTTCACAGATCCTTCATGATTATTCTAGTCACACTGATCTTTTTTTTTTCTGAATTTCTATTATACTTACATTAAGCAGCTCATTCATTCATTCCTGATATTTATTGAGAGTCTGCTATGTACTAGCTGGATACTGGGTACAACAATAAATTTGACAGACACATTCCCTGTCTTTAGAAACATTAATATTCAGCCAAAATGATAGTAAAATAATTAGAATACAGTGATAAAGTATAAACAAAGCATGAAATGAACACATACTGGGATAGAGTAGGGAAAGTAATCAAATATATGGGTCAGTGTAGGTTTCCTAGGGGGAGTAACATTTCTGCTTATGTATAAAGATTAAGTAAAATTATGCAGGCTCAAATATGGGGTAGGGTGAAGAATGGTAAAAGAAAGATTTAGGCAATGGGACTAGCATGTTTTGTAGCTTAGAGACTTAAAGACATATGAAGTTTTAGGGACTGAAGGAGTTTGATATGCTTATAGTATATAGCACAAGGAAGAAAAGAGTGAGAGAAATCTGGAGTAATGGGCTGGGCAGGGTACATATCTAGATGGGCCATATAAGCTATGTTAAGAAATTTGAAATTTGTCCTAAAAGCATTCAGAAGCATTGGGAAAGCATTGAGGGATGTGTTAAATGGAGCTTTATTATTATATTTCTGCGTCACAAAGGTCACTGTCATTGCCATGGAGAAGACAGAGTCGAAGGAGGGGAGACCAGTTAAGTGCCTGCTATAGAGTAAAAGCTAAGTCAGTGATGACTGACACTACCACTGTCACAGTGGGGATAGCAAGAACTGGACAAAGATGCGAGACATTTGAAATAGGTGATCACTTTTCTCTAATGGCTAGCTATACATTTGTTTTTTCTCTTCAGTTAAGCTATGAGCCATTTAAGGGCAGAGACCATGTCTTATTATTCTTTTCTATCTACCAAAATTTCTAAGTCATCACTAGCTGGGCCTCATAAACATTTGCTGACTGAATGAGTTTTTGGATGGAATTATTCAATCATTGAGAATTTGTAAAGATAGCTAGCTAAAGATCCAGAATGAGATTCTCCATAGCTCAATTTTCAGTGTGGTACTAAAAATGGCACTGTGATGCAGAGTTCTCAAACATTACCTCCTCACAGTGGCCAGAGTAGTGAGCTATAAACCTGGTGATGAAGAATGAACCAGTAGTTATAGCAGTAATCTTGGCTCTAGGGCAGGAAGTCAATGCCAGTGACAAACTGCCAATACATGACAATTTAAAATCCAATAAGTGAAGTTAACAAAGTTGCTTTATAGCTCAGTGGACTTATGGGTAGGGCTGGAAGCCATTTTCATCCTGTATCATCAGGCTGGATGTCTTATGGGCAATATAAATAGCAGTCTGGCAAGGAATCAGGATATCTCTTCTGAAAATAAATGAAAAGGGTTTCTGCAGGTTATGTCTGTATGTTCAATGGAGCAAAAATTAGAAATGCATAAAGCTGATCATCCCTTTGAAGGGAAACACAGCAGGGGCTGAATGAGGTTTTTTTGTTTGTTTGTTTTTTCAGGATGGGAAATCTATCTCCACATCCAAATAATTTTCCCTTCAATTTGGTGAAGTTGTAAACATAGTTTCTTCTGAAATCAACAACTGTATTATATCTTGACTTTCCTTTGGATAATTGCTCACCATGAAACTAAACATAATCTATACTTTATTGTGTGTAAAATTTTAAGTGGGATTTAAAACTTTTCTTGTGACAACTAATTGTGATTTAAAAAAAATAAATCTAGGCATGAGGACTTTCAACATTAAAAAGTGCCTTACCTAATATGATGTGTTCAATATTGAAAAGTGCCTTTTCTGGCATGATGTGCTTATAAAGTAAGCTAGTGCTAAAGAATTTTATAGATGGGAGATGACAAACTAAACAGTGACATATTTTTCTAAGAAAATTATCATAGTTGTATCTCATAAAAATATTTATTGAGTACATACAAATCTAATTTTTATATTAAATGTGCTATGTAATTCATGCTCACAACAAAATTATGTAAGAGGTGTAAGATTATTCAAGAGATGAAGAAACATCTCTTGTATTTTCCACTAAGTTGGGTGGCAGGTAGTATGGTCTTCATTTTCTACCAATATAAAAAGAAAAATCCAAAGGATTTTTATCCAGCTCTTAGGTTTAGAGTTCAAAATTTAACCAGAAGATGTGAGATTAACACTTGTGTTCTCCTGAAATTATTCCCCATGAATAATGGGTTTGGTTGGCTGTCCCAGCTGCTACCTGATTCTACTTATGGGTCACGATTTCAAACTTCTTTGGATGATTCCCCTTCTTCACATGATCACGATCTCTCTCCGATTCTCAAAGTTTAGAATTCTTTACTTTCTAACACATCTACCTTTGCCTTAAGTCCTTTTTCCTTCTGTATTTTTGACTTTATCTTCGTATAGTTCCAGAGTCTTTGCTATGCAAAGTTGCTGATCTTCATTCTTCAATTTGCCTCTCTTTAAACATTTCCTAATTCTATATTACACATATACATGTACATATACGTACATGTACACACACATGCACACACAATGGCAGCACTAATAGAGTCTTCCTCCTCCTGAGAAGGTAAGTGAGGAGAAGACCATTTGCATGAGCTAAGACAGAACACTCTCAATTTTGTACTAAATGATGCTACATTTGTAAAACTACCACTGAATCTTTTGTGATTTCTGGAATATGTGATGAAGTTTTGTGCAGATAATTATATTTTGTTTTCCTTTGTGCTATTTCATATCTAGTCTATTTAATATTGCTAACAATTCCTGAATATAAATTTTGGGCATTCTTGGCTTACATCTTTAACATTTCCAAAAGAGAATGTGTGTCTGTTTATACTGACTGTGTATCATATTGATTCCTCTTTTACTGTAAATTTGATCACAATGAATGTTAAATTTTACACAATACCATTTGAAGTTTTGGTGGAGATAACCATACACCTCTGAAATCTTAATATAAACATTTTTAATCTTGAACCATCTCAGCAACCCAAGGTGAATCCTGTCTGTAATTTTCTATAAATACTACTAGATTAACTTTACTGATGTTTCCCTCAGAGTTTCGGTCTTGATATTTTAAGTGAACTTTGCTTGTATTCCTCTCTTCCTTTCTTTTTTGAGTCCATTTTTATTATAGTTTGGCATCAGAGTTATGACTTTATAGAAAGACTTGGGGAGGAGGTTTTAAAGCTATTAAAAATATATATATTTTTAATATTCTGGTACTTGTTCCTAAAGATTTGATACATGTTGAACCATCATAGACTCATCACCTTTGAGAGGTAGCTCTTTGACCACATTTTCAATTACTTTGGTAAATGTATAGTCTTTTTCTACCTTCTGAGGTAAATTCAGAAATCTACATTTTCCTTTAAAATAATTTCATCTAGGCTTCATGTATTGCAATTTAGCAGTTACATTTATGCAGCTAGCTGAAACTAATATCCACAATGCTTATTTGTTTTCCTTTCCCTGCTACCAACTTAACCTCTGTGAGTGTCTGTTTTTAACCTCACATCCAAGCATTGACATGGGGAACAAAGTCCAGGCATATTCCCCTGGCTTATTGACTCATTCAAAATTCATCTCTTCAAGTAAGGGATTGTTTCTTTTGTCCTTCAGGGATGTGCTACATGAAATAGTAACTTATGCTTTAAAAAAATGATTTCATTTTTTCCCTATATTCTCCCTCGATTTTGTTCAAATTTTAATCTTTGTATTTTGTGGTTTAGGGTTGTTTTTTCCTAGTTTCACTGAAAAATGGGACTTCTTTTACTGCTTCTGTTGCTGTCTTTTTTACTTTGGCTTGAAAGTGGGAGTTGGAAAAGCAATGTGTCTCTCTGTTCAATTTAAGCAGAAATACTCACTTTCTTATTTTCTTTATAGCACCATCATTACCTAGGGAAAAATTAAGTGTTATATTTGCATCCTCCTTAGCTTGTCCATTGTCAGGTTGTATTAAAATCAGTTAATAATCACTGAACAGTTTCTGTGTATAAGTTTTGTTAAGGTTGTGTGGGCATCAAGTTTAACACATCCTACTATCCCTTAACCTCCATAGTCTCTTATTCTCATCATGAAGAAGCTTTTCTTGTGGGATGATTTACATTGACACAAATAATGACATAAGGCAAAAGGTGAGAACTAAGCAAATGGATTTGCTAACAAAGCGCAGAAAGGTTGAGGAAAGGGGAATGGTAGTGTAAGAATGATCTCTTCTTTAGAAGATGGATCCAATTTCAATAGGTGGTAAGGCCACTCCCATTGGTGGAAAGAATTGGTACAAAGGCATAAAGATGGGGAAGAGGAGAGTACAAACTAGAGACTGGCTAGTCAACCAGACCCACTATAGGGAAGGGAGGAGGTAAGGATGGCATGATGATTTAAAGAGTACTAATGGAAAATAATCTTGATATAGCCTACTTCTTCAAGAAACTGGGTGGTATGTCTAAAGAAACAATCTTTACATTGAATCATTTGCCACATTTCACTTCATCAAATGAAGCCAACCCTTTCCTTTTCCTCTGCATGGTCAATACCAATACCATTAACAATAAAAATCATACTAGCATGCTTATTGAAGTCTCATTATTTTCCAGGAACTAAGCATATACTTTACCTTCAGTAATTTATTGGTTTCTTATCTGCAGTTTCCTAAGACAAGGCTATTCAGTAGGTATTTTCATGCTCATTTTAGAGTTGAGGCACAAACAGGTGAAGGAACCTGCAGACCATGTCAGTAGGTTAACTGTGGCATGGATCTGGATAGTCTGTCTATAAAGTATGTTTGTACTGACATGTATTGTTTACATGGTTCTAATTCTGCTTTAATTCAAAAAAAATATGTTTTAAAATATTATTTTCTGATTCTAAATGCAACTCATAGTAATTTTGGAAAATTTAAGAAAGACAAAATGCACACACACACACACACACAAATCAGTAAAACCTTAGCCTAATTTTTTAAGGAAAAATTATTAAAATTTTCCCTTCTCTCCTCCAATTCAACTTTCCAGGGTTAGCTATTGTCATAATAGTGCATAAACAATCTTTTGCTTCAGCATGTATTTATGCACATGAATTCACCCAGCTTATTTATTGACCAATAATATGTTGTTTATGTATTTCAAGTTAGTAGATTTATTTCACTATTTAAAAACGTTCTGAAGTATTTTGATTTTGGATCTACAATTCCTCTATTAATGGACATTTTGTGTTTTCAAATTTTATTTTGTCTTTTTGTCATTGCTGCTAAAATGAGCTTTCTTGTGGATATAGCTTAATTATCTATACCTAATCATTTATGCTATAATTTTATGTGAGATTTAGTAGTTATGATTTTATTATTGCTGGATTTGCTGGTCTGTAGACTATACAGATTTATTATATTGATTATGATACCATATCAGACTACAGAATAGTAGTACCAATTTATCATCTACCAAATGAATAATAGAGTATACATTTCCTTATTCTATCACCAACACTAGGTGTTTTAATCATTTTTTAAAATTTTTTAATCTCATGGAGTAGGCAGAAAAACCTGTATCATATTTTTAAGAGGTTAGTATTTTTATGTGTTCACTGGTTGTTTATAATTTTTATCTGAGGAATTATTGTTTATATACTTTGTCCATTTACTCCCTTGGGATAATCAAACTTTTAAGAAGTTGATTTACAGGATCTCTTTGTATTTTATAAATATTAACTTTTGTTTTTTTGCCTATGACAAGAATATGTCCCCTATCTACTTATTTTTTTAAATTTATTTATGGTAATTTTAATGGATAATTAGTAGATTGTTAAAATTCAACTGCCAATATTTCTTTTATGGCTTCTGAGTTTTGTATCATTCTCCTCTATTCAACTAGTGCATTTTTTATATCTAGAACTTTAATCCATTTAGCATGAATGTTTAGATGTGTGTGGTATAAGATAAACATCTAACTCTTTTGTCTTCTAAAGATCCCTCAGTAGTTCACAAACCATTTATTGACTTAGCCATATTTTCCCTCTGATTTGAAATCCCATCTTCTTCATACATTTATTTGACTCTGCTCTGACTTATTTCACTGTTCATATTCCTATGCCATTAGCACACTTTCAATATAGTAGGGTTTTTTTTTTTTACAGTATTTTGATATCTATTAGGTTTTTTATTTTTCTTGATCCTTTTTTCTCAAAGTTTTCCTCTGCCTTATAGTATCTTTAGATTAAATTTTGTTTTGTATTTTCTTTCAACTTCTTTCACCTATACAGTAATTCTTTAGGTCACATCTGGACTTCCTTCTGTCTCTATTCTGTCTATGTGGGATTTCATCTACTAAATTTAGGAGAAAAATCCTCTGAAAAACTCCCAAGCTGAAATCTTCTCTTGACATTAATAAATGTCAAATATTTTCATATAACCCTGTCTCATCTTATCTGCCTTCTTGATGTTTCCAACTTGAAGCCCCATTGGGATGTCAAAGTCAGTGTATTTGAAGTCAAACCCAAATTTCCTTCTCACTTCCAGGAACCTCTGCACAGTAATATCCTGTTATAATAATGTAGGTATGAAATTTGTGGATCCAGGTGTTTGATTTTTAAGTATCACTATTATTAGAATGATGATAAATAACTGTTCACTCTGCCAGGTACTGAGTTAAATATTTTACATAATTCTCTTCTTAATCCTTGACTCTTCCCTGTAGATTTTATAGTATTATCCTCATTTTATAAACCTCTTACCCGAGAAAGAGAAAAGTTAAAAATATTTCCTGCCCAAACTATTCCTAGTAAGTGGCAGAGCTAGGCATTTACGGTAGATCTATTTGGCTCCCCAACACTTACCTGCTATGCAAACCTGCCTCATATCAGTTATGCTGGTCAGGTTTAGAGGCTCTTTATGAGTGACAGGATTGGATACAGTTGGAGGGTGACGGTTTATTATATAAGAATCACCTAGTAGGCTTTGAAAAACTACCCATCCTTCTCAGCTTTGTAAGATTCACAAATAAATATGTCTTATCAGAAAATTTTCTAAAATATCTGCCATATTTATAGTGTTCAAAAGATAAGTTTAATTCGTAACAATTAAATACCAAGTAAATGGCATTCCCTTATTTAACTTAGAGTAAGTAACTACAGCTAACTTCAGTCACCACATTTTCTTTTCCTCACTGTAATGGCATGCCTACGTCAAGTTTTAATATATATAAGATACACATCAAGGACGTAATGTATTAGACAAGTACAACTCTTCAATTTCTTAACTTTTAAGATACATAATTGCTCCACTATGAAGACTTAAATGGGGATTGTCACTTTTGTAATTAATTCTTTTTGTTTCATCCTTCTTACTAATTGAAAATAGGCTTTCAATATAGAATGCTTTGAAATTGGATGAAGAGACAGAATTGGAATGAACTTAATTAACTACAAACTGTCCAAATCAATCAGGGTTTGACAGTGCCTCGGTAACACACAGAGTTCATAATTTACTTGAGATCTGCTGTAATGCATATGCCATAAATTGCACAGTAGCCTTGCTCACTGTGCACAAAATTTAGTGCCAGACTATGAAGTTACACTGACAGAAATTTGTTTCTACAACACAGACTATTTTTGGAGGGTATACTTTACATTTTCATTTAGGCAGCTAATAAACTTTTGAAAATAAGTGCTTTGCTATTTTGCTCTGGTAGAATTTAATATAAGAATTCAAAAAAAAAAAAAAAAAAGCTTAAATGGTTTCCAAGCATGTAAACACTAAAAGGAGAATGGCTAGGTCTGTGTTTTTGTTGTTTTTTTTTTTTCTTTACAGAGTCACAGTGAGTCAGTCTTGGGATATTTTAGGTATTATCGGTTTTAAAGAAAAATTTGTCTATACAATTCTGTTATCCCCTTCGTGATATTTTAAAACTCATTTTCTAGATGTTCAAAAAAAGAGAATATTTACTGATCCTAAAACTGATTAATTATACTTGGTAGTATTTTATAAACTAGCTCATATTTCTGGTTTTTAATAAAAAATATAATTATCCTTTGCTGAAGAGGAGAATAGTTGATAAAGATTATGACATATACTCAGCTAGACTACATTGCACAATTATTTTGGCCAAAGGTATCTATAATTTATACCAACTAGTCATTCTTCATGTGCAGATATCCATAGTATACATTCAGTTTTCTGTATTCTTCAACTATTTAATGAATATAAAGTGTCACCATATTATCATCAACTTATTTCAATTCTTGGATATATAAAATGTTTAGAGGAGAAGAAGGGGAGTAATATTTATTGTATGCTTCCAATATACAGTCCTAAAAATGCTACAAGATTATTATTGTTTTTGATCCCTATGTGAGAAACATTGCAAGTATTTGATGAGCTATGGGAAAAATTCAAGAAGAAGCAAATCAATCATGTTATATAAATACCCGGCTCCTATCAATACATGGATAATTCCTGATTTCTGGAAGAAATAATAGTTGGTTAATATAGTTCTTATTGACCATGAGATGATCCAAGAAATCTTTGTGGCTACACCATATCTCAGAACAAATGATCCTCAAGTAGGTGCAACAAACAGATGTGGTACCATCGTTGAACTTCTTTTCAGCCACAGGAATATCTAGGCAGTTATGGGTAGGAACGAGAGGGCAGGGATCAATTTAGAAAAACTATTAGAAAGAGCAGCAGATGGGGTGCCTGGGTGACTCAGTCAGTTGAGTGTCTGACTTCGGCTCAGCCATGATCCCTCCTTTCGTGGGTTTGAGCCCTGCATGGAGCTGTGTGCTGACAACTCAGAGCCTGAAGCCTGCTCAGATTCTGTGTCTCCCTCTCTCTGCCCCTCCCCCACTCGCACTTTGTCTTTCTCTCTCTTTCAAAAATAACTAAACATTAAAAGAAAAGAAAGAACAGCAGAGCAGAAAAAACACATCATTATGGGGGGGAACAAACCACAAAAAACTGTCAAACCTTTTGAAACTAAAGAAAAAATTCTTATTGTGGTCAAGTTACCATTTCTTCATTTTTTAGAATACATAAATCTTTCTTCTGAATGAAGGTAAGATTTATTAATGATCAAAGGATAAAGCACACCAATATATGTTTGTTTATATATATACGCATATATACGTGTATATATATGTATATATACGTATACGTATATATATACGTATATATACTTTTTTCCTCAATGGGGGGCATTGATCAACTCGATTTTCCTGTTAAGTGGAATAGAAAATTAGGGCTGATGGCTAGAAAAACACATTATAATATTATTTTCCCCCTTTAATAATCTCTTGAAGAAAAATTATAATACTAAGCACTACTTGAACCAAAGTACGTCTTGGGATATAAATTGGACTTCATAAAGAGTGAAGTAATGGACATACATCTGTGATTTCAGGGTCTAAGATATGGGATGCTACTGATTTGGAGAAGGAATACACAACAAAAAGTAAGAAAAATGTTTCCACGCAAAGTGAAATTTATAAAGAATACAAGGGTAAACTACAAGCCAAATGAAAAATGGAGTGGACCACTGAAAAAAAGATAAACTAACAAATTAATAATGAATAATCATTATAAAAAATTTACCTTCTTTCTGGACTTAGAATGTGCCATCAATTAAAGCAGCAAATCTAAACCTCCAAGGTATTATTCAAGGACTGACCACATGGCCCTGAGATGCATTCTTCTCTAGCCTCTCTTATTAACAGTCCCTTTGAGGTCCTATTGCTTTAGTTATACCTGACTCCTTGCTTTTTCCAGCCTGTCTCACTTTACCTTATTGATCCCTTTGTTGATGCTAGTCTCACTATGTAGAGTTTACTTCTACCCCAATAGCCAGTTAAAATAGCCAGGGTAGGGGCGCCTGGGTGGCTCAGTCGGTTGAGCGACCGACTTCGGCTCGGGTCATGATCTCACGGTTTGTGAGTTCAAGCCCCGCGTTAGGCTCTGTGCTGTCAGCTCAGAGTCTGGAGCCTGCTTCTGATTCTGTGTCTCCCTCTCTCTCTGCCCCTCCCCCACTCATGCTCTGTCTCTGTCTCAGAAATAAACATAAAAAAAAATTAAAATAAAATAAAATAGCCAGGGTAAAATCCTAATCACCCTTCAAGAGACAGCATAATTTTCTATTATTTTCTGTGCTCTGTATAGCACTTGTTGCAACTTTATTGTATCACTTTATGATTCTCCTATTTCAAGGTATAAGAATACCACTCTAACTGTCAGCTCTTTATTTTTTTCAGCTCTATTGAAATATGATTGACAAAAAAATTGTAACATATTTAAAGTGTACATGATGATTTGCCATAAGTGTACAGTGACTTAAGTAACACAATTAATCCATCACCTCACATATTAACTTTTTTCTTTTTTTTTTTGGGTGACAATGTTTAAATTTTACTGTCTTGGCAAATTTTCAATTATACAGTGCAGTGTTATCAACTGTGACCATTGTGTTGTACATTAGATCCTCACACCATATTCATCTTACCACTAAAAGTTGGTACTCCTTACCAGTCTCCTGGCAACCAATTTTCTGCTCTCTTTTTCTATGAGTTCAACTATGTGTGTGTGTGTGTGTGTGTGTGTGTGTGTGTGTGTGTGTGTATAAATATATATATATTTGTTTCCTTAACAGTCTATGTATAAGGGATACCATGCAGCATTTGTCTTCCTCTGTCTGGCTTATTTCACTTAGCACAAAACTCTCTAGGTTCACTCATGTTGTCACAAATGACAGGGTTTCCTTTGTTATTAAGGCTGAATAATTTTACATTGTGTATATATATATGTGTGTGTGTGTGTGTGTGTGTGTGTGTGTGTGTGTGTGTGTGTGCATTCATCTCTCTACAGATAGTTTGTTTCCATGTCTTGGCTATTATTAATAATCCTATAATAAACACGGACTACAGATACCTCTTTGAGATCATGATTTTGTTTCCTCTGGGTAGATACCCAGAAGTGGAACTGTGGGATCAATAGTAGTTCTATTTTTAATTTTTTGAGGAATCTCCATACTTTTTTCCATCCTGGCTCCAAACGTTTACATTCCCACCAACAGTGTAAAAGGATTCCCTTTTCTCCATATCCTTGCCAGCATTTGTTATCTCTTGTCTTTTTGATAGTAAATAGGTATGAGGTGATATGTCATTGTGGTTTTGATATGCATTTCTCTGATAGTTATTGATGGTGAACACTTTTTCATGTACCTCATGACCGTTTGTTTGTATTCTTTGGAAAAATGTCTATTCAGATCTTTTGCCAATTTTCTAACTGGGCTATTTGGGTGGTTTTGTTTTGTTTTGTTCTGTTTGCTATTAAGTTGTATGAGCTCCTTGTTTATTTTTACTGTTAACCATTTTCAGAGATGTAGTTTGAAAATATTTTCTCCCAATTCCATAGGTTTCTTTTCATTTTATTGATGGTTTACTTTGTTGTGAAGAAGCATTTTAGTTTGATGTGGCCCCACTTACTTATTTTTGCTTGTGTTGCCTCTGCTTTGGTGTTAAATCCAAAAAATAATTGCAAAGACTCGTGCAAAGAGCTCACCTCCTCCATTTTCTTCTAGGAGTTTTATAATTTTAGGTCTTATGTTCAAGTCTTTAATCTATTTTGAGTTGATTTTTGTTATACGGGTTCAGTGTTATTCTGTTGCATGTTGTTGTCCAGTTTTCCCAGCACCATGTATGGAAGAAACTATCTTTGCCTGTTGTATATTCTTGGTTCCTTTGTTGTAAATTAATTGACTTATATACACGGTCTTATTTATGAACTTTCCATTCTGTTCCATTGACTTATGTCTGTTTTTGTGTCAGTACTGTTTTTATTACTATAGCTTTATAATATTGTGTGAAATCAGAATAATGCTTCCAGCTGTGTTCTTTCTCAAGATTGCTCTATCTATTTGGGATCTTTTGTGGTTCCATGTGCATTTTTAGGATTGTTGTATTTTTGTGAAAATATGCCATTGGATAGGGAATGCATTGAATCTGTAGATAATTTGGTAGATCGCTTCGGGTAGTGGACATTTTAACAACATTGATTCTTCCAAATCCATAGCTTGGAACATCTTTCCATTTATTTGTGTCTTCAATTTCTTTCATCAGTGTCTTACAGTTTTCAGTGTAGAGATCTTTCACCTACTTGGTTAAATTTATTCACAAGTGTTTTATTCTTTTTAATGCTATTTAAAAATGACACTGTGTTCTTAATTTCTCTCTCTGATAGTTTTCTGATATATAAAAACACAATTGATGTTGTATATTGATTTTATATCCTACAACATTACTGAAATAATCTATTTCATTCTAACAATTTTTGGTAGTGTGAGCTCTTTAATTACATTTTTGTCACTTATTAATTCTATTGTGTCTCAAAGGTTTGTGTCAGGGATCAGCAAAACTACAGCTCCCTGCCCAAATTTGGCCTGCTACCTGTTTTTATAAATAAAGTTCTACTGTAACACAGCATAATAATTATTATATATTACTTTGATCTGCTTTTATGGTACAATAGCACTGTTGAGTAGCTGTGAAATACATCATATGTCTTGAAAACCAAAAAGAGTTAACAAAAAAGTTTGCTGACCCCTGGTATATGCACATAATAGGTGTCCAATAAATGTCTGATGAAATTTGTGCATGGATACTCTTCAGCTGATTCCACCCAAAGGTACAGCCCTAAATTGAGATTTTAAATGACCCGATTATTTTATCATTACAGTGCCAAACCCTGTTGGACTCATGTCTGAGCCTGTTTGCATATTTTATTTGATTTTGCATAGGCAGTCTGTGTCTGAGTAGTGGAGATGAAGTGGCAGTAAAATAGAGGTCAGAATCATTTCCACCATGCCAGTTTATATTGGCATGAAGTCACCTCTTCCTTCATAAGCAAATGTTTTTGGGAGAAAAATTTTATATACCATTTTATATAGATGCATCAAAAGTGTTTTTTTACTCATTGCTGTCACAACAACCAAAAATATGCTGTGAAAAAAGTGCTTGTCCTGACAGGAAATATTTCCAGAATGAAACTCTTGGTTATGATCAGTTTGGATACAGAAAACAATTTGTGCCTGATACAGGCCTTAAAGTTTCTCAGAAATGCTTCCAACTCAGCTTTCAATGAAGAGACCATGTCTTCTTTGAAAGAGATGAAAAAACTATTCATGTAATACTTAAGCTACCAAGAACTGGCAAGAGTTTATATCTTGAAACTTTCCTTTTCAAGTGTAAACTTAAAGATGTGTTTAAGGAAAATCCCTAGTTCCTGAACAAGTTACATTGCCTAGGTTAAGTAAAATTTTGATGAGATGAATTTTTATAATTTTTACAGTTGAAAAATTGAACTACAGTTGAAGTTTGCTGTATGCCTCCAGAATTTTCAATTGAGATAAAACCTACTCAAATCTGACTTCAACACATTTGATTATTTGGAAAATATGCAGTTGTAGTGTAATAGGAAGTGTATAGTTTTGAGGAAAGATTATAAAATCATATCAAATCCTACAATTTGTTAGTATTTTGTTGTTTGTATTATTGTCATCATCAACTGACTTTTCTAAGTCAGAACTGCTCACGACCTCAGTAAAATGTAAAACAGATAATAATACTTATTTCATGCTTTTGCTGATGGGATTGGGTAAATAAATAAATAAACATAAGTAAATAATGGCTAACATGTCGGGACCATTTTTGGGAATCCATACCCATGGGCAGACTAAAGAATCAAGGTCTAGTTTAATGATTTAATAAAAACATTTTCAGATCAAATTCAATTAACAATCACATGGCCAAACTGTATCATTTCCCCTTCTGTTTGCAGATGTCAAAGTTTCAGAGAATATGAAAGCTTTGACAGTCATCTATTGTTACCAAAATCACCATCATGACTGACATTTTGTGGTTAATTATTTAATAGTTGCTGGAAATAGAGCCTACCAAATTAAGTTCTGATGATAGTTGCCCACTAAAAAATGGAGAGCCTTCACCAATTTACTCTCTTAAAATTACCCTGCCTATCTTCAAAAGTTGACAACTTCCAAACTGAATCTGAATGAAGAAAGAACATCTCCTTCATTATCAAACCCTTGAGTTAGTGAGGTTGTGTACCCTCATTTCCCCTTTATGCATTGCATATTATTCATCAGTTTCAATTAAGCTAGCTAGATAAAGCCCTTTGTTTGGTTCTTAATCATTCTATTTCAAAATGGTTATTTTGCTGGCCAAGCAGGTCTTCTAGAATTTTCCCTTGATGCCAGAAACTAATGGGATGTTTTAAATTTAAAATGAGAAATCATTAGAATTGCAGTAAGGTAAAATTAGGTAGATCATACCAATATGAGTACCTGAATGTGTCACGCTTCTGGGAAAGACTTGAACAAATTAAGATTTAAACCTTACACTATAGGGAAAGTTTACATTTCAGCACTGTGCTTCAGAAATCATACAGCATTAAAAAAACCAGGTTGCTGGAAAATGAAATGAAATGAAATGAGAGAATTTTCACATATCTTGGTTAGGGGTCAACATGCCAGTGTTTCTAGATAGTAAATTTACTATGTTTGGCTCGGTATCGGAAATGAGTTATAAATCTCTATTGAGTCCAACTGGGTAATTTCACTAGAAAACACATGAATTTCACAGAGGTGAAAGCTAAATTACCTTTCCCTTTTAATCAATGTAGACAACCAATTGGAAATTTAGTAGCCTTAAAGTTTCTCTTTTTTGTACTCAACAATATATTAGTACCTGAACTAACTGGATAAATGACTTTGCTTATTCAAAATCATGAACATTCTCTCTTACAAGCAATCCATTTTGTAAAAAACAAAAACAAAAAAAAACACACAAAACTTCGGATTTTTTGTATTTGTTATTTAATTTAAATATTTTGTAGGCATTTGTCTTTTTCCCAAAAGTAATTTATGAAATATTTTGATTAATCCATCAACAATATTAATACTCATAATACTCAACATTATGCTAGTTTATGTGATACGTGTTCATGCAAGCCAAGACTTTATTTGGACACATAAGTAAGCAAACATGAAAAATAGAGATAAACAAGTCACTGAACCCGAAATTGTCCTATTTTTTTGGAACAATCTCTCTGTAATAACAGTGAATTTTAGTAATTTGGAGATACAGATGTGAACAAAGCTTCAGAGACATAAGATTTCAAAGGTGGGCAGAATTTTATAAAAGGCAGACTGGGAGTGTGGGTATGGAGGGCAGATTTTATGCTCAAGGAATAGCATGACCAAAGGAGAGACAGTTTGGGGAAAGAAAGAAAACTATGCAGAGACAAGTTGTTAGGCAGGGAAACAGTCAAAGTAGGTTACAAGGAAGATGGCTAGGGGAATAACAGAAAAAAGCGGAAAAACTGGGGACTTAACACTGTGGGAACAAGGAACCTTCCTTTGTAATTAATCAAAAGAGTGACACAATAAAGTTTTCAGTTTTTGAGAGACATTTTAGAGAAGTGATTAAGAGTATACATTATGGAATCACACCTCCTGGTTCAAAATATACCCTTATAATTATGTGGGAGGGGGTGTGTATGTGTATATGTCTGTCTTAATTTCTTCCTCTGTAAAAAAAAATAAAAATACTTCCCATCTTTTAAGGTTGTGGTGAACCTAAATCAGCTAATGCATTTAAAGCACTGGAATATAGTTAGCATTTAATAAAAGTGGGCTGCCTGTTTACTGGAGGAGGAGACTTCATCAGCCAGTGGCATTGAAGATGGTTTGGAAGAAGAACCTAGAAAAAAATAAACAACTGAGCTTGATATGGTAGTCATTAGACTTTGAGCTGTTTACAACCATAGAGCCTGTGAAACTCATCATTACATCGTCAATATCTGGGAGAGTGCCTGGTGCATAAAAGATACTCAACAGGGGCTGAATATTATTACAAAATGAGGTGAACCAGACATGGGTCTATTTTAATAACTATGGAAACAAAAAAAAAATAAGGCACATGTGGGAGATGTTTAAAGGAAAACTGTACTGTAGAATAATCTATAGTTCAGTCGCAGCTTCATAACTCAATAGCCATTTCATATTGGTTAGGTCATTGTAATACTTCTGAAATTATGTTTCATCAAATGAGGGCGATACTATTTAGAGGATTATTGTGAGAATTAAGTGCGACAGTGCTTGTGAAATTGTTTTGTAAGCCCCTAGCTGTTCTGTATGAGGTTTAATGTGAGAACAAGAGGAAAGTGGGGATTCTGAAGTCTTGGGAAGGGTGCTCATTTGGGTGAAATATTTGGTTCAATTTAAAAAAAAAATAGGTTTGAGGTGATATCTCTCAGCTCTTTGCTCCAAGACCACTTCAAATAAAAAAAAAAATTTAAAGGATTTGTAGACGACTTACTGAATATGCAGGTTGCCACTATGTATGTATGAAAACATTCCTTAATGGGAAAAGTGGTACTACTTTTAATGCAGTTACCCAAAATGTAATGTCTGCATCAAAAAGCCATCTCTCTCCCTCCCTCCTTTCTCTCTCTCTCTCTCTCTCTCTCTCTCTCTCTCTCTCTCTATGTATATATCTATATCTGTATATAGATAGATTTACATATATATGTGTACACATATATGTCTATATATTTACATATGTATGTATACACATATACACACATACTCATAAAACAAGTAAGCTTTCTGAGGTCTAGGGGCCATGCTAAGAAACATGGTGCTTGCTATAGATATACAAATAAAATTACATATACAAAATAAATAATCATTTGCTATAATTGGGACAAGCAATATAAGTTTCTTTAGTGCTGAACTCCATGGAGTAATGATATTCAGGCTGTCTTTTTTCTAGTCCTGACCTTAAATGAGTTTATGTAACTTTTCTCGGTTCATCTCTTGTTTATAATGTGAGCTGGAAAATTTTGAGGAACTCCTGGGCAGTGTAGCCTTAACCACTATTAGTTCTACTTTTATTGCTTAATTTTCCTGAAGATCTTTGAATCATCATGCACTTCTGGAATTCCAGAGTTTTGCTGTGAACTTGAGAACTAACAGCTTAGTTACGAGTTTCCCCCTTAACTGTTAGTATTCAGGGGGAAAAATGGGGGCAGGTGCTGGGGCTTAGCCCTGGAGTGCTTCACTATTGTTCCCATTTCGGAGGATATTGTCTGAAAACATGCTGTAAATCTAATTTTTAAAATAATACCAAAGAAAATCTTAAGATAAATTGTGATTTATTGAACTATGGAATATGAGCAGATCATTTGTCCAGCAGGCTTTGTCACCTTAAAATGGCAAGCATTTCATCACAACAGTGATGCAATCAGTAGTATAGGAGAGCCTCGTCTCTAAATGAACTCTTGATGTGGTGAACTGTTTGCAAAGTCAACTGCAAAAATTTCTTATAACACACGTGCTCCTTTACAATGCTGCTTTTCCTTTCCTCCCATCAAGAAATGGAGTCTGTGCCCTCTTGTCTGCAATCTAGAGAGATCCTGTGACTTGCTTTGAGCAAGAGAAGGACACAGAAGTATGCTGAGGGACTTCAAAAGCTAGGCCTTATAAGACATTGAATGGTTCATTTTGCCCTCTTGGAATCCTGAGAATAAATCTCTGTTGCTTCCAGGTGCTGCATTTTAGGATGATTTGTTATGTAGCAAAAGAAAGTGGATATACTCTAATGTATTGCCCATATGTGAGGCAACTGTAGAAACAAACATACATGGGCCAATGCATGAGAAAGGATAAGCCTTTTACCTTATGACAAAAACCCTTATTCTCTCAACAACAAACTTGCCTATTTGTTTCTAGACTCATCTCTATAAAGATTTTTTAACAAGATTTTTGGTGCATAGCAGACTACATTTCAGGGAGGAAATGCTACATGTGATTTATTTCCCCATAAGCCCTATGCCATTTTGCCTGTCTGTGCTACAGGATGGAAAAGGAGTCACACGCATGCAAGTCACAAAGAGGATTTGGGCCTAGAAGGACAGTATGATATGATAAAGGAAAACAGTGGTTTGCCCTTCTACTGAGGTTAATTTTTCTGTCTAGCTTGTGTGTATTTTTCACATCAGACATAGCTCAATGCCAGTTCATCTGGATGTATGAGATTGCGCATTAAAAATGCACAACCATTATAAAACACACATGTGTTCTCTTGCTATTAGAGTGATTCCTTTATCTGTTATAATTCTATACTCTGTGTGACATATGCAATATTTAGTATTCATTTAATAAGTGCTCCCAACTAATGGGCTGAGATGTGTTGGCAACTGCGATAAAATATCTGTGGATATTACCCAAAATTTTAACTACTGATTTTGAAAGAATAAAAATACCTATTAAATATATTTAAGTCTAGTATACCATATTTTATTGTTTGTGAGAACAAGAGAGTTTAGCCCAAATCCCTTAAACAATTATTTTAAGCTTTTTTTTAATGTTTATTTATTTTTGAGAGGGAAAGACAGAGTGTGAGTGGAGTAGGAGCAGAGAGAGAGGGAGAAACAGAATCCGAAGCAGGCCTGAATCCACAAACCAGGAGATCATGACCTGAGCTAAAGTTGGACACTTAACTGACTGAGCCACCCAGGTACCCCTCTTTGATTATGGAAGGAAAATTCTCACTTTTTAAAATCTTGAGCGAATGTGTCTAGGTAAAATTTCAACTGCTATTACTTTAGTTATATACTAGGTACTGTGGTGGAATATATGCATGCTTATTATTATTATCTTTTTAAATAATATACGCAAGCTTATTTAAAATGCCTTTTTTTTCTGGAAGAGACGAACTCACAAGCTGTCTCAATATGTATGGGAAGAAAATTATACAAACCATGATTGTGAAATAAAGTAAAATTACTCTTATTGCTGGTTCCTTTTAAGTGATGGTGCACATCTCAGCAGCTCCCTACAGTGTTTTATCCAATTCCATTTAAGAGACTACTTATTTTAGGATTCATCTGACTACTTAGTGCTACACACTTGTTCTATTACAGAATTCCTGTGGTGAAAATAAACTGTATACATTTCATCCCAATATATCTAAAATAGGTATAGCGAGACAATTTCTGTTCATATTTTACTATACACAGTCTTCATAAATGAATTATGTTAGCATGTAGAAAACACCAGAAGTGCTCATAAGGTAAAAACGAAAACTAAAACAAAAAATAATAGCACATTTTTATGGGGAAGGTGACTGGGTGCCAGTATCTACTTCAAGTTTTTTTGGTAAGACTATCACTCATGGTGCCTGACTCACCTGATCACAGGTTGTAAGGCAAGCCAGACTGCAGGTATTCAATTCCCATGGGTCACAGACATTAGGTCTATAATAGGCTCATGAAATAAGGATGGTCAATAAGAGCTTCCCTGAGATTTGTTAGGTGAATTCAGAGAAAAAGGGTTTTCTTCTTTTGGGATTACAAACTCTAGCTACAACTGGTCATCTTTAATGGCATACCGAGAAACCTGCCTAGGACAAAATTTCTTGTATAAAGCCAGTTTCATCTACCCATGAATTTCTTAGACATGGACCCAGTAAATTCCATTTTTGATTAAAACTTTTTGAAGTGGTTTATATGTTAGTTATAATTGAACATCTGTGGTACAATGCGCAACTCTTTAAAACAACAAGTTAGTAACAAATACTTTTTTTAATTTAATTTTTTTAGTTTATATCCAAATTAGTTAGCATATAGTGCAACAATTATTTCAGGAGTAGATTCCTTAATGCCCTTCCCCATTAAGCCCATCCCTCCTCCCCCAACCCCTCCCATAACCCTCAGTTCTCCATATTTAAGAATCTCTTATGCTTTGTCCCCCTCCCTGTTTTTATTTTTGTTTCCCTTCCCTTATGTTCATCTGTTTCATCTCTTGAAGTCCTCATATGAGTGAAGTCATATGATATTTGTCTTTCTCTGACTGACTAATTTTGCTTGGCATAATAGCCTCCAGTTCCATTCACTTAGTTGCAAATGGCAAGATTTCATTCTTTTTGATTGCTGAGTGATACTCCATCATATATATATATATATATATATATATATATATATATATATATATATACACCTCATCTTCTTTATCCATTCATCCATTGATGGACATTTGGGCTCTTTCCATACTTTGGTTATTGTTGAGAGTGCTGCTATAAACATGGGGGTGCATGTGTCCCTTCGAAACAGGACACCTGTATCTGTTGGATAAATACCTAGTAGTGCAATTGCTGGGTCATAGGGTAGTTCTATTTTTAGTTTCTTGAGGAACCTGCATACTGTTTTCCAAAGTGGCTGCACCAGCTTGCATTCCCACCAACAATGCAAAAACGATCCTCTTTCTCCACATCCTCGGCAACATCTGTTGTTGCCTGAGTTGTTAATGGTAGTCATTCTGACAGGTGTAAGGTGGTATCTCATTGTGGTTTTGATTTGTATTTCCCTGATGATGATCGATGGTGAGCATTTTTTCATGTGTCAGTTGGCCACCTGGGTGTCTTCTTTGGAGAAGTGTCTATCCATGTCTTTTGCCCATTTCTTTCCTGGATTATTTGTTTTTTGGGTGTTGAGTTTGATCAGTTCTTTATAGATTTTGGATACTAACCCTTTATCTGATACGTCATTTGAAATATCTTCTCTCATTCCATCGGTTGCCTTTTAGTTTTGCTGATTGTTTCCTTCCCTGTGCAGAAGCTTTTTATTTTGTTGAGGTCCCAGTAGTTCATTTTTGCTTTTGTTTCCCTTGCCTCCAGAGACGTGTTGAGTAAGAAGTTGCTGCAGCCAAGATCAAAGAGGTTTTTGCCTGCTTTCTCCTTGAGGATTTTGATGGCTTCCTGTCTTACATTGAGGTCTTTCATCTATTTTGAGTTAATTTTTGTGTATGGTGTAAGAAAGTGTTCCAGGTTCATTCTTCTGTATGTCACTGTCCAGTATTCCCAACACCACTTGCTGAAGAGACTGTCTTTATTCCATTGGAAAGTCTTTCCTGCTTTGTCAAAGATAAGTTGGCCACACATTTGTGGGTCCATTTCCGGGTTCTCTCTTCTGTTCCATTGAGCTGAGTGTCTGTTCTTGTGCCAGTACCATACTGTCTTGATGATTACAGTTTTGTAGTATAGCTTGAAGTCTGGGATTGTGACACCTCCTCATTTGATTTTCTTTTTCGAGATTGCTTTGGCTATTCGGGGTCTTTTCTGGCTCCATACAAATTAGGATTATTTGTTCTAGCTCTGTGAAGAATGTTGGTGTTATTTCGATAGGGATTGCATTGAATATGTAGATTGCTTTGGGTAGTATTGACATTTTAACAATATTTGTTCTTCCTATCCAGGAGCATGAAATCTTTTTCCATTTTTTTTGTGTATTATTCAGTTTCTTTCATAAGCTTTCTATAGTTTTCAGTGTATAGATTTTCACCTCTTTGGTTAGATTTATTCCTAGGTATTTTATGGTTTTTGGTGCAATTGTAAATGGGATCAATTCCTTGATTTCTCTTTCTGTCATTTCATTGTTGGTGAATAGGAATGCAACCGATTTCTGTGCATTGATTTTATATCCTGCAACTTTGCTGAATTCATGGATCAGTTCTAGCAGTTTTTTGGTGGAATCTATTGGGTTTTTCATATAGAGTATCATGTCATCTGCAAAGAGTGAAAGTTTGACCTCCTCTTGGCCGATTTGGATGCTTTTTATTTCTTTGTGTTGTCTGATTGCAGAGGCTAAGACTTCCAACAGTATGTTGAATAACTGTGCCGAGAGTTGACATCCCTGTGTTTTCGTGACCTTATGGGTCATTTTTTTCTCCAGTGAGGATGATATTAGCATTGGGTCATTCATATATGGCTTTTATGATCTTGAGGTATGATCCTTCCATCCCTACTTTCTTGAGGATTTTTATCAAGAAAGGACGCTGTATTTTGTCAAATGCTTTCTCTGCATCTATTGAGAGGATCATATAGTTCTTGTCCTTTCTTTTATTGTTGTGATGAATCACATTGATTGCCTTATAGATATTGAACCAGGCCTGCATCCCAGGTATAAATCCCACTTGGTTGTGGTGAATAATTTTTTTAATGTATTCTTGGATCTGGTTGGCTAATATCTTGTTGAGGATTTTTGCATCCATGTTCATCAGGGAAATTGGCCTATAGTTCTCCTTTTTAGTAGGTCTTTGGTTTTGGAATCAAGATAATGCTGGACTCATAGAAAGAGTTTGGAAGTTTTCCTCCCATTTCTATTTTTTGGAACAGCTTCAAAAGAATAGGTGTTAACTCTTCCTTAAATGTTTGGTAGAATTCCACTGGAAAGCAATCTGGCCTTGGACTCGCTTTTTGGCAGATTTTTGGTTACTAATTCAATTTCTTTACTGGTTATGGGTCTGTTCAAATTTTCTATTTCTTCCTGTTTCAGTTTTGGTAGTGTATATGTTTCTAGGAATTTGTCCATTTATTCCAGATTGCCCATTTTATTGGCATATAATTGCTCATAATATCCTCTTACTATTGTTTTTATTTCTGCTGTATTGGTTGTGATCTCTCCTCTTTCATTCTTGATTTTATTTATTTGGGTCCTTTCCTTTTTCTTTTTGATCCAACTGGCTAGTGGTTTATCAATTTTGTTAATTCTTTCAAAGAGCCAGCTTCTGGTTTCATTGATCTGTTGTACTCTTTTTTTGGTTTTGATAGCATTAATTTCTGCTCTAATCTTTATTATTTCCTGTCTTCTGCTGGCTTAGGTTTTATTTGCTGTTCTTTTTCCAGCTCTTTAAGGTGTAAGGTTAGGTTGTGTATCAGAGATCTTTCCTCCTTCTTTAGGAAGGCCTGAATTACTATATACTTTCCTCTTACGACTGCCTTTGCTGCGTCCCAGAGGTTTTGGGTTGTGGTGTCATCATTTTCATTGGCTTCCATATACTTTTCTAATTTCCTCTTTAACTTCTTGGTTGGCCCATTAATTCTTTAGTAGGATGTTCTTTAGTCTCCAAGAATTTGTTATCTTTCCAAATTTTTTCTTGTGGTTGATTTCAAGTTTCGTAGTGTTGTGGTCTGAAAATATGCACAGTATGATCTCAATCTTTTTATACTTGCTGAGGGATGATTTGTATCCCAGTATGTCATCTATTCTTGAGAACGTTCCATGTGCAATGGAGAAGAATGTACATTCCACTGCTTTAGGATGAAATGTTCTGAAAATATCTCAAGTCCATATGGTCCAGTGTATCATTCAAAGCCATTGTTTCCTTGTTGATTTTTGATTAGATGATCTGTTCATTGCTGTGAGTGGGGTGTTGAAGTCTTCTACTATTATGGTATTACTATCAATGAGTTTCTTTATGTTTGTGATTAATTGATTTATATATTTGGGTGCTCTCACATTTGGCGCATAAATGTTTACAATTGTTAGATCTTCCTGGTGGATAGACCCCTTAATTATGATATAATGCCCTTCTGCATCTCTTGATACAGTCTTCATTTTAAAGTCTAGATTGTCTGATATAATTATGGCTACTCTGGGTTTCTTTTGTTGACCATGAGCATGATAGATGGTTCTCTATCCCCTTACTTTCAATCTGAAGGTGTCTTTAGGTCTAAAGTGAGTCTCTTGTAAACAGCATATAGATGGATCTTGTTTTCTTATCCATTGTGTTACCCTATGTCTTTTGATTAGAGCTTTAGTCCATTGACGTTTAGAGTGAGTACTGAAAGATATGAATTTATTGCAATTATGTTGCTTGTTGTCAAATACTTTTTAAAAATTTTTTAATATTTACTTATTTTGAGAGAGAGACAGACAGAGCATGAGTGGGGGAGGGGCAGAGAGAGAGGGAGACACAGAACCGGAAACAGACTCCAGACTCTGATCTGTCTGCACAGAGTCTGATGCAGGACTTGAACTCAAGAACGGCGAGATCATGACCTGGGCTGAAGTAGGATGCTTAACCAACTGAGCCACCCAGGTTCCCCTCAAATACTTTTTTTAAAGTCATTCTGTATCTCTTTATAGTGATCAGAGAGACTAGATCCTCAGACATTTATCTTAGTCAGGTATCTGAGGATCAGTCCTTGGAGGGCATGACTTGCAAACTTCTGGGAAGAAATCAGATAGTGTATAATAAAGCTAAATGAACCCATGAGAATCAGATGGCCATTTCTATTCTACAATTAAATAAGTATTAGTCATTATAAGCCTGTCAACATAGTCAATTGCACCTGTTACATATCAGCCCTTTCATTAGAGTATAGGTCTATAGTATATTTCATTACAGTATAGGTCAATGGGGCATCTCGATAGCACTTTTTCTTAAGGTTTATGTTTGGATAGTTAATTATATGGTACCATTCTACATATAATGAGATCTATCTAAAATATTTATTATTGAATCTGTTTTGATAGAGAACTCAAAAAACTTCTCATAGGAAAGTTTGCTTGCAAATATCAAGTTTACTTCAGGGTTCCATTGTATTGTTTAGAATGAATTGTATGACAGGAAAATGCAACTATTTTAAAGGATTTGTTGGATTTAATATGTATTATCAGATATATAGATATTTTTCTCAGGGTGGCTTTGGAAATAGGTCAGCTTTTCAAAATGAGTGCTTTGAAAAGATTTGAGAAGATTTGGTAAATATATATACTTGATGTGACTCTGAAACAATGCTAAACAATGTAATTAACAAAGACTTTTTATTTGGTAGCCTTCCCTAATACTTCCATGCTTTTCTAATAGGAATAGGGAGTGTGCATGGGTGGCTCAGTTTGTTTAGAGTCTGACTCTTGGTTTCGGCTCAGGTCATGTTCTCAAGGTCATAAGTTTGAGCCCCAAAACAGGCTCCATGCTGAGTGCGGAGTCTGCTGGGGATCCTCTCTCTTTTCTCTCTCTGCCCCTCCCCCTGTTTGCATACCTGCTCTCTCTGTCTCAAATATAAGTAAGTAAATAAATATAATGGGAATTGTTTACATAAAGCACACTAAAGACACAGTTTTACCTTTATCAGTTTCATATTTAAAGGTTTAACTTTTGTACTCCACTTATGCATTAGTTATTTTTACTATTTCCATAATTTATTAACTATTGGATTTCTAAACTGTCAGCTACACTAAACTTGGGAAGTTACAATTCTCCAACCCATTTTGGAGAGTTGCCAAATTGTATTAACTTTAGATGAATGGTATCTCTATTTTATTTTGCAACATTTGATGGTAGCAAGTTCTAAGCACCATGTGTCACATAAAGTGGATGACAGTAGGGTGGTATCTAGATGCAGAAGCAAAAATATGAATAATGGAACTGAAGAATCTATAATAAGTTACTGCAGGTGGTGACTCCAGAGGAAGACAGTTCTGTGTAAAAACAGCACCAATTAATGACAGATAAAAAAAAGAAAGAGAAAAATTCCTCTGGCACATCTAACAACCTAAGTCACCAGGGCTATAAAAATCTCAGGTTTTTTAATAAGCATTATGAATTTTAATTTTTTCTAATATCCTTAGAATTCTTTAAACTAACTTTTTTCAGAATAAAGAATATGCATGCTATGTAAAGTATTCTTCCATGCTTTGAAGGTTAATTCATTTTGGTCCAGGATCTTAGCCAGGGGCAACATTCAGTGCCATGAATGAGGCAAAGATAAGCTTGTACTGCCATAGAGTTAAACACACAGTATGGAAGAGCAAGAAGAAAGCTCTAGGAATTCTCAAATTTATGCATTTTTTAAAAATATAGTTAAAATATATATTCCATGATTAATAGTTGCAGCTGTGAGAAGCGTACAAGGTTATGATATCCTAAAAAAAATGACGGTTACAACATAATTAGCGTCCTCCTGGGTACAACTCATGGGCAACCCCTTCAGGGTTGAACCCAGGCAAGTGAATTGTAGATCTGGTGAGAGGAACCAAACAAACCTCACTGTAGAGAAGAGGACCCTGGGCTACTATTGGATCACTTACCTATATTGCTTTAATGATTTAGGTGAAGAAACTATTATGGTAGTAATTTAGCTGGTTTAAATAATTTCACATATAGATAAGTTGCTTAAGCTTAATTCTTATAAACAGATACTGAAGCATTATTAAGACTTGTCTAGCAGAGTGAATGACAAAGATGTCTTTGAGAATTGCAAGCTTCAGAATTCAACACATTTTCACACTCTCTTTGAATCAAGCCCATTTAATTTGAAGGTCTTTCTCAAAATAAAATGAAATGAAATAAAAAGTAACAAGCACCACCATCAATGGTTTTCTCTTTTTCATGTTTGGTCCAGATGTGACAGACATCACTTCACTCACATTCATTAATGAAAATGAGTCAGAGTTCCTCAACTTAATCACAAAGAAGGGAAGGAAATGCAGTCTTCCTATGTATCCAGAATGAAGAAGAAGAAATGGGATGACAAAGAGAGCGTGTGTGAGTGGGGGAGAGGGGCAGAGGCAGAGAGAGAATCTTAAGCAGGCTCCATGCTCCGTGTGGAGCCTGACACAGGGTTCGATGTGGGGCTTCATCCCATGACTCTAGGGTTGTGACCTGAGTGGAAATCTAGAGTCGGATGCTCAGCCAACTAAGCCACCAAAGTACACCAGGTAATATTTCTATTCTTTCCAGTTCAAAAGGAACTTTTTAAAAAAGAGTTTCATTGCATGTTTACTGAAGCCCATTTATCTGGGTAGTAATGTCACTGGGAAATTTTTGTTTGGTTATTCCTGTTTTACACTTAATTGGATAAAGTCACACAGTCTCAAATTAAGCATCATTCTGTATATCACTACATACTCTGATCTCTGTCCAGTGTCCCATTCCTCACTGGCTAGTAATGGTTTTCTTGGAATCTTATAATACGTGCAGGATCCATTAATCTCAAAGTTCAAACCTCCCAGGTTATAGAAACCAAAATACAAGCTAAATATGGCCCTTTGTAGCAATGTGGATGGAACTGGAGAGTGTTATGCTAAGTGAAATAAGCCATACAGAGAAAGACAGATACCATATGTTTTCACTCTTATGTGGATCTTGAGAAACTTAACAGAAACCCATGGGGGAGGGGAAGAAAAAAAAAGAAAAAAAGAGGTTAGAGTGGGGGAGAGCCAAAGCATAAGAGACTCTTAAAAACTGAGAACAAACTGAGGGTTGATGGGGGGTAGGAGGGAGGAGAGGGTAGGTGATGGGCATTGAAGAGGGTATCTTTTGGGATGAGCACTGGGTGTTGTATGGAAACTAATTTGACAATAAATTTCATATAATAAATATTTCTAAGAGATCAGGAACGTTTCTTTTGGTCTCAATAAGATGTATCTCTTCCCTACTTATTGAAGAATATTGTGAATCCTTACTAAGAATTTTCCTTAAAGGGATGTTGTTGAAATTTTATCTATTACTTAACATGGAAAGCTTTCTAAAATTGCATTCTATTCCCCTTTTCCTTTCTATACTTGAATTCACAGCAGAGACTAATAATCTCTCCTTCTTTGTGTCTGCAGTCTCTTAACCGTCTTGCTCGTCACCACCTTCACCTCTCCACCTTCAGTCCTTGCCCCAACAGTCCCTAAGCACCACGCTTCTGACAGGTGAACCACTTGCGCATTCTTCTTTTAGTATTAAACAACATTTAATCAACTAATTTTATAGCTATTTGACAAGATATAACAGAAAAAAATACGTTGTATCTTCACTGAAATAAATTGCCTTGCACGTAAAATTTCACTGAACAAGGTGTTAAATGTATTATCACACAGCACACTCTAAAGTAAAATTTTTCTAATCTCTTTTCTTATGACACCATTTTGGAAAAGACACTGGCAAATATTTTCCTAGGAGGGATTCCATTACTCCATAAATGCATTCTTATTTTAGCATATATCACTGCTTAGTGCTACTAACCTTTCAATAGCACCTATCATAGAGGACTTTCTTCCAAGATGCATTTCAGTAAAAAAAAAACAAAACAAGACTGTGTTTAAATATGCACTTGTGTATATGTGGGCTTATATGCTAAATATTTGTACAAGTTAAGTTCTTCTTGTTTTTGGAATCTCTTGGGTTACTGCCAATATGTGAGGAAAGTAATCATGTTAATTTTTCAATATTTAAAATATTTTTCTTTCACTGATGATTTATAACTGACTTGAAAAATATATTCAGTTGTTTTTTCCTTATATAGTTTAGCAGATTTCTTTGGTTCTTATCTGAATTGGTACACTGGCTTTTTAAATATAACAAAATGGTTAGAATTTGAAATCTGTAAGGCACCTCTTGAGCTTGCAGAGTTTCTTTCATATAATCAGTGCTATATACATAGAATATTTTTCATATCATCTTTATTCAGAAATGTAAAAATGCTTAAGGGGCACCTGGGTGGCTCAGTCCGCTAAGCGACTGACTCTTGATTTCGGCTCAGGTCATGATCTCGTAGTTGGTGAGTTTGAGTCCTGCATGGAGCTCTGAGCTGACAGTGTGGAGCCTGCTTGAGATTCTTTCTCTCTCTCTCTCTCTCTCTCTCTCTCTGCCCCTCCCCCACTCATGCTCTTTCTCAAAATAAATAAATAAACATTTTTTAAAAAATGGAAATGTAAAAATGAAATGAAGTAAAATAAAAAAGTATAAGAAGATGTATCAAAGGGTCAGTTTTATGTATTTTTCCATATCCCTGAATTGAATAACAACTTGAACACAGACCGTCAAAACTGTGCTGGGAATTGACCAGGGTTAGAAACTTAAAAAAAATTATTTTAAATTTATTTTTATTTTTTAATTAAATCATATGCCTTATATGAGGCTTGAACTCATGACCCTAAGATCAAGAGTCACATGCTGTACCTACTAAGCCAGCCGGGTGCCCCCAGAATTAGAGAAACTTTTAATGACAGCATGACATGTGTCTGCTTGTGGGTGAAATCAAAGCTGCTTATGTCGTTTGCCTCTTTCTTATCTTTCTTATACTGTAACTGTATTTCTCACTTTGGCAGGGGACACAATGGGAGTGGGTCTGATTGACTGGAGAAACCAAATGGAATGGGAAATCAGTGGCGGAAAGCTCAGTACATAGTGATCTCTGGCATGAAAATAGGGTTTAAAGAAAGACTTTCAATAATACACATCTATATGCTGTTAAATTAGTACTATAATGATTGTAAACAAATATTAATGATATATTAAACCATTAATAAATGTTCAGGCTTAGGGGTTGTTATATAATATAGATTAAAAGTGGCCCAGTTGGCCCTTTTAATACTCTATTTTTACAATCCCACTTTGCTTTCTTGACTTTCTGTGATCATGAAAAGTCTATGGCAACTAAGAAAGGATGAAATAAAAAGTCCTTTATATCCTTCTAATTCACCAGCCCTAAACCCAACATCTTGAAAACATCTCTTTCACAGTGAGGGATTAATTCTAGCAATCAAAACCTACCAGTGAATGTGTCAAACACAATCAAGCCTGGCATTTGTGTTATTACAATGTCAATATGATACCTCTGTTGTCCTAGAAAACTTAAACCATCATTGAGATTATCAATACTGGTACTTTTGCTTTATTTAAGAAATTGATTAACATTGCAGAATGGAAAAATAAACTTCTACAGATCAATAAAACACTACTCTCTCCCATGCACTCCTTTTTCCCCTGATAAATGCTCTTCTTAAATGCTACTTTTTAGTGTTGGCTTAGCTAACAGACTCTACATATTAGGTTTGAGCAGCTTTTGCTAACACACTGTTCCATCCTCAGTGTCCTGTTTGCTTTCCAGCAGCTCAGCAACAGTTTGGGCACCGAGTCATGTGCTAAAGATGTAAAGTTATTTTGTAAGAATTAAGAGAGAACACTAGCCAGGAGATGATGAAAGGCTGTCTGAATCATGCTCATACTTTGAAGAAAACCGGAATTCTTAATGGAAATCATTGCCAAATCCAAAGAAACTGAGAAATGAGTATTACCCCCAATACTTGATCTCACCTAAAGATGATAGGGTAAGGAGTAAATATTCTAAAATTTCAAAAGCATTGAGTCATTGATTCTTAACCATGGCATGATATAAGCTCCCTCTTCTTTTTTTTAATGTTTATTTTTGAGAGACACAGAGTGTGAGAGGAGGAGGGGTAGAGAGAGAGGGAGACGCAGAATCCAAAGCAGGCTCCAAGCTCCCAGCTGTCAGTATAGAGCCTGATGTGGGGCTCCAACTTACAAACCGTGAGATCATGACCTGAGCAGAAGTCGGACATTTAACTGACTGAGCCACCCAGGCACCCCCAAGCTCCCTCTTCTTAGTTTTAATCTCTGTACATGTTTATACAATGTATATACATTTATATGGATACATATTCATTCTATTAGTGATGTAAAATTAACAATATTTGCTTCAACATTAACTATTTACTTTCTTGTACTCTCCTTAATATTAGATCTGTTTTTTTTTTCCCTGTAAAACATTAATCCCATGAGTTCAGAGACTCTGTAGTATAAGTGGTCTTAATTCAACATGACAGTGCATATTTGTTGAATGAATGAGTGAAAGCTAAAGGAAACTCACTATGGTAGACATGCTAAATAGTAGAGGCAGAGTATAATTGTTTGTTTTTTCTAAAAGTCAATGGCCATTTTGGAGAGCAAAAGTTAATAATGCAACAAAAATTGAGTAACTCAAAATGGTGACAATGGAGTATAGGGCAAGGGTTCTACACCAAGTGAGTTGCACAGACCATTTTTAAAATAAAGATTGAACCACCAGGGGCTGGGCTGTTTGAGAAAAAATTGGCAGAGAACATGGAACCTGAAATTGATTATTCAGAAAGTATCAGTTGAATGTCTACTATGTGCCATGTGCTGTACTAAGTGTTTGACATGCATTATTTCTTTCAATTCTCACATGTCTAGCGGGTGAGTGTTGTTATTGTCCTATTCGACTGACAGGAGTACTGAGGCTTGGAGAGGTTACCAGCTTGTACGGAACTAAGAAATAGTGAAGACAGGATTCAAAATAATGGATTCAGACAGCAGAGCCCTCTGTTCCTATCTCTTACCATATGTGCCCTTTCTGTCTCAAAGAAAAGGTTGTATATAAAGATATATCTATATGTGTGTGTGTATGTATATATGTAAAAGGAGAGGGGAAATATAATTAAAAGTGTGGATTGACACACTGATTGACAGCCTGATTGTTCTAAGGGCACCTTATATTGAAATAATTTAATGGTTATGTTGACTACAATATTTTCCTGAGGTCTTTCAATGTGTTAGGCAGTATGTTAAGCACTTTATGTGTAGTGTCCCACTGATGCTTACTTACTTCGTCTCTGTGATCCAGCGTCAATCTGAATTATAGCAGGTAGTAGGGCTGTCAGGGCCAGGTTAAGATGCTTGGTTTTCATCCTAAATGAAGAAACGTTTGAGATTTTCAAGTAGTGGAATGATACCATGAAACATACTACTATTTTGCTGTCAATTTGTTATGTTTTTAGTGACTATTAGTGAAATGTTATCAATGATATTTTGGCAAATTTACCAAGATTTGGAATAATAGATTATTTTAAGTTTATTTATATTGAGAGTGAGCAAGAGAGAGGGCAAGGAAGCGGGGGGCAGGGGGGGGGGGGAGAGAGAGAATCCCAAGAGGACTCTGAGCTTCGGGGCTCAATCCCAAGAATCAGGAGAACATGACATAGCCTAAAATCATGATCTGAGCTAAAGAGTCAAACTCTTAACTGTCTGAACTACCCAGGTGCACCGGAATAATGGATTTTTCTGTGTGAAAACAAGTGTGTGCTTTTGTGTGTATATTGGTGAATGGAGCAATGTTCTCTGGGAATTAGAGAGCAGAGATGAATTTGAAAAATAGCACAATAATGCAAGTATAGGATGATAGTGGCCTGGAAAACACAAACAACATTAAGAATGGGGGGAAAAAGTGGGACAGATCATACCTATGGAAGCAAAGATTGTAAAAAAGTAAAAAAAAAAAAAAGACTATATCTTGAGCCCAAGAACATAAGCAAAATCTTTCTGTAATTGCAAATTGGTAGAAGAAAAGAGAGTTCAAATATATCAACCAGAAACTGGCCGCTGTACCAATAATGGTGTCTCTCTACATTCTAACTCCCCTGTGCTGCTTCTTATGGCTGGAATTTGGTGACTGCATAGGTGCTATGGTAGTCCTCCACTTTCTTATACGAATTTCTGTTGCCCAGGACATGTCTAAACCCAGCCTGTTAGAAAGTTTTCTTTATTTGAACCAATTTCCTATTCTGAACAGAATCAGTGAATGAGGTGCAGGGGAGGTCTGCTTTCTCTTTGGCTTCTCAGGATGCATTGTAGCACCCAGAGCAGCTGGCAGGGAGGAATGGAGCAGCATATATTCTAATATGGTTAACTTATTCTAATGAGCTGCATTCTCTAAAATCAGACTTGCTGATGTTGGCAGGAAATAAATTTAACTCCCCTGCACAAATAGATGCAAAGCTGAATTCTCTGATACATTTCATTTTCCACAAGGTAATCAAGATTCATAAAACTCCAATTTAGGATCAGGGCACCAGGGAGTCAATGTCCTTGAGAGAAACAAAATCTTCTAATGAGAATTGTATTTCAATGGTGTTAATCTCACAGGATCTGATAAATGGACACAGTGGAGTTGAATCTTATTTGGCCTTATTGTCCTTTCTGCTATCCATTTCATTCAACATCGAGGTAATCAAATACATAAAATCTGCACTATTTGCTTTTGGCCCAGAAAACACTGCCAGTGCCTTTAATCAAAAGAACAGGAGATAAAGTTGATGGCATGTTTTTTCTAAAGTTATCAACATCTTCAGAGTTAGTCTAAGTTTTTAAATCTTCCCTTCATGGCCCCAAATCAAATTAACACTTCTTTTGTCTCCATTCTCTATAGAACTTTATTAACTTCAAAACAGAAAGTGATGAAACCATCTCAAATCTATTCTTTCCACTCTTTTCAGCTCCCAATGCATTATCATCAATGGTCCTCTGAACAACTCATTAAGGAAAAGGAGAATTTTGGCAGTAAAGTGAAGGCTAGTAGAGAGAAGGCTGAGAAGTATGATCACACACAATTTTTAAAACTTGCTTATTTTAAAAATACGGCACACTATCAACCATTCTAATATATAACTCATACAAAGCCCTGAGTACATGTCTGGACTAAGGAGCACTTAGAGCCTTCAAGGGCAAGCGTTTTGAATTGAAAGTCAAGATTGATGATACTAAATAAGTCTGCTACTTGGATTCACCTGGAGATGGGTTTGTTTTACTGAAATCAAAATAATTCATGACACATTTAAAATTCTTCCATTCCCTGTGGAATTCAGTCCATTCCATGTGACTGCTTAAGAAGTCAACTCACCCTTTTAGACTTCATGGTTGTCTGACCATGGATGCTTTAAGGAATATGCTGCTTGTAACTTTGAAATCACCAGTGTTTTTGTCTGTGATCAGGCAAATGTAAGAGAAGAGAGGAAAGGAACTTCTTGAGAGGTTAAAGGAGTGGTAATAGTTTGATGGGCATTTAGGAAATGTGGAAGTGAATTATGAAAGGAAAAAATGTGTTTATTAAATATTGGTTATGGGAAATATAATTTCTTAAGTTTTGGTATATAAAGAGTTGATCTGATAAGATGGTGGTGTTTGTCGATGTGTTTAGTAAGGGTTTTGCCAATCTACTGTTAGATACAAGCCAAAAGATACTCAAGAAGAGATCTATTGCCATTGCACTTGGAATAAAATACAGAATCCATTCCATGGCCTGCAAAGCTTCATGTGAATGATTCTCAACTGTTGTGTAGGTACTGTCTATTTTGACTGAATTGGCTTCACATTCAACCTAGCAGTTGATAGTTTTAAATATTCCTTAGATGATTCAAGTGTGCAAAAAAGTATTGAGCAACACTGTCTTCCAAAAGAGAACTCTTGATTCTATCTCTGTGATCTCATAATCTTAATACCTAAAATATTCCACCCATCACTAGTCTATTCAGTATTAGGCTAAGCCAATCTCACTTTCCCTTTAGGGCTTAGGATTTGTTGCTTTTGCTTAGAATGTTCTGATATTGACTGACCACTCCTTCCTTTCATCCATCTTACCCTTAGTAAGCTATATGGTCAGCCCCTTTGAATGTTCAAAGAGGCCATTTGTAACCTATATTTAATCTAGGAAGATTCCTCATTTCCATTAATTTTTATCACCTCAAACTCTGTTCTATTTGCTTTATGGCATTAGTCACTATTGGAAGTCTTCATTCACTCATTCCTTTCCTTGTTTACTGACTGACAGCCCTCACTACAAACTAGAGAACATTGTCCCTGTCATACTGTTTACTGATATATAATTTGTGCCTAAAACCATGCCTGGCACAAAGTAATATTCACTCTTTGTGTTGAATAAATAAATATTTGTTGAGTGAATGAATGAATGATTAAGTGGTTGAAATGTCAACTAAAAATGAGAATGCATTGGAAACTCTTTCTTGACCATAAATTATTGGTCACTAAATCCCAATGCCTGCTTGATTTATAGAATACATTTTACCTCCTTTCTACTTACAGTATTTTTCTTCCTTAGGTCTTTCTCTTAACTTTTCAAGCAATAAGTGAAACAGACTTTGGATCAAAGAATATGCAACACATGTGCCAATGACCAAAACAATTTTCTATCAGAAAATTCAATCAAGGCTTCTTTAATCAGGGCATAAATCTTTCAGACACACATCACAGACGATATGACATTAGATCATAACTGCTCTTTTTTTTTTTTTAAAAAAGCTATTCCCCTACATCCATTTTGCAATTACAACCTCTCACTGGTGGAGGAATAGCACTGAAGTAGCAGAGGGAAAGCAATACCCTGAAAAAGCAGTTTTAAACATGATGAACTTGGTACTTTTAGTTTATCTCAGTCTGCAATTTCAACTCTCATGGGACTCAATGAAATGGAATCAGGCAATGTCGATCAATAATCTGAAATTCTGTTATAAAGGGTCTAGTATAAAATAAACATTAAGAGCCAGTGTCTGTCTCCTACTTCTACCAGCAACACACTCATATCTCCTATGCCCATGGAATTTTTTAAATGATGGTGAACACTGTTTACTTGTTTGCATTTCCTACTCTTCTCCAGTCCAGAGAGAACATTTAATGAGAAGAGGCTGAGTTTATCCCAATCAATATTTTCAGCAATGTCATATACTTGTCTTAAAGAGTGGTCATTTGGGAATTGATTGTATTTGGCAATAGACATATTCAAAATAATGGAAATCTGTAAAAAGAAAAATATTATTAGCTAGAATTTTCTAGTATAAATTAGTAAAATCCTATTATTTAGGGACATTTTAATGAAAATATTGGGTTGGTTCATTTAAACAAATTAAAGTTTTAAAAACAATCAATTTTATTTTGTATTTTTTGGAAACTTGAAGAGTTTAGAATGTGCATTGATAAAAATCATGAAAGTTGAAATAAAAGATAAATAGGAGAGTGATGTCATATTCCATAATCCATTGGTAACTTGGCTCAAAAGGTCTCTTAATTGTTCCCAAGAGTAATGCATGAAGTTTTTCGCAATGCAGCCAAACGATGCAATTGGAATATATGGCCAGAAATATAATAAGTCTAACTTTGAAAACATGCATTGAGCTCTGGATTGGATGCTACTTTATAGGAGCATCTTAACCTAAGAACATTTATAAAAACATTGTTTTAAATGTAATGATAACAAAAATGATGTATTTCATTCTTTTGTACATATAATTTATTTTTACAAAATGAAACAGTCTGTTCTCAGATCACTTTTTAAATATTAAATTTGAATTTTCATGATTTTTTTTTAAATATCTGGAGATCCAAATACCCATCACCAAACTTAAGAGATGTTGCCATCTTCCTATATTTTCTTCAATGGGTTCTGTCATTTTCAAACAAATGTAACCATAGATACCATTTAAACACCATAATCAATAACTCTCCTCTGCTTCTGAAAGTTAACCATTATCTGGAAGTTAGATGGTACCATTCCCATAACTTATATCTATCCATCTTTTGGTTTCTTAATTGCTTTTCATGCTTTTATATATTTGTCTGCATGGACAGTGCTTGGAGTGAATTCTTTACTTACCAGCTATATGTTTTTGAGCAAATTACTTAACCTCTAAACATCAGTTTCCTCATTTGTAAAATATTGACAATAGTAGTGCATGTCATAGGGTTGTTGGGAGATTGATTCATTTAAGAAGCACTTTTAAAAAGAATTTGGTAATAGACTTCTATATGATTAAAATTCACAAAAGCTATTTCAAGAAGAACTAAAAAGAACTTGGTATAGCATGTATAAATATTTGATTAATAAAATTACTCAATAATATATTTCAATTCATTATACCTTTGTCTCCAAATTAGAATTTATCCCATTTATTGGGATTTTCCTTATAATCTCAGTATTTTCTTCATTGCCAATATTTCTAATTGCATCTTTTCCACATCTTACTATTCTCATATTTTTGCCTGTTTGTTTCACAAATTCTTATCCTTTTAACATGGATGGTATCTTTTCATTTACTTGTTTATAGACTTGTTCATCAGGTTCTATGAATTTCATTTCATCTGGAATAAATTCATATTCAGATTCTTATTTGTTGGGTATTTACTTTTACTTCTTCCTTTCCCTACCCTTCTTTCCTTTCCCCTGCTTTCCCTTCCCTTCCCTTCCCTTCCCTTCCCTTCCCTTCCCTTCCCTTCCCACCTAACTCCTTCCTCAAGTCATCTTGTCCACAAACCTATGCTAATAACCTTGTGTATCCCTTCTATATTTCACTTCACACACACACACACACACACACACACACACACACACACACACGATTGGGGGACATATTTTTATAAAATAACACATGTCTATGTTTTGTAGAACACTTGTGGGGAATATTAAGAGATACTATGTGAGGAAAGTATTTTGTAATCAAATAGTTTTGGGAAACACTGGGTAAAACAGAATGAAATACCTTTCTCTATTGCTAGATTTCTTAGTGCATTTATCATAGAAAGGTGAGCAAATTTTGTATTCCTCCAAATCATTTGACAACAGAACCCTTTCTTAACAGGGAAATTCATATACTGGTATTATGAGGAACAGATTTTGAAAAACACTGACCTAACAATGCCAATAAGTATCATTTACTTCTTATAAATTTAGCTTTCATCCATTTGGAGACCAGACATACTCTAAATCAAGAGGCCAAGCAACCATTATGTTAACTCTATTTATGCTTCTTATTTTGCGTGCAGAACCTTGATTTTTATCCCCTTTACTGGTAACCACGCCCCTGCCTAAAACCTAAGGCTCAGAAACAAAAGTATCTGTTTTGGTTTCATTTGCTGACTGGCCTTTTACCTAAATTGTCCTTCCAAGATTTGGGGTACTGACTGGAACCCAAGCAGTCTACCTACTTCACGGTCTTCCTACTAATTAGCTATCTCCTCATTATGTGACCTAATACACAAATTGCTATAGTATCCAGTTCTTAATTCTCATTTTACCTTTTACCAATACATAAATTCAGAATGGAGTATAAAGTAGATTACAGAAGAAAAATACAGGATGTAAAAAAAAACAATCATAGAAAAAGTGAATTTTGACTTGGGCATTTATTGAAGTAGGGACTCAACATGAGTTAAAAGGCTATTTCTTTCTAGCCATCTTTAGTCTTCCTCATACATTTATTGGCTGAATTAAATGGGGTAACATAAAATGAATTAAATGAGTTAACATATAAGAGAATTTAGCATTATGCTGGTACAGTATAGGCAATAAATGTTAGTTTACATTCCATTTTTCAAGTAAGATCACATAGCTAGGATTTCTTCATTTATAATATGAAGAATGTCTAGCAAACATAGTGCGTATCACACTTTGATGGATCAATTCATGTACCTTAAAACATATTGTCACAAATTACTAGAAAATAGTAAGATATTTTCTGGTATATATTATGATTAATAATATTCCTATATTATTAGGATATTTAGGCAACTTCAAAAATTTGCACATAACTTCCATAATAGGTAATGGGGAAAAATGGATAATCTATGAGAGGTAGGTGGAATTATTAGCATATATATAAATGAAGAAACCCCATATCAGAAAAGTTTAACAACTTGTTTAAAGTAATAAATTTAATAGTTAAGTAGCTGGGTCTCTCCAATTCCAAGACTCACACTGCTTCCACTATGCCATACTGTTTTCTCACATTCTGATTATTTTATTTAAAAAATTTTTAATGTTTATTATTTTTGAGAGAGGGAGAGACAGATTGCAAGCAGGGTAGGGGCAAAGAGAGGGAGATACAGAATCCAGAGCAGGCTCCAGGCTCCTAGCTGTTAGTACAGAGCCTGATGCGGGGCTTGAACCCATGAGTTGTAAGATCATGACCTGAGCTGAAGTCAGATGCTTAACCTACTGAGCCACCCAAGCACCATAGGTTAATTAATTTATTTTTTAAATTGTCCCTTTATATGCAATTGAGTATTTTAATCATTAATAGTCATCTTGCAAATTGTGTTATATTTTGTCTATTTTTTAAAGTTGACATATGTATATTCACCATCGTTGACACTGCTCTTTGTGGGAAGTTCCACGAATATATTGTAGTAATTACATAGTTAGTAGTAATAGAAGTAGTAGTTACAGAATGTGATGTAGGTATATGCCTTCTGCATGGTTTCAAATATAGATTACAACATATTGATAATTTTTTCCTGGTACGCAAATAAATGAGTTTATAGTTATAATGGTATCTTCACTATTGTGTATAATTTTGTATAAATAAAATATGCTTAAAAACATAATTGTATTTAGCAGTAATTAAATATACTCCAAAACAGCATGAAACAGCATGAAAACTAGAATGGTCAGGTGTTCCAACTCTTATGGATCCCATATTATATGCTAAGCATTGTCCTAGGTACCTTATATACTCACACTATGTCCTAATCACAAAAATCATATGAATTTGCCCAGAGTCACACAGCTAGTACATAAAAGTGACTGGATTCAAACCCTGGCAGTTGATAAAAGAGCCCTTATTCTACTCCCTATGCTACATTTCTTCCCTATCAGCTCTCACTTAGTATGGGATATATATTTAATATGAAGTTGCCTAAAATTAAAATAAATGGAAAACCAAAATGAAGAGGAAAGTTGTATCATAGTCATGTAGACTATGCTTCTCATCTCATGTTGTCTCTAATCTCTGCAAGAGTGACTAAATCATACACCTATACAATTACTTTTTCAAGAAAATATCAATTCTGGTTACATTTTAAGTTTAGCATTTTGTATGACCAATATTTTTTGGAGAATTTCCTCTGTAAACAAAGGAGAGACGGAGATGCTGTTAGTTTACCTTCTGTTAGGCAGAAGATAAACACTTTAAATGTATTACAGAAATTGGAGTCAGTAAATACTTGAGAGTAGTTGTCCAAAAAAGGGAGAAATAGTGACAGATAGAGTAGATTCCAAGGAATAAAGGCTAGTCAGATACAAAATCTTTTCCTCTGCTAAGAATAGAATATTTCTGACCATTGAACATGGGACTTACAACTGCAAGGAATAAAGAATACAGCTGACCCTTCAATAATGCATGAGTTAGTGGCATCGATCCTTTGCACAATTGAAAATCTGCTTATAACTGTTAACGCTTCAAAAATGTAACAAGTGACAGCCTACTGTTGACCGGAAGCCTTACTGATGATACAGTCAACATATATTTTGTTTTATGTATTATATACTGTATTCTTAGAATAGTACCTTTTTCTTAATTTTTTTTTCAGTATTTCTGAAATGTAGATGAGCCTACATGGTTCATCTGCTTTTTTTTCAAATTGTTACAAGTCCAAAAAATTTTCCAATATAATTATTGAGAAAAATTCACATAAAAGTGCCCCTGCATGGTTCAAACCCATGTTGTTCAAGGGTCAACAGTCCTAAAAAAGATAAATAATAGTCAATGATAGAGAAGATAAATAATATCTCAGTGTTAAATCATTTACACACAAAAAGATCAGTACAAATTGTGTCACAGATGGTGAGTGAACAATGACTGTTGATACAACCAAAGGATGTAGCATTAAGTTTTTGTCATTATTTAAAAGTCTGGGGATGAAGTAAGAAGGAAAATGGGAATGTTGAAGCCTTGAACTCTGCATAGTGGTAGAAAGTCTTGTATTCTGCAAGCTTGTTACTCCCACATGATTATATCCGCATATAAACCTAGTTGAGCTGTCTTCAAAATGATCAATAAATCTGACAGAGATGCATTTGCCAATTATTCCCAATCAATGCAAGAAAGAATGTGTTAGAGCACAGCAAGCAAACAATCAAAATTCTCTTCTCTCCTGAATACCACAATTACGTCCAATTTTTCAAAACAATTCTTAATCCATTCTCATTCTCAAACAAGTGTCTTTCATTTTGTTATTCAGTGATAAAAACTGAATATATGTTAAAATAATAGAACTAACTTTTTTGTTAAAACTAACAGTTACCTAAGAAGTATACTGGAGTCTAAATTCTAGACTACCATCCTCATGAAGAAATCAACCCTTTCAAAGGCTGTGACTAATTGAAACTCATGAAGTCAGTTACTTACTAGGTCCCCGGTATGCTGCCAGCGTCTTGTATTATATTAGAAGTTAATCTGGAGCTAATCTTTCTCCCTCCCTCCCCCTCTTTCACTTCTTCCCTTTCTCTTCCTCCTTGCCTTCCTTCCTCTCTATGCTCTTCTATTTTCTACCCCTCTCCTCCACCCTCAACATAGAAATTAAAGGAAATAAAAAATAGGCAATTAGGTGGAGTGAAAATAACTTTTCCAATGCTTTTCAGAAAATTTTGTATGTGTGCAAATGCATGATAGGTCAAGTTCTAGTGGACATCTCTTGAACTATACTCATATTAAAATAATATAGACCCTAAACATAATTAAGACATGATAATAGTTATTTAACATTATTGAGATGCTTATTTACTTCTACATTTAACCAGCAGATTGTTTACTTTTCTTTAAAGTGTGTCTGTGTTCATCATATATGTAAAATTTTGTGAAAAATGAAAAAAAAGACAATGGAGCAATGTTATAGAAAATAAGATTAAAATAATTAGTGGAGTTTAAATACAACTTCTTATACAGTGATTTAAAACAGCATTGGCTTAAACCTGAGGCAGAAAAAAGTAGAATCTGAATATAGTCTCATCAAATGGACCTCATCTTGGTGGTCAGTTAAGGTTTTACACATGTAATTTGGAGAGGTTTGGTGGTTTATGCTTATAAATTGAGAATCAGTAATCCCTGGGCTCAACATATTTATCTTTTTCTGCTCAGCACAGCAATAATGGTAATCCCCGGGCAGTACTTGACTTGAACATTTTGACCTATCTTGAACTCGAGTTCAGTGTCCACTATGAATATCACTTGATCACTTTTTATCTTTTGCTTCAGTTAGCAGCCAGTACACTCAAATAAATTTGAGGAAAAGCCATTTTTATGTCATAAATTCCTTTGACTTCAATTATACAAGTTCATGGAAAATTTTTATATTTCTTTGCTCAGTTCAATTTCCAAATATTCACTGTCATTTTGTTAGCCAGACATTTAGAAAGGCTCCAGTCTACCTCCATGTCCCGCTGCTTATATTTTAGCAAGACTGAGACACATTTGTGTCCATTTGTTGTACACCAAGACATGGAAAATGAATAGTACTTTGCTCCTTGGGTTTGGCAATGTTGTGTGAATTTATAACATAAAAGCATTTTCATTTGCTTAATCTTTTTCCTCCTTTCCAATGCCCAGTACATAAAAAAACAAAACAGAACAAAACAAAAATCCAAATAAACAGGAAACGTCTTGTTGAGATAATAGCAGGGTGACCTCATTTCTATTGTTACCCTCGGATTCAGCTATGTCATTTTTTCCTTTATGGAAGCAGAATGGATTTCTTGGCTTTCCTCTTGCCCAGTTTTTACAGATGTTTTTTTGCCTCATTTTGAACTAAGCTTGAGAAAACAATGATTTTCTAAGATTTTCTTTGTTCTTGGACCCATGGTAAAAATGAGTCCAGAACATCTGGAACAGTGATGCTGTTTACAGAAATAAAGGTAATCAAGAGAGTTTGAGAATTTAGTTTTTCCTAGTAAATGTTAATAATAAACACACATTTTTTTTCTTATGGGTACAATATCACTTACTCATTGTGCAGACTCAGTGATCTGAACAGGGAAGCATTTAATATCAGTAACTACCAAAAACCAGTTCGGTCAAATTATTATGACACTAGGACACAAGTCAAAGTTTTTTAAAATATAAAACCAGTGTTCTTACTCTGTCCTATAAAGTATGATAATACAACTACAACTTGTTTTTTGTTGCTGCTAATAAGTCCTTTTATTTCCTGCTGGCTCCTCAGTATATGCCTGGCCAGAATGGTTTCATACTTTTTCTCTTCTAAGATCTAGTATCTCCTTTCTCTTCTCAACACGTGGTTGGTCCCACCACTGTGCCTAGGAAGGCTGACTTCCTTAACTTCAGCTTTAATCTTTGTCCAAGCTTAATGTTCTGTTTTCACTTACCCTTTAGTCTCTCTTTCAAGTCTCAGAAAAATGGTCATTTCATCTTTTTGTGTCTAAAGCTAAACCTTCCTTTCTGACTTCAGGTTCCATCATGTCCCAACTCCAGAGAGACTTTGCTATCATTGTAACCTTGAGCTCTAGCTCTGAGCTCAAGTTATCTCTTTTAAATTGGATCTCTTCTCTCAACTTCATACGCACTCTTCTTGATGTTCCTTTTTTTTAAAAAATATATGTATTCATTTTTGAGAGAGAGAGAGAGAGAGAGAGAGAGAGAGTTGGGGAGGGACAGTGGGAGACAGGGAGACACAGAATCTGAAGCAGCTTCCAGGCTCTGAGTGGTCAGCACAGAGCCCGATGCAGGGCTCGAACTCACGATCTAAGAGATCATGACCTGAGCCTAAGTGGGATGCTTAACCCACTGAACCACCCAAGTGCCCCCCTGATGTTCTTATTCTCTAACCCTGGTGGCATGTAAACACTCTGGAAGCCACATTTCCTTTAAAACTAGTTGAGTAGGAACCTCTTCTTTATTAATTACCTGACTTCTTTGGTTGCCCTCCTTTTTTCCCCTAATAACTACATGTGCGTCCTCTTTTCTCTTTCTGTAGGATATTCCTTTAATATCCAATTTATTTTCTGATCCCCAAATCAACCTTGCCCAAATCTAAATGTCTAATCTGTAGTCAGTCCAGCTCCAGTTCATATCTGCATAATCCCTCAGACATTTCAATTTTCCATGACTTCTAAATCAACAAACACACAGTAGTTCTATCATGTAAAACACCTAATTGAGTAATTACAGTAGTAAATAGGCAGTATATTTTTTATTTTAAAAAATAAATAGGCAGTATTTAAATAGGCAGTATATTTTTAACATTATAGAGTTAACTCTATAATGTTAATATGCTACGGATAGGTGAGTCTTAGTTTTTTCCAGGTTTTGAACTTCGGGGTTTTCTGTGAATATAATTACCTTTAAAAGATGGCAGAGTTTTTTATTTGACATTCTTACACTTATTTACTCCTAAGGCAATAAAATATTGTTGGATATAATTAGATTTCAGATCCCTCTTACCATGTAATTCAATGATTCCATGTTTCTCAGCACTGAGTACTTAAGTCTGAATTTATATGATAATCAGATTCCTGTGAAAGGAAAAAAAAGGCAGGTTATTCCAAAGTTCTTAACTCAGAATTATATATTTTTCATAATATATAAAAACATGTAGATGCATTCTTACAGGTTAATATACATGTCAGTCATAATATTTTTTTTTGAGAAACTACACTTATCTAAAAAATAGTTTGAAGACAAAAAGATGCACATACAACTTTACTCATTAAATAAACCTTTGATTATTTCTAATGGATCTAGAATTATTAGCTGTATTTTATATAACTTATTATATACACATATTTACTACAAACTACGTCCTTTATCAGTAACATGATGCATTAGTTCTATTTTGACCCCCAAGTTCATTGCCTTTCAGAGCTTATTTACATTGGGTTATTCCCTAAGATTCTTTATACTTTCATTTAAAAGTTTTCATAAGAAGTACATGTGGTCCCAGAGCCAATGAAATCAAGAAACAAAGACAAGGAAATCTCTATGAGTCGGGAGACAGAGTCCTACTACTATCACTTGTCTACCCCAAATCTTTTGTGCCTCCCTGATAAGGAAGGTCCTCAAAGGTCAGCAGGCATTTCAAAACATGCTATTCCACATAAATTCACATATATTTTTATGAAGTATTAATGTCTTCATTGCTATATCTCACAAAATGCCCAAATCAGTTGTGGTAATTTAGAGATGCAGAATCTTTTTTTACAAAAAGATTTTCTTATGAAGGTAGACTTAGGCAATGAAGAATAATCTTAACTTTTATCAATTACTGCCTAATCTCATTCTCGTCTTCTCAGCATGTCTGAATGTAGAATACTTTTAAAAACTTTAATCTTAGATCATTATATCTAGAATATAACATTTAAATGGAATTTGGGATTCAAACAGAGGTCTAGTGTTTTCATCTCAGTGTGGGCAAACTGCCCTCATCATCCACTTTTATCACTTTTCTCTCTTCATCCTCCCAGAACTGAATCTTCATTCTTTGCATTTCTATTGTATTTCAGAGTCTGTACTTCACAATTTAGGAATAAAAAAAATGTGGCTTTACTCTGGTGATAGTTATTTCATACTTAGTCATGTTTCTCAACAGAACTAATATCTACTTTAGGATGGAATTTCTCTCTTATGTCACTTTAATAACAAGTGGGCTTGCCTACTTAAGCATGTATAAAGTGTCAACAATAACAGGTCACTCAACAAATTATGTGCAAGTAGCCACTTATACTCCACGAATGTCAAATGCTGGGCAAATTTCACTGGAATAAGCTACAATGTTTCTACCACAAGAAGAGCAGAAGTTTGGATCATATAAAATATGACCTTCTTTGGCAACAAATGAGGATTTTGTTTTCATGTTAACTGTATAGACCCAAAAGAAAAGAAATGTCTCATGAAGAAGTATAAACATTGTCTCCCTGTTTTGAACAGATTTAATATGGGTCTAAGACCTTGGCATTATTCCGTACTCTGTCCCTGTACCTATCCAAACTCATGGGCATGCTGAACTAGGGAGATTCATTTAGGGCATTGTGGGATGGGTGAGGGGAGCACATCTGCTGAATGGAAGTAAAACAGAAATGAACCAGATGGCAGGAGTAATGAGGATGAAGAGAAAAAAGGAAAATTCCCCAAAGATCTACCAATGGTATTATTACATCTGCTGAGGAAAAGTTGACTCAAAAGGGGGCCAGCATGGTTTCCAGACATCTGAATGAGCTGACTCAGTCAGGGGTTACTCTGCAGGGGTAGAATTAGAGTTAGGTACAGAGAAAGAATGGAACAGAAAGAAAGAAATGGACATGTTGCCTGATTTCTTTTGCAAGAACATTTCTCCATCTTTGGAAACTACAAATATTTACTGACAATTAATATACTTCTGATTCTAATCAGCATAAAGTTTGTGAAAAGTAATTTTCTTTAAAAAGACCCACTGCTATCACCACAACCAACTTCAGCTTTTGCTTTCACTAAAGCCTTTTACATCAAAATTTGCTACAATTTATAAAAAGGAAAGAAAATAGCTTATTTAATTTCCCAAAGTCTACAAAAATGAAACAAAACCAGAGATTCTAAAGATATTAAAAGATTATTGGTTTTGCGTCATTTACTTGGTATAGAATTGACAGGAAACAAGCACTTTTTCTTTTTGTTAGAGAGAGAGAGAGAGAGAGACTGTGCCTGTGCCTGTGCCTGTGTTTGGGCAAACCAGGGAGGCCCAGAGGGAGAAAGAGAATCTTAAGCAGGCTCCACACCCAGGGCCCAGCACAGAGACAGACGTGAGGCTTGATCTCACGATGATGAGATCATGACCTGAGCCAAAATCAAGAGTCAGGTGCTTAACCACCTGAGCCACCATGTGCCCCAAAAGGAGACTTTTTTTTTAAGTAGGTTCCATGTGGGGCTTGCAACTCATGACTCTGAGATCAAGATCTGAGTTTAGATTAAGAGTCAGACACTTAACCAAATGAGCCATCCAGGCACCCCAAGTGCTTATTTATTTTATTAGGTATCTTTTTTTTTATACTAAACCACTCAGAACATATAAAAATTAAAAAAAAATTAATCTCTTTATCACAAGGAAGTGACTAACATTGATAATCAATATTATTTAACAGAGGGCAATAAAATAGTTCAAACATTTATATATATATGTATATATGTATATTTATATATATGTATATGTGTATATATGTATGTATATGTATATACATATATATAAAAGGAAGACAACTGCCAGGAAAAGGGAAAGGGAGAGATAAGCCACAGCAATAATCTTGTTAATTAATTCCTAAAATTTGGATTATAAAAATTTAGAGCAAGGTTAAAAATGCTTTCTACTTTCTTTTTATTTGATGGGGATGAAAACAAGATGCTATTTTACCTGAACAAATGTGCTTACAAAGGGGTCTGAACCACTATGCATTATTCCAGAAACTACCAAAATTGGAAATGAACAAATTAACTGACAAGTAGGAGAAGAGGATAGAAGTTATAGGGATAAAAGTTACCTACTGCCGGCTCTACAGAGAGAAATGGATTTATAGCAAAGATAGTGATTATGGTGATCACACACAGATGCACACACACACACACACACACACACACAGACACCAGTTGGGTCAAATTCTCTTGAAACAATTTAAAATTAGCCTCTGATAATATTTATTAAAAGCATTTCTTATCTCAAAAAAAATTTAGCAATGGAACATCACTGTATTGTGATGACCTATAGTGCTATCCCTTATTGTGGAAAATAAGTCTTGTAGGAGTTTAGTATACTTTATAAGTTATCTTAGGACTTTGTAGAGTAAATATTAAAAATTTGGCAAAATTGCAACTTAATAAAAGTGCAACATGAAAGCAAATTTTAATACTGAATGGTTCCTAATTCCATGGTGAATGGGGAAACCACTAATAGAATTTGATAGATTCCTCCAATATTTCTGATTGCTGACCTACATATACAATAGTGTTTTCATGTCCTTAGAGAGTTTTCCCTAAATGCAGAACATCCTTTACTGCCAACCTAAAAATCTTCCACAAAGAATATAACTGAATAACACAATAGAACAAGAAATAATGATATTTGTTAAAAAACAACAAGTTCCTCAACATAAGAGGAAGTGATATATATTAAGTATTCATGATGTACTGTTTAAGGGTCATACACACACACACACACACACACACACACACACACACACACACACAATGTAATCACTCAATGACCCTATAATGAAGATAATATAATCATCTATATTATATAGAAGGAAAAACAAAAACAGACCAAGAAGGTTAACTTTCTTAGCTTAACACAGGTAGAAAGTTGCCGAGCTGGATTTGAAGTCAGGCAGTCTGGTTTAGGATCCTAGGTTTAATTGTAAAGTTATCCTGCCTTTAGGTCAGGACAGCCTTGATACTTAGGAAGTATAATTTCGTTGTTCTGCCTCTTTCACTTTGAATAAACGTTGTTATTTTCCAAGGTTAATCTGTAAGGTAAAATAAAAAATGTATGTGTATATTAATCCAGACAATATTTATTATCATAATCATAGCCATGTAGTAAATGATACATGCAATGAAAATAAGATTCTAGAAGCACCTGGGTGGCTCAGTGGATTGAGCATCTGACTCTTGATTTTGGCTCAGGTCATGATCTCATGGTCGTGAGATTGAGCCCCATGTCTCTCTCTCTCCTGCTCCCCACTTTCCCTTTCCCCCCAAAAAAAGAAGAAAGAAAGAAAGAAGGAGAGAGAGAGAAAGAAAGAAAGGATTCTAAACTAGCTACATACGCTTAGATTTATGAAACAGAAAAAAAATTTCATCATTTATTATAAAATATAATTGAGAGAATTAAACTATTAGTTTAAGAGCCAGTAGCAGAAATAAACAATATTTAGCAAAGGAGTTTGGAAAAATAAATAGCCCATTGGCTTGACCAGGATGGGCTAAGTCTGAGGCAGAGAGACATTAATAGCTATGTATCCTATATAATAAAGTAAGAGGAGTTTTGAATTTCTCAAGTCAGTCATTCAGAAAGGAGTGAGGGAGCCAGAGAAAGAGAGAAAGAGAGAGAACAGACCTATTCTTAAGTGGCAATATGACTACTGAGAAATTTCTGAAGATGGAAATGGTTGAGGGACTTTTAAAACTAGGAAATCTATTTTTCAATTTTAAGTTATCTTTATAGTAAGGCAACACTCCCTTGACCCTACCTTATTGCTCTAAATAAGTGTTTCTCATAGTGTGATCTCCTGACCAGCAGCCTAAGCATTATATAGGACCTGTTGCAAATGCAGATTATCAGGAGCCATCTGGACCTACTGAATCAGAAACTCTGGGGTTGGGGTGCAGGAATCCAAGTTCAAGAAGCCCTCCAGAGGATTATACTGTGTGATAAAGTTTGAGAACTTCTGACCTACATATAGTAGAAGTCTGATGTTTCCTCACTTAAGAAATTAAAGAAACTGGGTTACAGTCCAGCATAGATGTCCTGAGCAAGAAGTGAGATGTAAAATGAAGAAAAAAGAATTCACCCAGGATCAGGAAATGAGCCAACAGCAATGAGGTGTTCAATTCAATTAATACTTGTCACTCACAAGAAATTGCAAAGGTATTGTAAGAGACATTGAGTTTACCAGATTCTGTAGCGTAGGGATTTGAGACTAGTTTATAAATCTTAAATGATGAAATGACTAATCATAGTAAACAGTATGAAGACTTGGGGAGTAGAACATAATATATGATAGACAATCAGGCAGTTTCCTATTTGGAGAACTATTTAGATTTTTCATAAATAAAAAATATCAATTTCCTTCTAGTTTCATTAAAAAAAACCTGACCCATTGGAAAACAATTTTGTACAGGAAGAGTTTTTGAACTTCGGTGTCATTCTGAGAGTAAAAGTAATTCACACATGGGTAGGTTGCTTCTTGTGCTTTGTTTAAATTTAATACAATTTAATAGTTATAGAATTATTAGGTTTTTAAAATGTATTGACAATGTAGTGTTTTTAAAATTTTTTTAAATTTATTTATTTTAGAGAGAGAGAGAGAGAGAGAGAGAGAGAGAGACCATGCATGAGTGGGGGAGGGGCAGAAAGAGAGGGAGACACAGAATCCAAAGCAGGCTCCAGGCTCTGAGCTGACAGTAGAGAACCAGATGCAGGGCTCGAACTCGTGAACCACAAGATCATGACCTGAGCCAAATTCAGATGCTTAACGACTGAGCCACCCAGGCACCCCCTCACAATGATGTGTTTTGAAATAGCTTAAAATGGTTGCTCCAATTTGGGGAGTGCACAAATCCGATTTGTAGGCTAGGGAACCTACTAAGAGGTTTGCCAATGGGGACCACTTCTAGAATGGGGATAAAGTGGTCTGAGAAGCTATAGTTGTTCTTCAATGGCATCCTGGGGCAGAAAGGACCATATTCAGCTGGAGCTATTTGTAAGTGTTGATACAGGTAGGAAAGGGGAAGTAAAAATATAGTCAAAAACAGTAGTAGGATGTATGGAAGCGATGCCATACTGTAGAGATTAACACTCAGTACACTAATCAAAATCTATACTATCTTCTTTTCATAATTGTCCCTTAATTTTCATGTGGGCAATCAAGTGATAGAAAATCCAACTCAAAATGACCTCTGCTCTCCTTTCAATCTGTGATCTTCTAGAAGACCTAGACTGCACCCTACTCTACTTCCCCTCACCTTCTCACAAACAACCAATCACTTCCAGGGAAGCTCATGACTCTAGTCCAGACAATAACATCATTGTGTTTTCCATTGACAGTATTCAGGGATTCAGGGTTAAAAATGCAATGCAATTATCTAATTGTACGTCTGTGGGTCAGGTCTAGGGTTTTGTTTTAACTGTTGGTGGGAATTAAGATTTCTTTTCTGCTGAATCAGAGCTCTGAGTATAATATTGGGAACTCATGGTTGATATTTTGGCATTTTGTCATTGTAAAGGGATAGTCAATCTGAGAAAAGAGCCAAGGAACAAGAGAGCAAAGGATTTAGGTTGAGAAACAGGTCGCGATTGCTACCAAGTCCTTAGGTATAGTCACACCTGAAATTAGAACTCTCATAGCACATTTTAGTTTTGTGAATTAAAAAAAAAAACAAAACTTAATGCTGAAGTCATTCCAGTTGCATCATCCAATATTTGAGATTTAAAGACACCTGATAGGTGAGTAAGAAAAGAACAGCACAACCACTGATGGGTTGATTAGGAAAACATCTCGTGACAGGCTCCAAGAAATGTGGAAAGAAGGCTTTTTTCACTCAAAATAGGCTGTGTGAATGGAAAACTTCAGAGATTTAAGCACAGATTTCTGTGTTTGCTCATTAGGGATTGCTGAATACACTGCCCACTTTGGCATGCCCATTGTTGGGCTAACTGGAAAATATCAATGTCCCAGCTCTGTAATATTCATAACTAAAAATTAGTACATTATCCTAAGCTTATTCAAGCTATATCAATAGTTGCTGCTTTATATTTTATTGTCAAAACCTTAAGAACTGCAATTGTTGAAAGGGAAATCCTAGGGTTGATAACTATTGTGAAGCTGTGTGTGCCCCCACCCATTTCTGTCACTTTTCACCATTTCAGCACACACTGATGTCTGCTTTCAGCAAGTACTCTATGTATTCAGAGAAACTATATAAATGAACCCTGAAAGTATAGTCTTTGCTTCCAGCAAGTAAATGCAGCTTACTCCCTAGAGGCTTTATCTGGCATCCTTTGCTCAAACATGGGACAGGCTTAAAAGTTTAGGGAGGTAACGACCCCCAGGAAGCAAACCCAAACCAATGATGAAAGGAGACAAGAGGGTAAGTGCCCCAGCTTGCCCATTGTTGGGGTGGCATATCTATGAAGCGTGTTCTGTTCAATTCCCAGGGGTCTCCAACAAGCTTTAGCCCCAGTTTTCAACAACATAATCAGTTTCTTAACTCATCCTTTTTGGGCTTCTTTCCCTTCCATATCTCACTTTCCTATTCTCTACCATTGTTCCTGAGATCACCTCTAAAATGAACTTCTTACACTCAAATCCTTGTCTCTGGATCTGATTCTGTTACTAATGTGGGCAACCAAAATAAATGAATATATACGGAATCAGAATAGGTAACAGGAAGTAAAAATAGACACAATAAAGTTGAAGGTAAGAAGAACCTGGGAGCAACATAATTTAAGTTGGAAAGTTCAGAGCTACTTCACACACAGACAAGCTATGTCTATTAAATGAAAAAGCTACTTAGAAGAGCTTCAGTGAGAAAGCACCCAAATATACAAGCACCGATATTTAAAATTTTTTTAAATGTTTATTTAATTTTGAGAGAGGGAGAGACAGAGCATGGGCGGGGAGGAACAGAGAGGGAGGGAGACACAGAATCAAAAGCAGGCTTCAGGCTCTGAGCTGTCAGCACAGAGCCCAACAAGGGACTCAGTCTCACAGACGATGAGATCATGATGTGAGCCAAAGTTGGATCCTTAACCAACTGAGCCACCCAGGAGCCCCTACAACCACCTACATTTTAATAAACAAATTATTTTCCAATCCTGAGGGTCAATATGATTGCATTATTTTCCCTACGTGACAAACCTTATTCAGATATTCTGGAACTTGGTCTCTGTATATAATGAGCATATACTCAAAGACATTGACAGGAAGCTTGTATCTTTGCAAAATCACCCAGTAATATATTCTGTAGTAGAACAACATAAGTTTTTCAACAGACAATAGCAAAAGAGTTACAATGAACGGGCAAACTTTGGTATCAGAAATCTGGAAATAAACTGTCAAGCAACCTCAGCCTGAAGTTTAATAGCTTGTGAGCCAAACTTGTTTCCAGTAACTAATTCTGTTGGTTATTATCTGCTACAGGACCAAAGAGAACAGGACCTGTGGAATTCCCAGTTGCTAGGAAGTTATAAAGAAAATCCTAGAGGAGTGAAAAAGCCCACAAATATCTCTGCTTAAAATAAGCAGAGATTTGGAGACCTGTTCTCAAAAATAGCAGGTTAAAACCTGGGTGGGAAACATTCACAATGGGATAATAATAGGGCTAACATGGAGCACCTGGCTGGCACAGTCAGTTAAGTGTCCGACTCTTGGTACCAGCTCAGGTCATGATCTCACTGTTCCGGAAGACTGAGACCCAAGTCAGGCTTTTGCTGACAACACGGAGCCTGCTTGAGATTCTGTCTATCCTCTCTGCCCCTCCCCCCATCTCTCTCAAATAAAATAAAAAATAAATAAATAAAAATAGAGCTAGCAACAGGCAGAAAAAATGCATTAGACATGAACATACTGCCCATAGGAAAAGATCATCTTTTTTGAGCAACAGGACATTAACTAGTACAATGCTTGCCCATCCCCCTACAACACTTTAATATTTTACTATAATTTCAGAATAAGGACAAATACCATATCTTATTCCCACGGAGGGGGAAAAAGACATAGTAATAAAATCTAATTTCAATAGCTAGTGACCATTATACTTTCCACTTTGTAACCCCATTATATCCATTTTTTTTTTTTACTCTCTGCTCTCTCTTTAATTTGGCACATTGATTTGAAATTCAATGAAAATCTCATTAAAAATATTTTTGGAGTCAATCCAGACAGTAATAAGGAGAGAATGACTTGTAGGTGGTCTAGAATGTACTGGATACAATGCTGATGAGGACTCACTGTCTCTGAACACAGCTGCTCCTGATGTGTAGTTTATGTACATCATTATTCCTGGGACTTGAATGACACATCTGTCCCCTAAAAGAAAAAGGGAAAATCTTAAGATCCCAAAGTCTACATGTCCATTTTTTTTTTGCAGTGATCAGCAATAAACTCTCAAGACTTGCCATAGTAATGGGCCCCAATCCTGGGATGATCCAGGGCAAGGTTCCAAGTTGAAACTCTGCCTCCTTACAGTGCCTACATTGAAAACACAGTATGTGTCTAATAGGTTGGTTGGATCAGCCTGATTCCATAGCATGCAATCTGTGTACACATGATAAAAAAGATGAAAGAACTCCAATCTAAGTTAGAAATAAATACACAGGGGACATATTTCACCTAATTCATGTAAGCTCTGTTGGAAAGTAAAAGGTAACAATTTCTCATTTTCACTCTCATAAATTATATTGTAGCACTACTATTAACTCGATGTAACACACACACACATACACACACACACACACACACACACACACACACACACACACGCACACACACACCCCTCCCTGGAAGATTTTAATCCAAAGCTAAATCATTTAGGGGGAATGAAAAGAGACTGTATTGAAGTACAGTAAAAAAAAAATTAAATTTGCTTAAAAGAAATTATGGGACAATCACAAGCTATTATAAATTAGCTCTCTTTTAAAGGACATGACATGAGGCATTAGAAGTTAAACGCGGTCTAATGCAATTGTTCATGATTGAATTTATACTCTTCAAGATTGTCAATTTATGCTCAGGGAGTGTGCTTTATCTTTTATTCAAAAGTGATTAGGATTTTTTTCCCATTTTAAAAATGGACAAAATGAGTTGCAAAGGTGGTATTGCCAGACCATTACCTTTCAGGGAAGAACTCAGAATAAAACTCTTGACCCAATTGTGATGCAAGGTTTTATAAATTTTAAGATTTTTGAATTTTTAATTCTAGTGTTGCGGTGAGAAATTGATGTATTATTTTCAGACTAAGTTATCTGACCAAAATAATATACATTTAGATATATTCAGGAGATGGTGAAAACTAACTTTGAAAACATTTTAGTGTCACACACATCTTAGTTTTTAGCATACTTAGTTCAAAAACTCTCTAGATTCATCACAAATTAGAACCTTAGTTATACAATTAATTCTACCATGCCTCACTGAAATTCTATCACATAATGTTATTTCCATTTAGTATGAAAATTTTCTCAAAAATAATGAAAGTAACAACCATAGGGAAAACAACGTTTTAGGAGGTCACCTTCTTTTGACTTATTTCATGATGCCTCTCATAGAGATCTATGTGAAAATATTTTCACAAAATGTATCTTATTTAACTTATATGCCTTCTTTTAATATGTGATGTTTCCTTTTTTAAATGTTTATTTTTTTTTTATTTTTTGAGAGAGAGAGAGAGAAAGAGAAAGAGCGTGCACACAAGTGGGGAGGGGCAGAGAGAAAATACCAAGCAGGCTCCACACTGTCAGAGCAAAGCTTGACACAGGGCTTGATCCCATCAACTGTGAGATCATGACCTGAGCTGAAACCAAGAGTTGGATACTTAACTGACTGGGCCACCCAGGCACCCTTGATGTTTCCTTTTTAACATGGGCATCAAGGCGCTCAGAAGTATTTTTGATCATTTATAGTTTTAGCTTTCTATCTTTCCTTTGCATACTTTTCCTCCCATATCCCACCATAATTAGGATATTTTCAATTTCCCCCATGTAATGGTGTTCTTAGTTCTTAATATTTTAATATAAAGTGCCTTATATCCTCTTGGAACAAATATGAAGTAGTCTACTTGCTAATGATAAAGTCATTGATTAATCCCTAGTTGTCATATATTGGATGTGTATTCATACTTTATCTTGTTACTTCTGTAGGATTTCTTTTTCTTCCTATTCTGTAGTTCTTACCTCTCCTAGTTTTACTTTTAATTCTCTAGATGCTGACCTCAAGTCTCCTTAAACAACCATTTTTTTCTACACTTATTTCAAATACTGGTATTTCCAAATGTTCTGACTTTAGCTTTTTGTCCTTTTCACTTGATAGGGTTAGGTAATGTCATAACATTGTATCTATGCTGTTGGTATCTATTGTCCCACTTTATAAATGAAGAAACGGACACAAAGAAATTTACAAGATTGTTCAAGGTTATATGTTAAATTATAACCAGAGCTTTTAATTTTAACAATGTTTATATTCCTTCTGCCATTTCACATATGTTTCTAAGATGAGTTGCCATAATAAAACCAACAATATCTCTGTGATTTGGACAATATCTGTTTCTTGTTTTTGTTATATGTTCTACTTTAGTAGAAAGTCTCTACTTTACTACATCCTGGGGTCCCAACTGACAGAGGCTTCACCACCTGGAAGGTTGCCTTCCAGATTTGGTGGTTTTAGAGGTAGGAAAAAGAGAATTGGAGGATTGAGTACCTGTAAATAAAAATTTACTGGAGATGTGAAACACACATCACTTTTGCTCATATGGTCAAAGAAAATCACATAACAGTGACTCTAGTAGATGAAACTTTTGGATTGCCAGGTAATTGTGCGTGAAAATAATGCCTACCACAATTTCGCCATAAGATAGAATATTCACTATATATTTTATGATTGTATTGGAATCTTTAAGTCTTAGGGTAGGAATTCCATTACTTCCTTCTCAACAGCACCATAAGTTTTAGTTCCTCTCTGCCATTTTGTGTGCTCTTCAATGGTGGATGCAAAAGTGGACAGATACTTCCTATTATTTTAGCATAGCAAGCATCCAGACACAGAACCTAAGCTGAGACAATCAGATACCTGTAAGGAAATTGAGGCCTATGACTTGATAGAAAAACAAAGAAGGATGGAACAATCATTCATTCTGACAGAGCAGGCTGACCAACCATTGTTATTATAATGATCATTGTTCTGGTTGCCCTTCTGGAGCCCTCTAGAAATCTCTTATTTTATATTTCTAAGCCTGTTGTACCCATTTATTCTGTGAACTTCCTCATAGCCTTTTGATACATATTTTTTGCATAAAGGAGCATAAGGGGGAGTTAGATTTTGTGGCTTACAACCAGAGAACCCAAACTCATACATACAACTTATTTATATTCTGAAGATATGCTGAAGGTAATTAGGAGATCCAAATGTGAAGTTGTGGACGTATGTGTCCTTATATAAAATTTATAGAATAAGATTCAGGAATAAGCTAATAGTGGTGTTATATAATTTACATGACTTTAAAAATGCAGTAAAAGCTGTCAGGAAACCATATGAAAGCCAGTAAAAGCCTGCTGAAGAAGTATGATGACTCCTTTGCTTAGGATGTTTCAACTCAGATTGCTTAGCACCTAGGTTAGAATCAGTTTAGTGATAATAAGATAAGCACTTCACTAATGTGATTCTGAATGAGCAATTTTCATATTAACGGCTTTCTCACTGTATTAATGAAAACACAATTTGCCACTATAATGGGAACATCACTTAAATTAGATCAAAATTGCTAACATGAACAAAGCTGTTAATAAAGCAAAACTATTGTATGTAGTAATGGTTCTCCTATTGTATTAAGAATGTCCTTATATTCCAAAATTTGTGTTACATTAGAAAAAAACTGTGCATTTTATTGACTTTGATAATGTCACTTACTGTATATACAAGCCATTGCCATCACATCAACTTTGCATAGATCTGCCAGGAGCTGAACAGAAGTCATATAGAAAGGAGAATTCTACGCATTGGAACTAACAATAAGCATTCTTCCTTAACCTGGGACTATTGTCCTCAGTCATTTGGTATACATTATAAACTACTGAAGAGAAAGAAAACACTATGAGAAAATGAAAAATTTAAACACTAGTCTTAAAAATAATAATGACACATTTTTGTTCTGTATTAGTTTGCTACGGCTGCTGTAACAAAATACTACAGACTGGTGGCTGGAACAACAGAAATTTGTTTTCTCACAGGTCAGGAGTCTAGAAGTTCAAGATCAAAATTTCAGTAGTATTGATTCTTTTTGAGGGCCATGAGGAATGGATCTGTTCCAGGACTCTCTCCTTGGCTTATAGATGGTCATCTTCTCCCCATGTCTTCAGTTAGTCTTCTCTCTGTATGTGTCTATGTGTCCGATTTCCTCGTCTTGTAAGAATGCTAGACATATTAGATTAAGGCCTATCCTAATGATTTCATTTTCATTTAAATACCTCTTTAAAGACACTGTGTCTAAACACGGTCATATTATAAAGTACTAGGGGTTAGGATTTCAACATAATAATCTGAGAGAAGGGGACACAATTCAACACATAACAATTTCCTTAAGTGTTAATTTTTCATGCATATAAAAACATGTATTAATGAAATGGTTATATGTAAAATTTGGCACAGGTAAGATTACTAGGTTATTTGCAATTCTTTAAATGGTTCTGATTTATATTATATATAAATGTCCCCCAAACTAAACTTGTACATGAAATATGATAACTAGTGGTAGAATAATTAACTCAGTACTTATCATATAGCAAAATATAACTAAAGGTTAATAGTGGAAACAGCAGCTGTGGGGCACCTGGGTGGCTCTGTTGGCTAAGTGTCCAACTTTAGCTCAGGTCATGATTTCACAGTTCCTGAGTTCAAGGCCCACATTGGACTCTCTGCTGTTAGTGCAAAGTCTTCTTCAGATCCTCTGTCTCCCTCTCTCTCTCTCTGTCCCTGCCTGGTTCACACTCTTCTCCTCTCAAAAAAGAAATAAACCTTAAAAAAAAAAAAGACATAGCAGTTGTACTATATGTGTACCCAGGAAGGGAATCTCAAAAAGAGGAAATATTTAAGTTTTTATTTAAATTCCAGTTAGTTCACATACAGTGTAATATTAGTTTCAGGTGTACAATTTAGTGATTCAACACTTACATACAGTACCCAGTGCTCATTACAACAAGTGCATTCCTTAATCTGTGTCACCTATTTAACCTATCCCCCCACCCCTCTCCCATCTGGTAACCATCAGTTTGTTCTCTATAGTGAAGAGTCTCTTTATTGGTTTGCCTTTCTCTCTCTTTTTTCCCTATGCTCATTTGTTTCATTCACTTAAATTCCACATATGAATGAAATCATTTGGGTTTCTCAAAAAATTTAAAAATAGAACTACCCTATTATCCAGCAATTGTCTCCTAGGTATTTATCCAAAGAATACAAAAGTAGTAATTCAAAAGGATACATGCACCCTGATGTTTATAGTAGTATTATTCTATAATAACCAAATTATGGAAACAGCTCAAATGTCCATCGACTGATGAATGAATAAAGAAGATGTGTGTGTATGTGTGTGTGTGTGTGTGTATGTGTGTGTGTGTGTAGAAATACACATATATACACACACACACATATACATATAATGGAATATTACACAGCCATAAAAAAAGAATGAAATCTTTCCATTTGCAATAACATGGATAGAGCTAGAGAATATTATGCTAAGCAAAATAAGAGGAAACATTTAAATGATAGTGAAATTTCTTTTAGTTTTATATATATTTATGTTTCCTGGCATATAACTTTTTACTGGGTTAAATAAAAAAAATTCCCAATATTATTCATAAGGAATAGGAATGGTCTCATCACTACTAGTTGAGATGAGGCATGCATTTCTAACATAATGTAATGCTTGGTCATGTATTGCAGACCCAGCCTGAATTTCCAAAGGTGTCACTTTCTCATGGTAGGAAGTAACCAAGTTGAGTTGGCTATAGTCCATTCATTCAATTAAACAAATATTTAATAGGCACTCAGTATGTGCCTGATGCTGTGGTCAGTACTAAGCGAAAGGAGCCAATAAAAGTCTACACAGTAGGATCTTTGAAATATTTTAATATATGCAGATATTTCTTCATACTGGTAGGATTAAACAGAATCACCACAGGACTATTTAGTTAATTTTAAATATGTTGCCAGTAAAATGCTCTGTTTGAAAGTAATTCACAAGACTTAATTGCTATTTAGCTAAAAGACCATATGTCTTAAATACTTTGATTTCAAGTATTCTGTGCCATTCTATTATAATAACTTTGAAATGAGAAATCTCAGTATACTGGTGTTTAATATTTGAAATCTTGTAAATGAATGCAAAAAAACCTAATTTTTGTTTGAGTGGTTGAATAACCTTCTTTTCCCAACACGTTTTTACCTAAAGCCGTGAAAGATGAAATCAATGATTAGACTTTAAAACTATTTGTTTTAGCTCTTTCCCCTCCAATATTTTATCAGTCCTAATGCAAGTAAGTAGGAAATAAAACAGCTTTTAACATTATTTCTTTTCACTTCTTTTTTATTATATACAAACTGGGGATATTATACAATAATAGAAGTGGTACCCAAACAACATCCAAGATGAAGAAGATAAATGAGAATTTTAGTTGATGTAAAAAACTGAAAAATCAGAACAACCATAATAAATTAATATTATAAATATAGATTTTTAATTAGATTTTAGATTGTATGTTCATAATAATCAACAGCCAACAAATATATTTTTATAATACAATTGATTTTTAACAAAATTTTCATCATTAATACATGTGGAGAATCATTTTTGTGTTATCCTAGTTCAAAGGGAAGATCTTGGTTATTGACTGGACTGCGTAACTTGTACTAACTTACATAAAACAGTTGTAATTTGAGAAAACTGGATGCAAGCTGTTTAATTGTGATATGATATAATGTAACATAATCCTCAAAGCATGTACTTGAATATAGTGCATATGTATTTGCATAGTAATGAATCCTCAGAATAAAGTATAAGGAATTAGGTGAAAGCTAAAAATGAAATAAGATATTGCCAGCAAGAAAACATGTGGCTGCATCACATTAAATTTAAATGGAAATTCTTTCTTTGAAACCCATTCTAAATGCATTTTTATACATAAAGAAAAGAGTATTGGGGGAATATTTTCTAATCTTAGGGTGTGACTGTAATATATTATACATTATATTCCTGACTGGAATAAGAATCAATAAATGTCTTAAATAATAATGTTTTTCATTAATAAAGTATTTTCTTTCATAAAGCATTTTCATATCTAAAATGAAACAAAAGAAAAGAAATACTGAACATTTATTATATGCTAGTAACTGTCTTGGCTTTTTACATGCATTACCTCATTTAATCTTCACAACTCTGTGTGATAAAAACAATTCTCAATTTCTAGATGAGAAAAATCAGGCACAAAGCGATTAAATAACTTTCTCAAAGTCACACAACTGGTAAGTTTAAAGTAGGGAGATTAATCTTAGCACCTTCCCTGCAGATCTGAAGTCCCAAACAATCAAACCACATTGTCTCTATGCTGTCTTTGTGTCCTGGATTTACTGATCTTTGAGAAAAGCCTATAACCGTGTTATGAGTAGATATTATAATAAACTCTTTAAGAGAAGTTTTGATGCTTTCCTATGTCACACAATTAGGAAACAGTAGAGTCCATTTTTGGTACCAAATCTTATCAGTCTAGATCCCTGACAAAGTAGCCTGTTGCACCAGTATGACTCTTTCTTCCGTTTCCCTTATGCTCAGGGCTCAATGTACAGCTAATTCCCTAAAATGTTTCATCTTCTCCAGGTACTGTGAGTTCTATAGTACAGAGCGATCTACATAGCATACCATTCCAATCCTTCAGAATCACATCAAGGCATTTCAAATTTTATTTGAACATACAACAAAGGGATGCTTTGTACTGTCTTATGATACCAAACACTGAATTGGACATTGTAAGATCCCCCCCCTTTTTTTTTTTTTGTCTATAATAATCTCTGTTCCATACTCCCAGGGCTTTCAGAAATACATGTTAACAAAGCTTGAGCCACAACCTGAGTAGAAAAAGTGATCTGTCAAAATATATGGCTTCTGGCCATGTTGACAAATATCTCAATATCTCAAATATCATCCATCCATCCATTCCTACACTCAACAAATATTAATTCACCATGTGAAGGAATTTTTCTAGGCACTGAGTTTGTAGCACTGAAAAAATAGAAATCCCTATTTACACAGAGCTTATGTTTTAATGAGAGCAGACAGTTGATAAACAGGACAAAAAAGTACAAAATATAGAGCATCAGATGGTAGTAAGAGTTAAGAAGAGAAATAAAGCAAGGGAATGTGACAGATGTCAGGGACATGACATTACAGTGTTAAATACTATGAGGAATTCATTTCCTTCTGTTATGTAACATCTTACTACAAATTTATTGGCTGAAGTCAATTCCTATTTATTATTGCACAGTTTTTGTAGGTGGGAAATCTAGGCATGGCTTAGCAGGGGCTTTTGCTCAAAAGCTTACAAGGATGAAACCTAGTTATTGGCTGGGCTTTAGCCTCATTTTTGGTATCATGGATTAACTAGGTAAAAATCTGTAACTCATTTCCTTGCAGCTGCTGAATTCACTGCAGCTTGCTTCTCTGAAGTCAGCAGTTGAGAGCATACAGAGCCTCTGCTGCTTTGAGTCTCTGACTTTAGAGAAGGTGTAGGCCCTTTCTTAAAAATGTCACCTGATTAAGGTCGGGTACACCCACGCTAGTTCTCAATTTGATTACTTCAAAGTCAACTGATTAGGGACCTTAATTACATCTACAAAATCTCTTATCTTTACCTTTTAATATAACAGTAACAGGAGGAATAGCCCATCACTTTTGCCATCTTCTATTGGTAGGAAGCGGATTGTAGGTTACACCCACACTCAAAAGAAGGGAGTGACCAGTATGTCACCAACTGTGATCATGGAAAGTCTCTGAGAGGGTAATGTTTGTGCTAATACTTGGCAAAGATGAAAGATAGAGGCATGTTGGATATCTGAAGGAGAAAGAAAACATACAGTGGAAACGCTATGTGTTAAGTTCTTGAGGCTCTAGTTTCCCTTGTGCATACAAAACAGCACGAGGACAAGGTGGCTGGCTCAGAGTGACAGGAAAGATAGAAGGGAATAAATTCAAAGTGATAACAGATGAAAGATCATGCAGGACTTTTGTAAGGATTCTGGATTTTACTATATGGGTGACAGGAAGCCATAGAAGCCTCATAGTGCAGGGCTGACAAGATCTGTCTTACCAGTTTAGCAATACCATCTGGCTGCTAGTTGATATAAATGGTAGAAGTCATGGGTGAAAGCGGGGTGGTCATTTAAAGGCTACTTAACATAACATAGGTGTGCAACACCATAGTAGTGGTGGAGGCAATGATAATTTGTAGTTTCTGATATATTTTGAAGGTGAATACAACAGGATTCCTTAAGTGATTGGATGCATAAAATCAAAGAAATTAGAGTCAGAGATAACATCAAGGTTTATGCATAAACTCTGTGTCACAACTATTTTGCTTAATAAATTCTCAACAGGTGATAATACATACTATCAACATGATGTCATCTGTGATGTTAATTTTGATTACCTTGACAGGTTAATGGCTGCCAGGTTTCTCCATATAAAACCATTTCTTGCCCTCCTTTCCATACCCCCCTCTTTGGAAGCATATTACTAAGTGCAGCTCACACTCAAGGAGTGAAGAATTCGGCACTACCTCTTTGGGATGGGGGAAAGATTTATTCTCCATAGAAGATTTGTCTGTATCCTCCATGTATTCATTCCTTCATGCAGTCATTAAGTCAGTCATTCATATCAATTTGTGTGAATTTTTAGATATTTATTTTATTTTTTATACTTCTTGTATAATTTGTATATAAAGCATATTTTATGCTTTATAATCTGATACTACATTATTGATTTTATTGCTCAAATTGTCAGGGCTTTAGCTGTTGGAAGAGCTTTCAGGTTTACTCCTGTGTCCCTTTGACATGACCCTAATCACTTGGTTTTTAAGCACTTCCTTACTGTGGGGGTATTACAAGATGCTTCAGCCATATCTTATATATTCCTTGTTCTAGCTCTATAATCAACTATTTCTTCAAAAGATCCTAATTCTTTTTATTTGACAGTGGTCTTGGAAATGAAGATTTCTAATACTGGGTTCTGAGTATGTTCATTGCTGCACAGCACTATTCCTAATAAGAAAATATTTTTTTTAGTGGTATACATGAGCATTTACACTAAATTAATTAAATATATATGATAAATCCATATATCAGGGAATACTATGCAGTCTTTTTTTTATCATTCAAAGAGTTTTATTTTTTTATTTTTATTTTTCCAATAATTACAATGTATTTTATTTTATTTTATTTTTTTCCAATAATTACAATGTATTTTATTTATTTATTTATTTTTCCAATATATGAAATTTATTGTCAAATTGGTTTCCATACAACACCCAGTGCTCATCCCAAAAGGTGCCCTCCTCAATACCCATCACCCATCCTCCCCTCCCTCCCACCCCCCATCAACCCTCAGTTTGTTCTCACTTTTTAAGAGTCTCTTATGCTTTGGCTCTCTCCCACTCTAACCTCTTTTTTTTTTTTTTTTCCTTCCCCACCCCCTTGGGTTTCTGTTAAGTTTCTCAGGATCCACATAAGAGTGAAACCATATGGTATCTGTCTTTCTCTGTATGGCTTATTTCACTTAGCATCACACTCTCCACTTCCATCCACGTTGCTACAAAAGGCCATATTTCATTCTTTCTCATTGCCACGTAGTACTCCATTGTGTATATAAACCACAATTTCTTTATCCATTCATCAGTTGATGAACATTTAGGCTCTTTCCATAATTTGGCTATTGTTGAGAGTGCTGCTATAAACATTGGGGTACAGGTGCCCCTATGCATCAGTACTCCTGTATCCCTTGGGTAAATTTCTAGCAGTGCTATTGCTGGGTCATAGGGTAGGTCTATTTTTAATTTTCTGAGGAACCTCCACACTGCTTTCCAGAGCGGCTGCACCAATTTGCATTCCCACCAACAGTGCAAGAGGGTTCCTGTTTCTCCACATCCTCGCCAGCATCTATAGTCTCCTGATTTGTTCATTTTGGCCACTCTGACTGGCGTGAGGTGATATCTGAGTGTGGTTTTGATTTGTATTTCCCTGATAAGGAGCGACGATGAACATCTTTACATGTGCCTGTTGGCCATCCGGATGTCTTTTTTAGAGAAGTGTCTATTCATGTTTTCTGCCCATTTCTTCACTGGGTTATTTGTTTTTCGGGTGTGGAGTTTGGTGAGCTCTTTATAGATTTTGGATACTAGCCCTTTGTCCGATATGTCATTTGCAAATATCTTTTCCCATTCCGTTGGTTGCCTTTTAGTTTTGTTGGTTGTTTCCTTTGCTGTGCAGAAGCTTTTTATCTTCATAAGGTCCCAGTAATTCATTTTTGCTTTTAATTCCCTTGCCTTTGGGGATGTGTCGAGTAAGAAATTGCTACGGCTGAGGTCAGAGAGGTCTTTTCCTGCTTTCTCCTGTAGGGTTTTGATGGTTTCCTGTCTCACATTCAGGTCCTTTATCCATTTTGAGTTTATTTTTGTGAATGGTGTGAGAAAGTGGTCTAGTTTCAACCTTCTGCATGTTGCTGTCCAGTTCTCCCAGCACCATTTGTTAAAGAGACTGTCTTTTTTCCATTGGATGTTCTTTCCTGCTTTGTCAAAGATGAGTTGGCCATATGTTTGTGGGTCTAGTTCTGGGGTTTCTATTCTATTCCATTGGTCTATGTGTCTGTTTTTGTGCCAATACCATGCTGTCTTGATGATGACAGCTTTGTAGTAGAGGCTAAAGTCTGGGATTGTGATGCCTCCTCCTTTGGTCTTCTTGTTCAAAATTACTTTGGCTATTCGGGGCCTTTTGTGGTTCCATATGAATTTTAGGATTGCTTGTTCTAGTTTCGAGAAGAATGCTGGTGCAATTTTGATTGGGATTGCATTGAATGTGTAGATAGCTTTGGGTAGTATTGACATTTTGACAATATTTATTCTTCCAGTCCATGAGCAGGGAATGTCTTTCCATTTCTTTAAATCTTCTTCAATTACCTGCATAAGCTTTCTATAGTTTTCAGCATACAGATCTTTTACATCTTTGGTTAGATTTATTCCTAGGTATTTTATGCTTCTTGGTGCAATTGTGAATGGGATCAGTTTCTTTATTTGTCTTTCTGTTACTTCATTGTTAGTGTATAAGAATGCAACTGATTTCTGTACATTGATTTTGCATCCTGCAACTTTGCTGAATTCATGTATCAGTTCTAGCAGACGTTTGGTGGAGTCTATCGGATTTTCCATGTATAATATCATGTCATCTGCAAAAAGCGAAAGCTTGACTTCATCTTTGCCAATTTTGATGCCTTTGATTTTCTTTTGTTGTCTGATTGCTGATGCTAGAACTTCCAACACTATATTAAACAACAGCGGTGAGAGTGGGCATCCCTGTCGTGTTCCTGATCTCAGGGAAAAAGCTCTCAGTTTTTCCCCATTGAGGATGATGTTAGCTGTAGGCTTTTCTTAAATGGCTTTTATGATATTTAAGTATGTTCCTTCTATCCCGACTTTCTCGAGGGTTTTTATTAAGAAAGGGTGCTGGATTTTGTCAAAGGCCTTTTCTGCATCGATTGACAGGATCATATGGTTCTTCTCTTTTTTTTTTATTAATGTGATGTATCACGTTGATCGATTTGCGAATGTTGAACCAGCCCTGCATCCCAGGAATGAATCCCACTTGATCATGGTGAATAATTCTTTTTATATGCTGTTGAATTCGATTTGCTAGTATCTTATTGAGAATTTTTGCATCCATATTCATCAGGGATATTGGCCTGTAGTTCCCTTTTTTTACTGGGTCTCTGTCTGGTTTAGGAACCAAAGTAATACTGGCTTCATAGAATGAGTCTGGAAGTTTTCCTTCCCTTTCTATTTCTTGGAATAGCTTGAGAAGGATAGGTATTATGTCTGCTTTCAACGTCTGGTAGAACTCCCCTGGGAAGCCATCTGGTCCTGGACTCTTATTTGTTGGGAGATTTTTGATAACCAATTCAATTTCTTCGCTGGTTATGGGTCTGTTCAAGCTTTCTATTTCCTCCTGATTGAGTTTTGGAAGAGTGTGGGTGTTTAGGAATTTGTCCATTTCTTCCAGGTTGTCCAATTTGTTGGCCTATAATTTTTCATAGTATTCCCTGATAATTGTTTGTATCTCTGAGGGATTGGTTGTAATCATTCCATTTTCATTCATGATTTTATCTATTTGGGTCATCTCCCTTTTCTTTTTGAGAAGCCTGGCTAGAGGTTTGTCAATTTTGTTTATTTTTTCAAAAAACCAACTCTTGGTTTCGTTGATCTGCTCTACAGTTTTTTTAGATTCTATATTGTTTATTTCTGCTCTGATCTTTATTATTTCTCTTCTTCTGCTGGGTTTAGGCTGCCTTTGCTGTTCTGCTTCTATTTCCTTTAGGTGTGCTGTTAGATTTTGTATTTGGGATTTTTCTTGTTTCTTGAGATAGGCCTGGATTGCGATGTATTTTCCTCTCAGGACTGCCTTCGCTGCGTCCCAAAGCGTTTGGATTGTTGTATTTTCATTTTAGTTTGTTTTCATATATTTTTTAATATCTTCTCTAATTGCCTGGTTGACCCACTCATTCTTTAGTAGGGTGTTCTTTAACCTCCATGCTTTTGGAGGTTTTCCAGACTTTTTCCTGTGGTTGATTTCAAGCTTCATGGCATTGTGGTCTGAAAGTATGCATGGTATGATTTCAATTCTTGTAAACTTATGAAGGGCTGTGTTGTGACCCAGTATATGATCTATCTTGGAGAATGTTCCATGTGCACTCGAGAAGAAAGTATATTCTGTTGTTTTGGGATTCAGAGTTCTAAATATATCTGTCAAGTCCATCTGATCCAATGTATCATTCAGGGCCCTTGTTTCTTATTGACTGTGTGTCTAGATGATCTATCCATTTCTGTAAGTGGAGTGTTAAAGTCCCCTGCAATTACCACATTCTTATCAATAAGGTTGCTTATGTTTATGAGTAGTTGTTTTATATATGTGGGGGCTCCGGTATTTGGCGCATAGACATTTATAATTGTTAGCTCTTCCTGATGGATAGACCCTGTAATTATTATATAATGCCCTTCTTCATCTCTTGTTACAGCCTTTAATTTAAAGTCTAGTTTGTCTGATATAAGTATGGCTACTCCAGCTTTCTTTTGGCTTCCAGGAGCATGATAAATAGTTCTCCATCCCCTCACTCTCAATCTAAAGGTGTCCTCAGGTCTAAAATGAGTCTCTTGTAGACAACAAATAGACGGGTCTTTTTTTTTTATCCATTCTGATACCCTATGTCTTTTGGTTGGCGCATTTAATCCATTTACATTCAGTGTTATTATAGAAAGATACGGGTTTAGAGTCATTGTGATGTCTGTATGTTTTATGCTTGTAGTGATGTCTCTGGTACTTTGTCTCACAGGATCCCCCTTAGGATCTCTTGTAGGGCTGGTTTCGTGGTGACGAATTCCTTCAGTTTTTGTTTGTTTGGGAAGACCTTTATCTCTCCTTCTATTGTAAATGACAGACTTGCTGGATAAAGGATTCTCGGCTGCATATTTTTTCTGTTTAGCACACTGAAAATATCGTGCCAATCCTTTCTGGCCTGCCAAGTTTCAAAAGAGAGATCAGTCACGAGTCTTATAGGTCTCCCTTTATATGTGAGGGCACGTTTATCCCTTGCTGCTTTCAGAATTTTCTCTTTATCTTTGTATTTTGCCAGTTTCACTATGATATGTCGTGCAGATCGATTCAAGTTACGTCTGAAGGGAGTTCTCTGTGCCTCTTGGATTTCAATGCCTTTTTCCTTCCCCAGTTCAGGGAAGTTCTCAGCTATTATTTCTTCAAGTACCCTTTCAGCACCTTTCCCTCTCTCTTCCTCCTCTGGGATACCAATTATGCGTATATTATTTCTTTTTAGTGTATCACTTAGTTCTCTAATTTTCCCCTCATACTCCTGGATTTTTTTATCTCTCTTTCTTTCAGCTTCCTCTTTCTCCATAACTTTATCTTCTAGTTCACCTATTCTCTCCTCTGCCTCTTCAATCCAAGCCGTCGTGGTTTCCATTTTGTTTTGCATTTCGTTTTAAAGCATTTTTCAGCTCCTCGTGACTGTTCCTTAGTCCCTTGATCTCTGAGGCAAGAGATTCTCTGCTGTCCTGTATACTGTTTTCAAGCCCAGCGATTAATTTTATGACTATTATTCTAAATTCACTTTCTGTTATATTATTTAAATCCTTTTTGATCAGGTCATTATCTGTTATTATTTCCTGGAGATTTTTTTGAGGGGAATTCTTCCATTTGGTCATTTTGGATAGTCCCTGGAGTGGTGAGGACCTGCAGGGCACTTCCCCTGTGCTGTGGTGTATAACTGGAGTTGGTGGGCGGGGCCGCAGTCAGACCTGATGTCTGCCCCCAGCCCACCGCTGGGGCCACAGTCAGACTGGTGTGTGCCTTCTCTTCCCCTCTCCTAGGGGCGGGATTCACTGTGGGGTGGCGTGGTCCGTCTGGGCTACTTGCACACTGCCAGGCTTGTGGTGCTGGGGATCTGGCGTATTAGCTGGGGTGGGTAGGCAAGGTGCACAGGGGCAGGAGGGGCAGGCTTAGCTTGCTTCTCCTTAGGTGATCCACTTCAGGAGGGGCCCTGTGGCAGCGGGAGGGAGTCAGATCCTCTGCCGGAGGTTTGGCTCCGCAGAAGCACAGAGTTGGGTGTTTGCGCAGAGCGAGCAAGTTCCCTGGCAGGAACTTGTTCCCTTTGGGATTTTGGCTGGGGGATGGGCGGGGGAGATGGCGCTGGCGAGCGCCTTTGTTCCCTGCCAAGCTGAGCTCTGCTGTCCAGGGGCTCAGCAGCTCTCCCTCCCTTTGTCCTCCAGCCTTCCTGCTTTCTGAGCAGAGCTGTTAACTTCTGACCTCCCAGACGCTAAGTCGCGCTTGCTGTTGGAACACAGTCCATCAGGCCCCTCCGCTTTTGCCAGCCAGACTCGGGGGCTCTGCTTGGCCGGCGAGCCGCCCCTCTGCCCCGGCTCCCTCCCGCCAGTCCCTGGAGCGCGCACCGCCTCGCCGCCCTTCCTACCCTCTTCCGTGGGCCTCTCGTCTGCGCTTGGCTCCGGAGACTACGTTCTGCTAATCCTCTGGCGGTTTTCTGGGTTCTTTAGGCAGGTGTAGGTGGGATCTAAGTGATCTGCAGGACGCGCGGTGAGCCCAGCGTCCTCCTACGCCGCCATCTTCCGGAACTCCGAGACACTTATTTTAGATGTAGCTGTGTACTGTACTATCCAACATACCAAGATATTAGGTAAAAAACAGGAGGCAAAATCATGGTCTACCAGACATAATTCTTGGTTATTATCTCCCCACCTAAATTATACACTTTATGGAATGGGTTGCCTTAATTTATTTTTTATGCACATCTCGATTCCTTCCTTCCATATCACATCTTCCATGAAGTCAGACCATATTAACTGTCTTGCCTACAATAGGCAGTGATTTTTTTCTTTGTATTTAACACAAAAAGTGTGAAAATTCCTTCTGGAAAATTATGTCCTTTTACTGGTATTATTTGCCATTTTCACTGCCCAGAAAGATCTCATCTTGAACAAAAATATCATAGAATATCATAAACACACAGATTTGAGGGTACTTGGGACATGGAAACTAGTTATAAGGAGAACCATATTGGACATAGAAAGACAGATTGTCCATAAAGGAATTGTGGCTTGCAGTAATGTACCTTGGAGTCAGCAGCCAAATTCAGATAAGAAGGATCTCAGACCCAGGAAAACTTGGCGTATGTTGTAGTTACAGAAGCAAGTAGACCTCCAAGATATAGTACAGTAAATGAAAGCCAAGAGAATTTTGGGTGAAGGCATCCAAACCTAGCTTCCTGGAAAGCTTCTACTCAAGCCTCCAAAATAAAGTGCACTCTTACCTGCTTCAGGGTTACAAGTGTCTATGTGCTTGTTTCCTTGAGCTCGGAACACACTGGATTGCGATTTATCTATCTACATGGCCATGTCCTTGCCAAAGTGTGAACTTCTCACAGCTGGGAGCTTTGCTAGATCTCCTGTTATAGACTTAGGGCTTAGCATATGACTGAGAACCTTTTCTAAAAATGTGAAGAATAAAGAAATTTAAAGAGAGAAGAAACCCAATACACAATTTCGAACACAAACATCAGCTTTGGGAAAAATAATCTTTGGATTATGTACAACTATGAGGGGAAAACAAATGCCAGGCTAAGGCCTACAGACGATAAGAAAAAGGCAAAAGGAAAAGAGAAAGTATAGACACAGATGGAAAGTTTAAGAGAAAAAAAATGTAGAAAAGTTAACTGGGAGAGAGAAAAAAAATGAGAGACAAATGTGTGGGAAATGGTAAAATGTTACTGCCAATTATTTTTTTAATCCCTTTCCTTATTTAAGAATAATCAAATAGGGGCATCTGGGTGCCTCAGTCAGTTAAGCATCCAACTTTGGCTCAGGTCATGATCTCGCAGTTCATGAGTTTGAGCCCCGTGTTGGGCTCTGTGCTGACAGCTCAGAGCCTGGAGCCTGCTTCAGATTCTGTGTCTTTGCCCCTCTCCTGTTCCTCTCTGTCTCTCCAAAATGAATAAACATTAAAAAAAGAATAATCAAATCAATAAGCTAGTAAGTTTATATATAATGGTTAACACTTTTTAGTGCACTAACTATATGAGAGCTTTATCTGAAGTAACATCATTTAGTTCTCACATTGGCCTTTCCTGGTAGCAAATACTAACACCCTATTTAACAAATGAAGAAATATGCCAAGAGGAAATACAGCTTGTCACCATCCTTCTGAATGTACACACTTTTTCTCCTATATTCTTCTGGGATAAAAGAGGATTTGATGTTGTAATATGCACTAATCAGCACTTGTACAGCTTCTTGCTCTAATTTCAAATCATGATTACCTTCTCCATCTGTAGTAATTGAGAGTTCTTTGGTGTTGAGTGTTTATACCTTAGGCAATGACCATGCCACTTTAGACTCAGACTTAAATGCCTATAGATTGCATCTAAATTCCTTAACTAGACCTTCACATTTTCTGAATTGGTTCTAGGGCTAATTTCAACATAGTTGTATTGGAATAACTACTGTCTACTCTGATGAGTTGCTAACTTAACTGTACTTGTCATTGTATATTGTATGATGGCCAGTCTAGCGTAACACCATATCTTTGTTCTTATATCTCATCACTTGGAATACAGACCTTTTTATCTCCTTACTTGCCTCTCATACTCTGTTAACTTACCATCTGTTTTTTGTTATTGGCATTCCCTGATCTAGAATGTTGTTCTATTCTTTCCCTACTCATATCTTTCCAGGATTATTTAGAGTATCCTACCATCTGATATGGATCGTATCCCCACACCAAAAAAATTTTATTTGTTGAATCTCTAACTCCACGCACCTCAGAATGTGACAAATTTGAAAATAGAACTATTGCAGGTGTAATTAGTTAAGATGAAGTCATACTGGATTGGAGTGGGCCCTTATCCAATATGACTAATGTCCTTGTAAAAAGAATTCACCGACGGAGAACACCATGGAAAGATTGGAGTCATGCTGCCATCAGCCAAGGAACTGTAAGAAGCTAGGAGAGAGGCCTGGAACAGATTCTTTCCTAGTGCCTCCAGAGGGAGCAGGGCTCTACCAGTATCTTGATTTCAGATTTCTGGCCTTTATAACTGTGAGGCAATACATTTATGTTCTAAGCCATCTATCTGTGATACTTTGTTTCAACAGCCCTAGGAAATGAACACACCATCCATGAAGCCACATTTTTGGCCTTCTTCTTCCTTTTTAACCTCATTTCTTGACCGATGGTAATACTACTTAAATAGCAAAACAAAACCACAGAAATTTCATTAGTGTTACTGAATTTCATAGTTTTCAGGAATTCAGACACTATGCCAAAAACTTGACATATACATTATTTCATTTTATTTTTATACAGACCTGTAAGACAGGTACCATTATTATTCAAATTTTAGCTTTGGGAAAATAAAGCTTCAGAAAGCTTCAGTAACTGGGTTCACAGAGGTAGAAGTTGGACTCAAATTGACATTCCACTGACTTTACTTTCCACACTCTATTGTCTGATTTTCTTAATGCCCCATAACTAAGCATTTACTTACATCATTTTTTTTGTATTATTCTCAAGGTATTTACATATCTCACACCGAAGGAAATAACAGCAAAGCTTATTAAGTGCTTCTTATGAGCCGTGTGATCTACGTTTACTTTGCTAAGTGTACTTACTACAACCCCTTTGTGGTGGGTTCTATAATTCTATATAGGTTCAATTTACAGAGAGGAAATTTAGGTATGTCATTTTAAGCAGCTAGTCTAAAGCCAGATAACCTTGGGATGCCATGGCCAGTATCAAACCACAGAGTGTCCACTCCTCACCACTACTCTTCACCAGCTCCTTCGTGGTATCTATGAAAACATGGACTGTGTTTCATGTTTCTGGTGTTTCCTTCTAGATCTACCATAAAGCTGGAAAGATGGTATATTCTAAATAATATTTCTTCAGTAAGAATAAAAGACAACCCCAGGGAGAATGTGACTGGAACTGCTCCCTCTGCCTTAGGGAACAGGTCTGAGTTACTCACTACAAACTATAGATTGCCTTTTCTCTCATTTGAGAATCTCCTCCAAACCTGGTATAACATTCAACATGAAACGCTAGTTAGTCAATATTTATGGTTGACAGCCTCTGTAAAAGTGTTGCTTTTATCAGGAGAATCCTTCCACACAAAAGAGAAATTATTCACCTCCAAAATAGATTTACCAAAATCAACAAATTAATCTTTAAAGAAGGTTTTTTTGGGGTGCCTGGGTGGCTCAATTGCTTAAGCATCCGTCTCTTGGTTTCTGCTCAGGTCATGATCTCGTGGTTTCATAAGTTTGAGCCCTGCATCAGGCTCTGCACTGGCACCATGGAGCCTGCTTGGGATTCTCTCTCTCTCCCTCTCTCTCTCTCTCTCTCTCTCTGTCTCTCTGTCTCTCTTTGCCCCTCCCCCCTTGTGCTGTCTCTGTCTCTCTCAAAATAAATAAACTTAAAAAAAATGAAAGAAGTTTTTATTATGGCACTGCCAGGATAAATGAAAAGATCCCATAGATATTTTAGAAAGGGAAGTACCTATTACAGATTTTAATATATGTCCAACAAATGGACACTCAAAATGGCATAGACAATTGTGAATGTCTCTTACTAAGGTGTGTGTGCATGTGTATATATCTTTCTTAAATGAGTTCTGTAAATACTCTAGCCCAAGGAGGAAGAAGTGTTATAAGTATTACATAAAGAAACTCAAGGTACGTTTCTTTCATTCAACTTTTCCCCAATAAAACTTCTTTTAATTACTATACATGTGACTCCCATGCACTCCCTAATTTCATTCTTAGGCCAATGGGAAATATATTTCTACTGTTGTTATGAAACCTCCAAAGTTAATTACTGAAGATAGTTGGATTATTTTTTGCTTATCTTTATTCTATTGGGACTATACATCATTTGCATGTAGCAGTGTAGGGTAAGTTCACTTCCGACACAGTCAATTATATAAGTCTATCAACAGCTATTTTATTATGGGAACAATAGAGACAGACGGCTCGGACTCTGTGATGAATGTAGATTAGAGAGAGGTCACCCTGACATACATAATTAGTTTTAGAATGTTAAATTAATAGGTAGAACGCCCCTAAGGCAACCATACATTAAGGCTGAAGCTGCAGAATCTGGAATCAGCTGGACTCCTGTCTGCTATTGTCAGCACTGCCATGGCTCAACGCACTGCTTGTGGAATGGCATAAGGTATTATGGCAAAACTAAATGGCTGTAAAAACAAAATTTGCATAATACTGTGGTCATACTACATATATTTCCCTTCAGAAACATTTATGCAGCTAAATGATAATGCAAATTCCTAATGGGGGTTGGCTTAAACAGATAAATCTGTGGGTGCCTTATGAGAACTAAATAGATGTTTAAACAAGGGTTCAATAAGCAATTGATAATAATATTCAGATAAATGTCGTAATTCTTGTCTGTACTTGCTGTAAATATTAGCTTAAAATGTGAAGGATAAAGAAAAGACATTTTTTTCCAGTTATAAACTATTTATTTGGTTTTCCATTCATATGTAGATAAAATATAATATCTATGGCAGAGTCAAGTACAAGAGAGATAGAAGATGACAACCATACTTGACTTCTGCTTTAATCAATGGCTGACGATATTTTTATTTTTATTTTTATTAATGACAATATGATTATTATTATTGTTATTAACCTGTCTGAATGAAGAGAAGGATGATTTTTATAGAGAACAAATAGCAGAATTTTCTAGACACTTGTAGGAGAATCTTGAAGCAATCTAGAGACATATCTGCAGCATATAATTTGTACCATATGTTATACTATTTTTTGTCAGTAGTATAATTTGTTCACAGTTTGGTGTTTATATTTGTCAGGTACTAAAGTAGATAATCTATTATGCTATCTACTTTAATATGCAGAGCATACCTTAAGATAGATATTATGATCCACATTTACTAATGAGGTAAATGAAATAGCTATTGGTTGTGAGGCCCTGATCACACAACCAAATGATGACAGATCAAGGACTACCTGAATCTGAAGCCCATATTCTAAAGGCTTTATATAATCTTTTGTCTTTACATCATTCAGACCCCAAATGATTGAGTTGGGTCATACACATTTAAGTTTAGATAAAATAAGTGATTAGTAAGCATATTATTCATCTCTAGCACCAAATTAGATACTTTCTCAGTAACTCTGTGGAATGTTTCTGACCTATAGCCCAGAAAACTTAAAAAAACTTCCTCAAGGTCATATAGTCAGAGTTCAAAGGTCGTGATTAATTTGTAAATGTTCCTTTTCCAAGTTTATCACAACCTCTGAGAATTCAATGGATACTCACCCAGTGAAAGCCTCAGTGTTTCTAATGCTGCCATAAAAATATAAGCTTTGTGTTTGTATAATTTAGGTTGATTTAGGGTAGTGATTTAAACAGACCAACAGACTCTGTTTCAGTCAGTTATGAAAGTTTTTAAATAGCTAATCACTATTTTCTCGGAGATAATGGCAGTAAAATAAAATGTCATAGGATAGTTATCCCCTGCTGTTAGATAAGTGCCAAGGTAAAACCAATTATTTATTTGATAATCACTATCTTATGGAAAATAAATACCAGAAAATCACTGAGGTCTTCTCAAAAAAGCTGAAGATTCTCATTCTACAACAACTCAATATCATAAGATGAAGTATTTCATCTGATACTAAATGATCAGCTACAAATTTAAATATTATAGAAATAATATATATGTATCTAAACATTCATACTATTCTAGTATTTACTTCAGTTCTTTCCTTCTTTACAAAGTTTTTAGAAGTCCTAATGCTCTGAAGTCTTGCAGACTTCACAAAATCTAAGTGATCCCTAATAAATCAACCATATATTTCTTAGCAGAGATGAACTTTTGTTTCTGTTTTTCCAAGGAGATATATACAGAAGGATTTATGCTTGTGTTCAGTGAATAGGAATTAAGTAGCAGTTTCGATACCCTAAGTTTTGTCCCTAACCTATTTGTCCCTAACCCAATGGCTTTCACCCACCACAAAAAATAATAATAATAAAATAAAATAAATAAAAACAAATGTCCATCTTGCTTCTATATACAGGTATGATCAATCAAGCACTTGAAATGTTACCATATACGAGATGATACTTTTACCTAATTTTCAAATCTGCATTCGCAAATGTGTTATTTTTTTAAGTGAAAAAGGCACAGCTGGTCCTGATTTTCCTTCTAGCAAGTTCCTGAGCTTTGTTTTTAGACAGTACTGAAATGCTAGATCCAGGTTAGATTTCCGGATATCAGAGTTTGGCATAAGGATGCAGTATTACTGCAAGGCAAGAGCACAAAATAATATTTTAGCAATAGTTCCAAAGATAAGATTGAATATTTTAAGGTAAAGACTCAGAATCTAGAATAAGTTAAAGAGAAAAAATACAGGTGAACATGAATGCACACATATTTTGCATGTGTGCATGTGTGCATGCGTGCACACACACACACACACACACACACACACACACACACACAGGTAAGAGAGGACAATCACATTTTCACTGGGCAGTTAAAGGTGGTGCCTAGAGACACAGCTTAAGATATAACCAATAACCCATTCTATGTGGTTCCCATTACCGTATGTTTTAGGTGGGGCAAACAGCAGTAATGAAAGACTCATATGCTTTTGTAGAAAATGTTTGATATCATTTCATGGAAGATACTTTTTTTCCTAGTAATAATTAAAGAGAGTCTGCTTCTAACTTGCTTACCTGATTTTTTTTCCACTCATTGCAGGAATGGGTTATGGGTTATGTAAGAAGGTATCCAATGATGGAAAACAGAGTTGAGGAATATGGTCCCATGGTAATTCAGATAAAAAAAAGTGTAAATATTGTGTCCTTCTCTTTGTCATATTTATTGAGAACAAAAATATACAAGAGCAAAGTCATGACATATATGGAATGTTCTAAAAGCAAGAGGAGCAGATGCCTAAAACTATGAAAAAATTATTGTGTGGGTAAAGATCTATGGTAATGCCTTAATTCAATAGGACACATTTTATAAAAACAATCAAACAAATTTAAGATTAGAATTTGTACAAGATAAACACAATCTAGTGGTCACTAGATAAGGTCACTAGGTGATAGGTCACTAGATAAGGCCCACAGATGCCTATGTTTATGCTGTGCCATGTTTAACCAAGTTTTAATTTGAATGTCTCTAGTCAGGAAGCAGTTGCCATAATTCACAGAAGGGGACACCTGTCCGCTTCCCATGTTTAACAGCCTGTCCACTAAAAGCATTTGAGGTTTCGCTTCTATTGTAGGTACAGGGGTGGTTCTGGTGCGAACAGAGTCCGGGTTCAAGGCTTGGTGAGTGGGGGGCAGAATGGATTTCAGCCCTTACATACCTTCTGCACAGTGTATGATCCTCACAACCATATATAATGTCTATTTTCTCAAACCATGAACCTTCAATTATAGGCTTTTGTCAAACACTATTTTCTGCAGTTATTAAAACAATATATTTTCTCCATATAAAACTGTAACACTGAATAAGTCTATTCAAACAGTACAACACTCTGTCCTCCATGAATTTCAGATATGTCCAACCCCCTACCACTCTATTAAGAATCATTAATATAGAAAATGCATTAGAAGATAACTCTAAACATATTGAATCTTCTTGGTTTCCACAAAAAATTTTTTTTGACTTAATATAGTTTTTACTATTAGATGCTTTCCTTTTATTATATGTTTGGAGAACATCTGACCCTGTTAGTGTTGTTGATAGATCCACAGGGGCCTACAATAACCACTCACTGCCTCTTTGGAAAGCCTTCCCTTCCTCCATTAGAACATCATGTGTTACTATAACATTTGGCAATATCTAGTAAATTTAGCACTGTTTACAACATGCAGCTGTGTTTTGTTCCTAACTAAAGGAAAGTAATTGCGAACAACTTTAAACTACCAAGAAAAATTCTTACGACTACTAATAAAATGCACCTATTATTCAATAGGAAATAACCCAATTGAGGTTTCTTTTTTTTCATGATTGATCTCATTTTCTATTTTATGGTTCCAGGAAACTAATGGAAACATGTACAGCACTATTTTTTTTCCTCTAAAATCTAGATGTTGCTAAAATTCTCATCAAACACAGTAGGTTGATGACAGGTACAGGGAAATAGACATTTAAATGATCCAAATTATAATTGGTAATTAGCTTCCAAGTTATTCTTGTCTTTTTCAGTTGAAAAGAAGACATTTTTACAATTACGTAATTACCACAAAGAAATATAAATATCCTATTCAGACCTAATATTCATGTGGAATATAACTTACAGTAGCTGAAAATGTGTATTTGCCTATATTATGAAAGAAATATATATATAAGGCATTTTTATAACCTTGAAATGAAATTTCCTTTTAAAAGTTATGCCATTATAAATAAGGGTCCTTGGAAAAGACTGGCATCATAAACTATCATTATAAATTGTTAACTTTATCTAGAACATCTCTGTACTGGGGAAATTTATTTCTTTCCTTCTGTGTGATTTCATCTACTGTACATATTTTTCATTTTAGTCACGATGTTCTGCTAATCAAAACTAGCAATATAATCTAGAGAGATCTGGGGGAATTAATTAGGTACATCTCATTTCTACTCTGCTAATCTCTATGTCTTCAGCTTAGGGAAAAGGAGCCCATCATTGAATGATAAACCAAGGAGATTCTATTTGCTTTACAGAAGGATCTGCTAAAAAGGCTGACTATGGTTTATAAATCTTTTAGTCCCATTCTGACATAGCAACACTTGAATACTGACCTTGAAATGGAAAGCATTATACCCTATAAGGAAATCAAGTAGAGGTATTACTGTATTAGCTGATTTTATTTATATGATTTGTCTGTTTTAACCAGAGACAGACAGAGGGAGAAGTATTAATTAAAGCTACATGGAAAAGGAGGCACAGAACCTCAAAGGACTTGGAAAGATGCTTGATGACCATGCCACTTCTAACTGCAAACAATCTGAACAAAGACATGACAGATCTGCTGCCAACTTCAATAAAATGGGTCTTATTCATGGGAAAGTTTGAAACATAAATCCAGGTTATTCCTGGATTCCTTTTCTGAAAAGGGGAAAAGGACAGTTTTTGTCTTCCCAAGTGGTGAGAAATATCCCAGCAAAAGATGTTGCCCTTTCTAACCCAAATTAGGTAACTCAGAAGACATGTTACAATAAATGGATAGATGCCATAGGTGTATCATGGATCCTTAAGATGACAATGAGAGTTCAGTGTAATAATTCTCTGAAAGTTTGGGTAGGGGCCCCTGGGTGGCTCATTCCGTTAAGCATCTGACTCTTGATCTCAGCTTGGGTCATGATCCCACAGCTTGTGTGTTCAAGTCCAGCATTGGGCTCTGTACTGACAGCTCGGAGCCTGCTTGGGATCCTGTCTCTCCTTTTCTCTGCCCCTTCCCTGCTTGCTCGTTCTATCTCTCTCTCTCTCTCAAAATAAATAAACAAACAACTTAAAAAAATAAAAGTTTGGGTAATTGGGTTTAGTAATCTGGAATCTGGTTGTATTCCAGTCATTACACATATCTCCAGTAAAGGAACCAACTTTTTTCTTGGATGTTAAATGTTAACTAACTGATATTTGCATTCCTGTGTGTGCTTTCTTAATTTTTTTTAATGCTTATGTTTGAGAGAGAGAGACAGAGACAGAGACAGAGACAGAGTACAGGTGGGGGAGAGGCAGAGACAGAAAGGGAGACACAGAATCCAAAGCAGATTCCAGGCTCCAAGCTGTCAGCACAGAGCCCAGTGTGGGGCTTGAACTCAAGAACTGTGAGATCACAACCTGAGCTGAAGTTGGACGCTTAACCAACTGAGCCACCCAGGCGCCCCATCCTGTGTGTGCTTTCTTAACCAAAATAGATGTTAAATTTTATTTGTCTTGGCAGTATTCACTATAAGAAATTATAAGCATTTTCAGTTTAAATAAATTACAATTTTAGAATTTAAAAAAGATAGCAATTTTTGAAAAAATACTATTTCAAGAAATCAGGGCATAGGGCTTGTATTTGTAAAATGAATGCCATACTCTCAATAACTGTCCTAAAATACATGGTAGTGTTTTCTGTGTGTGTGTGTGTGTGTGTGTGTGTGTGTGTGTGTGTGTGCTGGAGATTTTTATGTGGAGGTACAGGAAAGAGTGAAAAAGAAAGGAAACATGGCAGAGACACCCAGGAGTGCTATTGAGGGCCTGGGCCACAGTGCTGACTCCCAGGGCAAGGAGGAGTTCTGTTTTGGCCCATCGTGGAGGGGAGCTGTGGCTGTCTTCCAGCCAACAGTTTAGTGTCTTTATTTTTTTTTATTAATATGAAATTTATTGTCAAATTGGTTTCCATACAACACCCAGTACTCATCCCAAAAGGTGCCCTCCTCAATGCCCACCGCCCATCCCCCCTCCCTCCCATCCCCCATCAACCTTCAGTTTGTTCTCAGTTTTAAGAGTCTCTAAAGTGGTTCTCAAATAGTTTCCCTTCAATTATTAGGAAAACATTGATTTCAATCACTCATGAGCCCAACATGTTGCAGGTATATTTTATAATTTAGGGTGCAAGAACTGGCATTTCCACTGTGCTGTATACTTAAACATGGTTAAAATGGTAAATTTTATGTATATTTTGTCAAAATGAAAATAATAATTTTATAAAAAGAAGCGATGCAATAAACAAAGTAAAATAACAGTTTGATAAATTATTAGAATCAATTGTTCATAATATCTGATTCCTAGGAACTGCCCAAACTCTCATCTCCTAGTTACAAGGAGGTCTGTAGAATTTCTGCACACAAATGGAATGATTTTTATTTAAAACTTATTTTCAAATTTTACTATCTCTAGCAGGTTTTAGAGAGCTGGATTTTCACATCCTTTTGTTTCTGTTGATACTTCCTACCCTGCCAATAGCAATTATATGGCAGTGGTAAATTGAACACAGAGATATTAAAGTCCTGACAAGTTCATTTCATGTTTTTTCCTCTATAGTTGTAGCTTCTTAAATCCAATTTCCTACAGAATATAATAAAATTGTGAGTTTCATGTCCCCTTCTGAAATTGGGAGTAACTTTGTTACCGGCCCTGAGAAATTTGTTCTCCTTCTAGTAATGGATCATTTTCACCCCTCGAGTCTGGATGTGAGCAATGTCCCAATCTTTAGTCTGATTTTCCTAGAGACTATTTTTGCATTGCCAGAATAGAAATGGCCCCAGAACAGTGAATTTATGCCTCCATAATGAATATGGTTAGTCCACAATCTCATGCCAAGTACATGTTCATATCATCTTTATGACCCACATAATATATCACAGAGCTACAGGCTGAAAAGAAACTAATTAACCTTTAATGAGATGAGGACACTGTAGGACAGTTGGCTCTAGAGAAGGGCTGCAATTCCCACACCGAGAGGTTCACCTGGGCTCCATGCCATTGTAGATCTACTACCTATGTCTGGCGCCAGCCTTCTTTACACTACCAAGTCTGTCCACAACAAACAAAGCAAAATAAGTCAAAATGTTACCCAAGAGAAGCCTATCCAGCTGGGCTAATATAGAGAATATGGAAATAAGTAAAATGTCTAATACAGCTGTCCTCAACATCTCTAGTTAAAGGAAATTATACACTTTGTAACCTCATCACAGACCTGCTTTAAAGGACTTTAACCATGCAGGTATGAAATTAAAGGAACATTCTCAAACCAAAAAGTGCCATTAATATGTTCACTTTTATCATGATGGAACCTGACACATTTTCAATACTGTTTGATTCATATTAAATTTCAGTTGAAGATAAAGGTTCAGCAAGTTGATCTATATACCCAGTTTCTAGGATTCACATAATTGCTGGAATTGCAGATAAGGATTGGTTGTCTGACAAATGGGCAAAAGAATAATGCTCACAGAGTGTTTATTAATGTTTTGAAAGTCGAGAGAGAAGTCTCTTTGGAATAGTTTGACCTTCATTCTAATTATGAGTTGACAGTTATTCTAGAAAGAAAATACAGAGGCTGTAAAACATCTTTCTCTTCATATTGATCTTTCCATTGAATCTGGACAAACATTTTTATCAGGTGGCACATTAATATGGGAAACACTTAGGCATTTATCTGGGAAAGAGCAACGATGTCATCCAGGCTTCTCTACTATTATCTGTTCAATTTTCCACATGTAAAAGGGGAGAATTCAATTTCCTTCTCTTAGCTCAAATCAGTCTGTAGTAAATTATAATGAATTAAAGTCCTTCCTTTTATTTATCACACTTAAGTAAGACAAATTCTCAATTGTTATTTGTAAACTGCATGCATGTTATATGATAGCATTAAGATTATTAAGGCCTTAAATTTTAAGGACTGCTTGATCTATAAACTAATGATGTTACCTTACTGCCAATGACTTATATTTTTAGAGCAAGTTTCCTTCTTTTATTAATTTCTGTATCTCCTGAGGTCTAGTTTTGAAGGCTATACCACTAATACTTTGTTTTTCTGAAACATCTGCTTTTCTGATTACCAGAAATACTGGCTTCTCTGAAATTTGTTCAGAAGAATGGAAGAACATGATAAGACTTTTAAGTTAATAGTAGAAGAAAACATGCTAACAGTTTTTAAACCATTTTGGTCATATCTTTAGGGGCAGTTATGTATAGGGAGGAATTATGATCCCAGGATGAAACAGTTTGTAGGCTTGATGTACTAGTAGAAGAATAGTTCCACCTCCTATCACCTCACACACAAACAGAGTAATACTTGTTATTTAATGGAAACTTGTCCACTGAAGGGGAAGGGAAGTTTACGGACTATATATTATATCTATTTCTTAGGAATATGGATTATTAGAGTTAGATGTAAGGGGTTCTGAGCAATTATTCTGGTTCAGTGGTTCTCAGGATTTGGACATAAGCATCACCCAAAGAGCTGATTGAAAGTGAAGATGTGGTAGGGCCCACCTTAAGAAATTGTGAGTTAGTGGACCTGGGATGAGACCCATGAGTCTGCCTTTTAAATAAGTATCCCAGGTACTTCTGATGAAGGTGTTCCATGGGTCACTGAAAATGTTAGCTTAATGTTTCATTAAAAGTATGGGTTCTGAATCCTAAAGTGAATAGGGCATGAGGAGGTTCTTGTAGTCTTGGAATTAGGTTGTGGCAGAACCCCTTGTCTTGAGGCTGCCACTAATAAAGACTGCTGAAGGACAATGCTGATTTCTTGGGAAGAGCTACACAATTTGCATAAGCCCAACAGTTATGTTAAGAGAGAAAGGATGAAATTCAAACTTTGAAGACTTCTCTGAATAAGAACCCTCTGACTCCCACCAAGGCTCTGGAGCAGGAAAGGACAGAGACCCCTAAATGAAAAATATCTATGATGAGAAAAATGATTAAATATCTGAGCATAAAATAAGAATCTCAGAATTTGTAGAAGAGAGTGACTAATGTTGGATTGCCTTCAGGATCCATGTCAGTAATTAAACAATTGAATACTTCTCCTTTTGGACAGGATAAATTCCCAGGATTTATGGATATTTAGCAAAGTGAAATGAAGCCTAAAGAGAGAGAGAGAGAGAGAGAGAGAGAGAGAGAGAGTGCTAATACTATCCCTGCTAATTGGGACAGATCAGTGATCAAATGATTATTAGGAAAAATAAAATAAAGTTACCCCTGGTTTATGAAGTAGTTCACACAATGTACAAAGCTTAAAGAAGGAGAGGAATGAGACTGAGTTTATTTCACTCCTCTTTTCTACTGGATAATTCCCTAGAGTAAGACAATGAGTATCTGCTCTAACTTTTAGGTCAAGAGGAATGTCTATATGAATTCTAGCAATACATTTATTTTAATAAAGTTTGATCACCATAGAATAATTTTGAATAATTTGCATAGTTTGCTATTTAGGACTTTTACTGTCACTTAAATTTATATCAATATGACTAATGTGATAAAGATACACCAATAACTGATCATTTTTATTATGTCTTATCAACTTTCTTGGTCCTATAAATCAAAAACACCAGGGTAAATTTATCTTTCTTATTCCTTCTTACAAAAATCCCTCTTCATCTTAAAACTTCAAGTTTATCTGTGTCTTTATTTTTCTGCAAGGTATTTCTCTATCTTATAACTTATCTTCAACAAGTTTCATTAGAATACAGCCACATCCACTTGTTTATCTGTTGTCTATGCCTGCTTCCATACCACGGCAATGGACTTACCTACTTTGACAGAAGCTACATGACCCACAGTATTTACTCATTGGTGCTTTACCAAAAAATTTGTTACCACTGTTTCAGACTATCTAGTTGTTCTTTCATATGAATTCCAAGTCTCTGTTTAAATTCTTCATCTCTTCAGTTTGTGCATCTTTTCTTCAGTTATTTTAACATTTTTATAACAATTATTTTAAAAGTCCTTGCCTACTATCTCCAACAACTTGACTACTGTCTCCAACAATTTCTAGGTCTGCTTCTATTGTCTGATTTTTCTCTTAATTTATTATCATATTTTCCTTACTCTTTTCAAGTCCCAACTTAAAAAAAAAACATATTCCAGTAATTGTTTTTAAAGAATAATAGTGACTAAAGAAATGTTACTTTTATCCAGAGAGGATTGGCTCTTTCCTTTATTAAGCAGATAATTTGAAGGGTCATTTGTATTCAAACAAATTAATCTGCGTTGGGCCTGAGATTATTTTTTAGTTAGCCACAGTCCACATGTATTTGAAGGGCAAGTTCTGTAATGTGTTTGTTATATTATCTGTCTTCTAATGGCACTTTTTCTTCTAAGCACCATGAAGCTTTACTATTCCCTCTTTCACCATAGCCTTCTCTGGCTTTTGATTGATATCCTGGCCTTGTCTTGCCTGAAGCATCGCCTTTTGGAGGTTTTAAGCTTAATTCTTTAGCTTCCTACTTCACACAAATTCAAAACCTGGCAAAGAGAGCATCAGTGTATTTTTTGTAAACCCCTTCTTTTAAAATAACTTTGATGCCAAAGCATATGAGATTGGGAGTTATTTCACTGTGCTTTTCTGCTAACCTCCAGCTTTCTGTACTATGATAGCACTAGATGTACATTTGGGGCTCCTCTAGATTTCAATCTGTCATGCAAGAAAACATAGCCCAAATACTCTTCAGCTTTCCTTTTCCTCTTTTAGAGTCCTTCTGCCTCTCATGAGGTATCCTCAGTCTCAGCCTATTTCTCCAGGGGAAAAAAATCTAGCTGGTGATCTCAACTTGTCTAGGAAAACTCTTCTCTCTCTAGAATTTAATTCATATAGTCTTATCTGGTTCCACAGCTGTACATTGTTTTTTAGAAGTATGATTTTTATAGTTTTCCCATTTTCTGCGTGTATAAATGAGTGTCTCAACCTATTACATCTTACTTGGAAGTGGAAATCCCAAATTAAATATAATCCTAACTGCCATATTTAAGAACTTGAACAGTATATGCTCCAACTTACCTTTCTGCCTTTCTCTTTTACTACTCCCCAGGTCACCTGCTATGCTACAGCAAAATTGGATTTTTTAGTGTTTTTAATAACACACCAAATTTTCCTGCCTCTGAGTCCCTGTTCATGCTGGTCTAAGCAACTCACACCCACTGGAATTCTGTATGTTCTTAAAGTCTCACTTCAAATATCATTATTTTATGCAGTCTTTTCTTACATTCTCATTTGGAAATAATCTCTCCCTGCTTTAAAATACTTTCTAGATATATTTTACCTTCTTTATAATACATAACATTTTGTATTATCTTCTGTCTTTAAAAAAAAATCCTATTCCCTTCAAAACACAGATTATAACGCTTTATAAGTAAGATGTAGCCAAGTCCTTACAAGTATGGTTTGTGCTTAACTCACTTTATAGGTTCTTAAATATTTTGCACATAAAATGTTGAGAAACAGCAACTGATCACATGACACATCCCTGTTATGTCATGACAGTCTCTGCTTCTGTGTTAGGCATAGAACAGCTTTTTAAAAAATAGCTTTATTGAGGTATAATTGACTTACAATGCACTATACATATTTAATGTGTACTATTTGACACAAGTATACACCCTTGAAACCACAACCACCATCAAGATAATGTACATACCTATCACTGCAAAGTTTTATCATTTGTAATCTCTCCCTTCCATTCCCAAACATAAATAACCACTGATATATTTTCTGTTACTAAAGATTAATTTGTCTTCCTGAATTTTGTATAAACAGAATCATACAGTGAGTACTCTTTTCATTTGGCTTGTTTCACTCAGTGAAATTATTTTGATAATTATACACGTTGTTTCATGTGGATAGATATTTGGATTGCTTTCATATAGTGGTTATTACAAATAAAGCTATTATGAACATTCATGTACAAGTCTATATGTGGACACATGTTTTCATTTTTCTTCAGGAAATACCTAGAATTAGAATGACTGGATCGTATGGTAGATGTATGTTTAACTATTTAAGAAGCTGTAAGTGTTTCATTTTGCCCCTTTAAATTCCTACCAACAATTTATGACAGTTCCAGTTTCTCCATTCCTTGGTATGGTTAATCTTTTTAAACTAACCTAATGGGTATGTCAAGTAGTATCTCATTGTAGTTTTACTTTGTGTTTCTCTAGTGATAAATGACACTCATCTTTTTTTTATGTGGGATTGATTGTCATGTATTCATTTTCTAACAAGGTAAACACACACTCATACAAACATACTGAGCCACTGTTGATTAAATCCTAATTAGTTTCCTGCTCCCAAGTTGGCCAGATTCCCTAATTTAGGAACATGTAGTTGGAATTTAAGAGATTTAATCTCTTTGAGTGTCTAAACATGTAACATGTTATCAAAGGCACTGTGAGTAACCTTATTTCTTCGTATGTCTTTGAAGCAAAGGAAGCTGATTTTCAGAGAGAGAGAGAGAGAGAGAGAGAGAGAGAGAGAGAGAGAAAACAAAATACCTATTTCAAGAGAGGGAAAGATGGAAGAGATATAGAGAATACTGTTTGGATTCCACATATCTCTCTAAATTCCAGTTCCCATTATTCCTGAATCCCAACTCTTTTCTGACCTCAGGTCTCAAGAAGCACTACTTTCTTCTTGTTGACTTAATATAGCTCCAGTTGTCTCCTGTAATTTTCAATACTCAAGAAATGCTTATTTAATTCACTAAATATCTCTGCAGTGTTGGCAGTAGGTTTTAAAGGTCGAGTGATTATTTTAGAGCAATTCAAACATTTGTTCTTTAGTAAGATGCCATATTTAGCAAGTATAATTTCACTGCATGTAAATATACCATACTTCATTGTTTTCATTTTGAGCTTATAATAATAACTTCTGTATACAGTGTTTTCACAGGATTAATGGCTGGTTAGGGTTAATGGCTCTCAGCTATGCCATGGGCCATCAACTCTTCTCAGTTGGCCATTAATCCCCAGGAAATGTCTTGTACCTCAATCATTATGGTTTAATTAGGTCATTAAGAAGCTGCTGGTTAATTGCCACATTACAAGCATCAAGAGATGGGCAGGTGGCTGCAAAGATCAGAAGAATCACAGTAATCATAAAAAAAAAGTAATTCACACACACACACACACACACACACACACACAGAGGTGTGTGTTTATGTGTGTAGAATAATTAGAAAAGGTTTATATGATTTATATGATAACTTTTAATTAAGATGTTTAAATGATTATAATTTTTTGAATGAGAAATGTAATTGTAATAATCCTTGAAGAAGATATCAAGTTTCAAATTTTATAAAGAATAATTGGCTAAAATTTTCCTAAGTGTGATTTAACATTAGGACATAGAATTGGAATAGTTTCAAATCTAGATGTTCCATCAAGTAGCTACCTTGTCTTGGTGAAACCCCCCCCCCTTTTTTTTTCCACATCTCAGTTTTCTCCTCTATAAAATGGGAAAGCAATGCTAAAATTTGGGGTGTGCTGAAATTTGTTAAAATTTTAATTATTGAAAATATACTTAAGCTAAGAAAAATTTAAGTTTTGTAGAAGAAATAAACTTCTTTTAAATTCTGTTTATCTTACAAACTCAAATTGAGATATAAAGTTATATTTTGCACAATTCACCAATATCAAGAATAAAAATTTTCACTATACATTATACAGATATTAAAAAGAGGATAAGAGAACATTGTGAACAACCTTATATTACTAATTTTAGCAGTTTATAGGAAATAAAAAATTCCCTGAAAGACAGAAACTATCAAAGCTTTCATAGGAATAAATAGATAACAAACATAAGTCCCATATACATTAAAGAAATCAAAATTGTGGTAAAAATTTTTCCCAGAAAGAAAACTCCACAACCAGATGGCTTCACTGAATGTTTAACAAAGAAATTATATTTATTCACACAAACTTTTCCTAAAATGTATATCTAGACACATGTTTTTCTAGTCCCTTTCTTCTGCCAGAGAATTTGTATAAGAAGAATCATTAGTTTGACTGGTAAATATGATTCTTCAGTTTTGACACTAAGGCTCGGAACTGATGGGACAATAGCATACAGTTTCTTTCAAAAGAAAAGATTATTAAATAAAAATAAATACCAATATCAACACTGAGTATAAAAAATGTGAATGAACTTCAGGATATAAACCACTGACACTATACAATATAAAAAGAGTATATAAGAAGAAACATTGAATTAATGTAAAGAATTTACTTTCTCATGATATGACACTAAGGAAATTATACATGAACTGTTCTTCTAAAAGATAACATAAATTGTAAGGACCAAATAAATAACTGAGCAAATGCTTAAGGATATTTTATGTTTATTTTTTATTGTAGAAACTAACATACCTTAAAGTTGATTCAGTTAAAAACCATTTATTAAATGCTCATTATCTAATAGGGACGGTGAGAATTTATGCTGGGAAAACAAGATGAAATCTAAGAAATTTTGAGAAACTAGATTGTTTTCTCAATCCATACTTTCTGAATGACATAGTTCATCACATTCTTATTCATTAAACAGAACTGCTGTTTGGTTGTATATATTATGCTGGGAAACATTTTGTGCCCATGAGACCATTACTCTACACACGTCTGTAATGCAGATAATAATAATTGACAATCTCAGGACCAGAGAGAGAGGGCAAATACATTGGAAGGTTTCTGTTAATTAGTTAACGTGGCCATTAGGGCAAAAGCGTGTCTGAATTATAAGTTGTTTAGAACTCAAAGGAATAACAGTTCTACATTTTTTTTTTTTTAGCCTAGAGAAGTGTTCAGTCTAGAAAAACCAAGAACCTAGTTGGAAATCTGCTCTATGATACCATAAATCTCTCCACAATACATTATTCTTTGTATTACGATTTTACAGGCTAAAAGAAGGCTGGTATTTGGGGGCAAGGAGGGTAAGAGATGCCACATCCTCTTACTAACTTCCCGTGTATCATGATGCTGATACTGTTTTGGGATTCTTTTCCCCTAGAATGTACTCATTCACTCATTTGAGCAATATGTGAGTACCCACTATGTGACAGTATCTGTTCTAAGTCTTGGAAACACAGTGGTGAACAAGACAGTGTAGGTTAGCTCTTATAATACTTATATTCTAGTGGGGAAAGAGAATTCAACAAATAAACAAATACACTTTCAAAGAGTTTTAACTGCCATTAAGGAAAAAAAAAAAAGTAGGAAGTTTAGGTAATTTAGGTTGGGTCATAAGGGAAGACTTCTGTGAAGTGCCATTTGAGCTGGGATTTTGAATGGACAGAAGCCAGCCTTGTGAAGATCAGTGGGAGAGATCATTCTGAAGGCAGAAGGACTGGTTGCTGCACAAGTAGTGAAGCTGAAATGAAAATATGCATCTGAATAGAATGCAGTGGGTGAGAGAGGAGCAAGATGAGGTGAGATCAAGGAGGACATTGTAAACAGTGAGGAATTGGGGCTTTCTGCTAAGTGTATTTGCAAACCATTTGAAAATGTTGAGCCACTGGAATTCAGAGTATTAAATCTCAGGAAGAAGTCAAAGCAGACAATAGAATCTTGGGTGTCATTGGCAGAATCATTGTATTTAGGATAATGAGATTGAATGAAAATATGTAAATAGAGAAGAGAAGTAGCCTCAGGATAGGGAGGAAGGCTATTCCTACAATGTGATTATGTGCTTTGAAGATCTGTGAGCACTGGTCTTAATTCTTTTATATTTTAGTCAAGTTTAGGGAGGGGAGGTTAGAGAAGATGGACAGTTAGAAGTTTCATTAGGAAGGTAGGGTTCAGTTTGGGAAGTTTGAGAATTGATAGCAGCCTACAGAACAGAGTTGAATTCTACACTTAGGATAGATTTGTCCTCCGTTTGTTTCTGCCACCTTGGAAACACAACAAATATTTGCTTGAAACTTGCCACACTATAGGCATGGAGGAGCCAACTTCCTGCCCAAGACATCAGCCTGAGGGCTCTTCAACCTGGAATCTCAGGTTGCTTCTCCATATCTTGCAGGTCATTCTTTGAGGGAAATACACTGTTATCTCCTGTGATGCATAGGGCAATATTCAACAGCTTTTAGCAATTACATTCAGATAAATTGCATTTTCTCCTTTATGGATTTTTTTCTTTAATTGTAGCAGATACCACAATTGTGTTTTAATTTTTAAAAATGTTTATATTTGTTGTTGTAAATGGTTCTTCTTTATCAACCTTTTCTCCTTATTATATTAGAAGTAAAAAGAACAAACTTAAGGCAGACACAGCAGAGGCTACTATTTACAGGACTTAAATGCTCTTTCTTAGTGTTGGAGTTTCCACCACCTTTGCAATATCTTTCATTCCAGTTCCAGATAATCCTTCTGCCTTTAAGATGGCCCTCTGGCTAATGTTGACCTGGCCACAACTAGAAATTAACCTTGCCAACTCAGAAAAGTTGCAGGCTAAAAAGCTTCTGAAAGTCATCATTACCCCTGCTGTCTTCCCAAAGGAAACCAAAGCAGTAAAAACCACATAGCAGTCAAAGTCCAAATGATAAAACAGAAACCATTCTCCATTTTGAGAAGAGACCAAATTTAATGGTGGGAATTTGTTATCCATGTGCGGAATGGCTGAGAAGCCAAACAGGGAATGATTGGATAATCAGTCATGTTCATCAACAGCAGGGGCCCAGTCATCCCAGGGCTGGAAGGTGGAAGAGAGGGTATAGTGTTACTGGAACCTAAAAGTGGCCCCTTCAGTGGCTACTGAGGCTTCCCAAAACAGAGAGAGAGGAGGATCCATATCCAGGTTTCTCTCTTTCTCCATCTCTTCAATCTGCTACCAGTGTCTCCCACTGGCCAAATCCTGATGGAGAGAATTGGTAGAGGAGGCTGGGAAATGCAAGTTGCAGGGATTAGCCCCACTGCCATAGGGAGAAGAGTAGGAGAAGGACAAAGACTGGTTCTGAGGGCAAACAGGCCTGGGACTACTACAGAGCATTCTAGATTATAGCTCAAGAAACTCTAGAACTACTCTTTATTTCATAAGGGTAAAAGCAGTTAAAATATGCAATATATGAGACTGGGTGGGTCAGTCTGTTAGGTGTCTGACTTTTGGTTTCTGCTCAGGTCATGATCTCAAGATTCCTGAGATCGAGCCTGATGGTGAGGAGCCTGTTGGGCATTCTCTCTCTCCCTCTCTCTGTGTCCCTCCTCTGCTCACACTCACTTGCTCTCTCTCAAATAAAGTAAAAAAAAAAAAAAAAAATTAATATGCAAAGGATTTGAGCTGCCTCTATTCAGGTTTAGGATAAAGTGTATCTTTTGGCACCTATTTTAGATTAAGCATGTCTAGTTTAGAATTTCCTAAAGAAACCCATCTTACTAATAATTTAATATTACTCAAATTCCTACACATCAGAGTATGAAATATGCATCGAAGTAAGATTGGGAAGAAAAAGAAAAAGCACAATTTGTGCACATGGTAGTTCTCTACAGGTTTGTTGAAACTCTGACTTAAAGTCGGATTTTGGTACACATCTGTTTTTGGGGCAGAAAGATACCAAGTAGAGACTACTGCTAATAAGTCTATTCTTTCCCCTAGGTTTTCACTGATACATAAAAATAAGATAAAACATCTAAACATCTCTGAAAGTCAATTAGATTTTGATGCCTATGAGACATGCTAAATTTAATTAGCAGGACAAATAATCTAATCTGAAAAACCAAGTTTACAGTCATGAAGCTCCTCATGTGTTAAAGAGGTCTGAGTACATTAAAGTGCTCCTATCTGTTTATTTATTTGTAAAATGCAGTTAGCAACACCTGCCATAGCTACATCAGAGGATTATTGTGAAGGCAAAGAAGGTTAGAAAAGCAGCTTTGAAAAATGTATAATTAGGTACAAATGTGAGCTAATATTATCCATGTTAATTTCTTATCAACTAGTACTTGACATTTCCCATAGCACAGCCACTTACAAGAAGTGGGGCTCAACAAATAATATTATTATTGATAACATTATTATGTTTCCCCACCATGACCTATAAGAAATGATACTTTCAAAAGAATGACTGAGGTGTCTGGGTGGCTCAGTTAGTTAAGTGTCTGACTTGATTTTGGCTCACAGGTCATGATCCTGTGGTTTGTGGGTTCAAGCCCCACATTGGGCTCTGTGCTGATGGTGCAGAGCTTGCTTGGTATTCTCTCTCTCTCTCTGCCCCTCCCCTGCTTGTGCTCTCTCTCTCAAAACAAATAAACTTTTAAAACTAATAAAAAAATAAAAAGAATGACTAACAGAATTTACTGGGAGAAGGAACTGAGGTGGCAAATGTCCCCACATGCTGCACATAGTCATTATGGATGACTGTAGTCCGTGTGTTAAATAAACAAATGAATAAGTGATTCTCTGCCTAACTTAAAGTTTGTAGCCAAGTAACAGCTGCAATTTTAAAGAAATAAATTCTTAAAGGAATAGCCAAACAAGACATGCTTTATCTTAATTTTCTCTTGCTCAGAAGGGAGTTTTACTCCTATACATAATGAATGAGAGTACTTCCAGGGTCAGATTGATTCCATCACTAAAGTTACAGCTCAGGTTATAGAGAAATTCATCTACATCCTGCTTTTTAACCAAATTCAGTCAACTATCTCCTTAACTACA